>NC_084659.1:7335641-7643785 GCF_019802595.1 Syngnathoides biaculeatus | reverse complement strand
AGCAGCAGCAACAACAACAGGAAGTTTATTTTTACAGCATCACCAAAGGCACTTCTTCCTCGTGCGTGCGCTGCGTCGTTTCCCACGATGCATTCGGGCATCACTAAAGGACTTTTTTTTTTCTCCTCCCTTTTTCAAAAGAGACGTTTACAGCTGCCCTGTGAATCCCTAATACGGCGTCAATAAATCTGGAGCCGTTTGTTTGGAAGCAAACGTTGAAGGTGTTCTCCCTCTTGACTCTGGAGCACGCTGATCACAGTCTACTATAACACAAAAAAAAAAAAAAAAAAAAGGAAAGCCACACTTTTTAATGCCGCTTTTTTGGTCATACTTTGTCCCAATGGTCTCAACTGCGCTACCTTATCTTGTTCAAGCCTTCCACTCAAGAAGACATTAAAAAGCATTTGATTATTTTATGACCTCATTGATTGGTAAAAAAATTCTCAAGGCCTTTGAACCCCACTTGGCTTTATAGGAAATTCTATCGAATGCCCATTTATTTATTCTGTAGTACAACCACCCATTTGTAGTTGTAGTTTTGTGTCTGTCTGTCTGCGATAATCACTAACTATTCAGCGTTCAGGGAACCAAAGTAGAAGTGACTAAAAAGGCACACAGTGTGAGCCACTAATTGCCGTCATTTGCAACACGCTGCTTCCCCTGTAAAGAAAAACAAAACAAAACAAAAAAAAAAAAGTAATAATAATACACCCCCCCTCTCACAAAGTTATTTTCAGAGTTCTGCCGCCTTTATCACTCACAAATGTCTTGATTCCGAATCATAATCACAGCAGTCGCAGCTAATTGTCATGCCTGCTGTATTGTCTCAATGTGCACTTGACTCGTGCGTCTTGACTCCAGGCCCTCCAGCAGCTGCCAAAGCTAAATCCAAGCGGAAATTTAAAACAAATGATGATAACAAACGCAATCATTGTGTTGCTGCCAGAGAGAAATCTTGCCGTCCACCCGCCTTGCCACCATACCGCCCGCCTTCAGCACCAGGACGCTTCCGGCGCAGGCCACGGAGTACACCTTCGCCTACATCCAGGTGCCGCAGGACGTAAGTAACAGAAGCACTGACGTTAATTCAGAACATTTTTGGGAAGACGTATTTGGTAAATTATTATTGTTGTTGACCAAAATCCACAGGATTGCCTACGGGACATGAGGTGGTCATCTACAACCTCGACATAGTTGCCACCCACATCTTGTGGCTTAAGTCATCACTAACTGTGGCCATAGTGGGCTTATTCTTATGAACATAAAACATAACTCTGAAATACTTGTATTTAATGTATTGTTTTGTAATAGCGGAATTCCCGGCCTACAGAGCACACCTGGTTACAAGCCTCACAGAGTACATTTATAAAGGAAATACCATTTAGTACATACACATGCCGCAGTTGTGTAAAAGCCGCAAGTGCCCAAATTGAAATCCACATTGAGGCACAAGATATTTACAAAAAAAGACGCTAGCGTTAGTGCTAATGCCGCGTGAGCGCTAATGCTAAAAGGGCCGGTTTAAAAAAAAAAAAAAAACTTACCATTTAATATCACTGAGACCCGCCAGTAACACAGCAGCACTAATGCGAGCGCAGGGCTAACAGGGCTGGTAAAAGTCACTTCCTCGGCACATATATTCCACCGGTCTCATTCTTACCTTTTCCGCTCCAGTGCCCCCTTGCGACCGTTAAAAAAATGCACAAATTAGCCGCATTACAGTAGTTTTGTATTTTAAAAATGGCGATTTTCATTTTATCTACAGTACACATTAATACAGTAATTCTGTACTGGTGTGTTACGGACTGCTAGTAAAAAAACTGGCCACATATCTTAAGAGGATTTTTATATAGTTTATCTCAAAATGTGGCTTCAGTATGTCTCCAAAATGTGCTTGGTCACTCGTGTGTGTGTGGTGGTGTGTGTGTGTGTGTGTGTGTGTGGTGTGTGTGTGTGTGTGTGTGTGTGTGTGTGTGTGTGTGTGTGTGTGTGTGTGTGTGTGTTTTTTTTTTTTTAAGGCATGCTGTCACTCGTCCCTCGAGTGGGTATCTCCTGGAGGGTGAAGTGGGCCATCTGTTGCCCCGCTCACAGGCGTCACCTATACTGCAAACGCGCGTGTACACACGGGAAGCTGACAGCTCTCGTCTCGCCTTGTGGCACCCACCTTATCTTTTCGTGTGCCCCTCACCTCCGCAATGCCGCACAATTTCGCTGCACTCGCTCGGTTGCAGATAGTTTGTGCCACGCTGCCAGTAAATAGCGCTCTTCAACTGTCATATTCGGAGGGAAATAAAAGCACTCACCTTTTGAAAAGTGAGCGACAACAGCATTGTTCCCACGACAATGCCCTCCGCTGTCGGCCGGCTTCACTCTGCACCGTTAATTTACCGAAGTAGCGCCCTTGTAAAAGAGACTCCAAAGCTGATTGTTACTTTGCACTGAGTTCAAAAATCAAATGAACCACAAATAGTCGAATTATTTAGGAATTAAATTCAGTGAAACTTGAGCTCACCAATAAGTTTTTCAACTTTTTCAAGCACTTTGATTGTGAGGAAAACTTTTGCGCATTTATTAGACTTCCAGACACAAAAACGAGAAGAAGCACAGACAAGTGCTTTCATGCAGACGCTTTGGTGTGACATTTCACCTTTGACATGAATGAGGAATTTGAAACTCAAGTGGTAACCTCATCCACAATACGGGCGTTAAAAAATTATCAGGTATGAGCTTCAAGGTTTGTTTTTTTCACATTTTTGTGTTTTTGTGAAGCGGTAAATGTGAGAATTTAAATATAGCTATACCAGTTTTTAGCATTGTCAATATCATTTGAGTAAATGAGCTTGTACATAATGCATTATTGTGGAACCAACATGACATTGCTTTGGCCCAGGGGAAAAACCAAGCAAATCCAAACATTTACGCAAATCAGGTGCTACATACTGGTTTATTAGATCGCAGAAATATTGATCTTAGAGAAAATGTTCCATATACATTACATTGGGTGCTTATGTATTATTTGTTTTTTTTTTTTTTTTTTTTTTACTTTCACGTACATTCGGCAACAGTGGAAACCCTCAAATATCCTGAACACACCTTTTATTTTATCAGAAAGTTAACTTTCTCTACGTTCTAAAATAAAACAAGGGATCTGTAGCAAAGAGCTAAAGCAGAGAGTGATTACCAGTAACTGTGCGTCGTGACTTATTTTTTGTCATGAAAAAAAAATAAAATATACATTCCATTTGGCAATGTTGATGCTTCGAGATGGACATCTGCATCACAGGAGCAGGAGATGGGAGCCCAAAACTGGACATGTTGTCCCCTCTGTGTATGCAGAAAAAAAACCTGAAAATGGTAGAAGCTTTGGGACCTTTGGCTTCAAAAATTAAAATCAGATTTGAAGAAAGTCCCAAAAGTCATGTTGACTTACACACTCTTGATAAGTTGGCTTCCATTTGAGCGATTCGGTTTTCAGTCCGACACACTGCATCCAATTATATGGAGGTGAAGTGAGAAAAATGCAAAGCAAAGGTGTGATTAACCTGCTTCACTCGACCACCCAAAAAAAAAAAAAAGTTACAAATCTTTCCACTGGACACTTGATTAGGTACATCTTAATGAATCAGTTATGATTGACAGTAATTTATGCATGGTTAGCTTTTGTGGGCCTTCTTGCATTGTACCTAATCAAATGTCTTAAGTGCACATTCAGTAATGGGCCCCTCTTGAACAACCATCCCTCACACACACTGGCAGTTTGCTGGGAAGGGGTTGCCATGGTGACAAGACCAGGGCAGGAGGGGAGCAAGGAAATGGTTGGGCTAAAAGTGACAATGGCACTGATTATTATTATTTTTTCCTCTCCTTTCTCCCCAGTGTGGAATAACTATGATATCCTTTGGGGCCAAAAATATATGCTAAAACTGTGCAAAAATTAAAATTGAGTAAAACTGCTCACCCTCTCAACGTGCCTCTAGGTGCATCTTATATTAACATCTGCTTGCTAAAACATTTTTGGATGTAATTTTTTGCGACTTTTTAGACATGTAGAAGTTTGGTTGCAATTTGTTGTTTCCCCAGTTCTGGGATTTGATGGTTACTTTTGCATCTCCCATAGGAGGACGCCCGCGCCGACGTGGTGGACTGCGTGGTGCGCGACATCCACAACAGCCAGTGCCTGCTCAACGTGGAGTACGCTGGCGCCAGCTGCCCACACGTCACAATACAGTTCGGCGACACCAAGGACGACGTGGGCCTCGGCCTGGTCAAGGAGGGTCTGGTCATGGTGGATGTTCGCAAAGAGAAGCACCTGCAGAAGATGGTCAGTGTCGCATGCTCGTGTTTGAAGATTTCTTTCTTGCACAGATTGCGTGACCCACACTAAGTGACCTGTCAGTCACTCGTACAGTCTTAGCCAATAGGATAGCCACATTGTCTTAACCCCTGCCTTGATACCCCCCTGCTGCCATGTTGTCCCACAAGCAATACTGGTTGTCAGTAGTGTGCGCTTGGAGAAGTTAATGTAACGAACGAAATTGTCCTCAGATGCGGTTGGGGAACGTGCAATTCTGATGAAAGATAACTTGCTCGGTTACAAGAGGCCCGGTTGATTCATTTTCCAAAGCCTAAAACACAGTTGACGGTGGATTAAGGCTTGCGGAAAACTGCAAGTACACTTAAATGTTGAACAATATCAACAAGCACAAGGCTGTATGTTTGAGGGTAAGTGTAGGAGAAGTATCTATTCTGAGTTTGATTGAATTATTATCAGTGCTTTGTACATTGCAGGAGAACAACTTTCACTTTGTTAGTGTATCACTGACCTGCTGAAGGAAGTGTGTCATGTTTTATGCTGAAGATTCTGGTGAGTGGTAGGTAAATGCGCGATGTCATGCAAGCTCATTTGGATCACATCAGACTTTTAAGACAAAGCACTGTGTTCGATTACGAGCTAAGTAAATTTTTTCATCTGGGGACTACGGTACTGATTGAGTTCATCACCATTGTTTAAATGCACTTGTAGAAAATCGAACCTAACTCGCTTATAAAGACTGCAATGATATTACTTGTGATCTTTCCAAGTAAAAAGTACTCACCCTGCTTTACATGCCCAGTACGATTCCACTATTTCATCCTGTTGGATTTCAAAATGAAGTTTGTGCGACGTCAAACTTTTTTTTTTGCATCGATCGCCAACATTTCGCCGTAACTCTTACATTGCGTCCTGCTCCGTCCACAATCTTAATTACGTGTACATATCCTTGGGTGAAATAGTTGAGTTCTTTTCGACAAGTCAGACGCATTTGGGAAAAAAAACATACCGCAATATTATGTGGAATACGCGATAGAGAATTGACTTCAAACCTGTTCTGTTCAGTCGCCAATTTGGAAGCTTGGGGGACATGGCAACAGTAGGTAAGGGGGCGGAGCTCAATATCGCCAGTCGGAAAGGGCCATTGTCTGGGTCACACAAATGTAGCAGCCTGCAAGTGTGGCCTAGCGCCAGTACCCCCAGTTGGTGTTTGCATTCGGCCCAGGTGAGTGCTTGAGTGCTCCCGGGCCGATAATGAAAACATATTTGCCTCGACGGCATTAAAACTACACATCAAATAATACAGTTGCCATCCCTCCGTTGTCTGCCGTTTTCTCACGCAGCCGCCACATCACTCTTTGACTCTCCTGCCCATGATGCCAATTTCCCCCACAGACCCACTCCTGAATATCGAGGAAAAGAAAAATGACATGCCTGTAATTACAGCCGGCAAGCGCTCGCAAATATCAGTCAATCTGCCATTTAGTTAAAAACATACACGGGGAAGCTCGTCCAGAAATAAAGCCGCCGTCTTAATTGCTCGTAAATGCTTAAAAGCACTTGGTTATAATTGATAGGTCTTTCTTTTGTGCACGATCCTTCACATGTATACTAAATTGCCTCACAGCGGTTCAATAAAACTTTTCGCATTGTTGTCATGACCTGTCAACTGCAAAGAGGCGCCAGAGGACCATGACGTGGTCTTGATGTAATGGACTTCACAGACAAAGTATGGAAACCTCCCAGCAATTGGCCTAATAGGCTTTCCCGCTTGCTTTGGGTGCATTTAATGGGTTCTCTTAAGTATTCCACCTCAGTATCTGCAGCCCCCCCTCCCCCAAACCGCCTCGTTCCCTCTCTCCCATATTCTGATCTGGAGAAAGCTTTAACAAGCTGCAGTGTTGCCGACGTGCTTACAAGTAAGCCGCCCTGTGCGTAATGCCGCCCCGCTTCCCAGCTCAAAAAAAAAAAAAGATCCCGCTCATTTTATACAACTGCTTAAAAAATGATGATGATACCACTTGAAAGCTTTAAATGGAGTACGAGTCAATCCCCACAGATGATGTACAACACCCGCTGGCCATCGCCGACTCCCACGAGAGTGAAAGTTAATAAAAACCCTCAGATAAGGTTTGTTTATTTGTCTTACTCCGAGTACAATGGCACACATCTGCTGTATTTTCACCGTTGCAGTCGATATGAATCAGGGGGACAAAAATAAAAACTGTCTTGATAAAGTTGGTTTGTAGAGTTTAGTGCTAGTAACACCACCAAACGAATGTTCACAAATGTGTAAAAGTAGGGGTTTCGGCAAATCACAGGGATAGGTTAATATATGTTGTAACATAAGGACGTCAGATGCTATCAGGAGGCAAAGGGTCAACTGCAGTTTTTCTGAATTGCCTTAAGCAAAGCAAATTTCATTATCGCGCATTTCATACACAAGCTAACTCAATGTGCTTTACATGATTAAAGGCATTTGAAAACAAAGAGATAAAACATTTAAAACGGGAATGAAAATGACAATATATTTAAAAAAAAAAAAAAAGCATGCAGTGCCAAGTAATATGATCAAAAAGTGGATATATTCGAAAAAGCATGAGGGAAAAAGAAGTTTTCAACCTGGATTTAAAAACATTGACACTTGGATCTGACCTCAACCTCTGTTGGCAACTTCTTCCATTTGTGTGCACCAACTGTAGTCATCTAGAGACACTATATATAATATATATAATAATAATATATATATATAATTACAATATAAATTACATTACAATATAAATGCAAGATTAAAGTTTTGAAGAATTTGACCCAAGGGTAGCATATACGGGCAGAACAGGAGAGGTCCAAGAACTGACCCTTGAGGGACCCCATAGGTCATTGCCATTTGCTGAGACCGAGTAGCTCCTTTTCTGTCCTTTAGCAGGCATCATTATCTTGACGTGCGACCCGGAGGTTCGCACGCCCCAAAAAGCAGGGGGATTAATATATAAATACCACGCTGTCCTACAAACGCATGCAGTTAATAGCACTCGTGTCCCATACGTGTGATTAGCGTTCACGCACCGAAGAGCAGATGCGAGGAGTCATAATGTAAAGATTAATCCCGCACACATCTGCCGCGCAGCGTGCGTCATCGTCGCGCACCTGCCGGGCGGCACTCCGAGCAGATGGACGCTATTCCCCTTTTTTTATGCAGCGGTCACACTATTTGACATGGTGCACATTACACCTGGAGCAGGCCTGCTTGTTTAGGTGCCTGAGCAGCGCAGCATCCAACACGCTGTACCTTGTAACGCCAGCTGCTTTTTACCAGAGGCTGCGACTAGTCATCTTCTCTGCTCAGAGCTGAAGCCGTATCTGAGCTCGTCATCTCCGTGTACGCAAGTTTGCAAACTTCGAGATCCTTGCTCCGTTCGCTTTATATCAGACTGCGCTGGAAATTAATGATGTTTTTAATGTATTTTGACCAACATTGCTATTGATTAACACCGTCATCAAAAACATTTGTGATTACGAGATTTGGAGCGATGTTGGGCATCTAATTGCTCCACTCCCTCCTGTGGTGGTAGCTGTTTTTAAATTATAAAATGCTATTTTGTTCTTGTAGATTAAATCACAAGTGTTAAAGTAAGCATTGATTTGTTTTTTTTCTCCCCCTTCTCTCGAGGGATGGGGGGGTCAGCGCATCAGTGGAGGGGAAAAAAAAAAAACTTGTGGCAACCCAAACTCGATAAGCCAAATGACAAATGAAACTTTATTACTTTTTGAATATGCGAAGTCAACTTGGCAACTGGAGCTGTCAAATCCGTCTTTTTTTTTTTTACCCAACACGAGACAGCCTTAATGAATCCACTCGCTCTGGCAGAGTGGATGCACTGAGCTATCCTTAAATTGTCTTGGCACTGTCGACACTAGACACCACTTGAATTGAAAGAGGCCTGTAACGTTTTTTTTTTTTTTTTTTTTTCTTAAGCCGCCGACTGGCAGTTTAGTCTTCAGCAATTTTACATTTTAACTTAAGTAAAAAAAGAGAAGTCATGTGGAATAAAGGACCATGAGGATTCGAAAGTGAATGCAATGATGGAGCATATAGATATTGAACTCATCCAAATGTGTGACTGACATATAAAAAGTGTAGGTGCGTGTGTGTGTGTGTGTGTGTGTGTGTGTGAATACTGATTGTTGGCATAGCATTAGCAAATAGCGCCTTGGGAAATGTCAGATATTATCACTCGGCCTCGCTTTCCGCCATGTGTGTGAATAGCTTTGAGGGGTCACAAAGGGCGTTCCACCCATCCCCCGTCCCAGCCGCTATTTGTTGCACTTCTCTTTATCCTTCCGCGGCTTCGTCGTCGTCGTTCTGGAGTCCCCCGTGTCTTGTCGACGTCCCAGCGCGGCCTAATTGCGGTCACGGCCGGCGGCAGGACCAAATGGCGGTGCGGTGGTGGTGGTGGTGTTGTGAAGTGTTAAGCACGTGTGGAATCCATACAGGAAATGAGAGGAAAAGGTGGTGCGCATATGCCGGGGATGCCTCCAGGGAGGGCGGTGAAGTTACATTAATCACAGTTGAAATGTGCTGCTTATCTTTTGGGGATTTGGATATTTTTAGAATGGTGGCGCTTCTCAAATGAACCATGTGAACAAATCTAAAATAGCCATATTGTTGTTCAAACTGTTTATCATCTGGAAAACCTTGGAAAACTCACTCCACACTCCTAATCTGCCCATTTTTATACTCTTCTCTGATTGGCTCAGATAGCTGAACTGTTACTTGTTTCCTTTCTGGTCTTCTGTTGACTTTATAAAGTGCTTTTCAAATCTGGAAAAGTTTGGAAAACTTACTTTGTTTCCTCTGTTGTTTTGCTTTCTCCAGAAATGGTATTCTTCGGGCCTCTTATTGGCTACGATAGGTTTACATGTATTTTTCTATACATTCATACCTTCAGTCGACATGTAAATTGCAGTTCAAATCTGGCAAAATTCAGAAAACCTCTTTCCCCACCACTTTGTCACTGCGACTTATCCTGAAATGAATTTGTTTGGACCTCTCGTTGGCAAAGTTGGCCTTCCACCTTGTGCCTGTAGCTTCATCTGTTGCATCAGCGTACACTTAACAGCCGCATTGACCGAAGTGTCCCAATAATCTAGTGAAAAAAGTTGTGTACTTGGAGTTAAATGAAAGGTTTATGTGGATCATGGCCACTTCGGCCGCCGCTCTCATCTGACACATACCCCAACATGTCATCTATAAATGGCTTTTAGCTGTTTCCGGAACACCAATTGACAGGCTTTCAGGTCGCTGCCCTCGCTGTTCAACCCCAGTGCCTGTCACAGCCCATCAAAGACCACCCCACCCCCACCCCTTCCATCCTGTTACCAAACACACACCCACACAGGCACGCACACACTCACCGTCATGGATGTCGGACAGCATGACCGCTTTCCACCAATGGCTCAATACCTAATTTACAAGCCTGAGTTAGAGATGTGGGGGGCCTTTTAATGGACATTTTCTGCTTGCCTGATATCGACTGCATAGACACACAAACACAGTCGCGCTCTGTCCCTGAAGACCCAAAGACGTGTCCTCCCTGACCCTCACGATTTCTCTCGCCCATGGTTGACAGCATGCGCACCTGCAAGTAAAATGTATATTGCTGGGATCTGCAAACCTTTTTCCCCTGAGAGGTAGTAGCATGCACATGAGTTTGTCGTTGCAAAGAAGTCAGACAACTCGACACGAGGACATTGGGCTCCCCAAGACGGGGTCTCAAATCTCGTGGAATGCACGCTTCCCGTCGAAAGCTGTTTAGGCCATCTGTTGCAATTCACTAGTGATTGTACAAAAATACATTAAAAGCAGTTCCATTCCACACCACATACTCAGAAATGGAAGCAGGGGCCGACCTACTTCCCCTTATTAAAGAAACCTGCTAAAAAAAAATACCAATGCAATCCAAGCTGTAAATGCAAAACATTTAAACAAAAACAGTGCACATCTCAGCTTGGTGTTATGGGTGACTGTGCAAAATCTTATTTTTTTAATCAGTGGGAAAATTGTGTGGAGTTAGTCATACTTCCAAATTTAGTTTTAAACGAAGAGTGACACTTTTTCAATAAGCTTTCATTTTTTTCATTTTTACATTAACGTATTTAAAATGAACCGTGATGTTTTGAACATTCAACTTTTTTTTTACCTCACAAAATTTTAAGAAAAATGAGCGTTTTTTTTCAACATTAACTTTTTTTCATGCCCTTTTCGTGAGTCATGATTGCTTTATTAGAAAGTACCAATTAAAAAAAAAAAAGCTATAACTATGCTAATCAAAAACATGCAGCAGGTCACAAATGCCCCCCACCCATGTCGTAGTTTGCTCACCCATTGCATTATTTTTGTGACCTTGCAGTAAAAAAAAAAAAAAGAAAGAAACATGTAAAATGTCTGCCTTCGATATTTGTGTATTTTTATTTTCACAGTGCCCTTGAGGTAGGGTGGGTGTGGGGGGGCGCAGTCCAGAATGTTCCATCTCATTTATGTCCCCCCCTCCCCTCCCCCCTCGTGTGAGCACATGCTGGTGGGCTTGTCATGGCACATTCCCAGCAGAACGCCTGATCCACCCCAACAGCCTCGCCGGGAGGAACACCGAGGCCCCGTCAGGGCACCTCAAACGCGACAGTAAAAAAAAAAAAAAAAAAAAAGAAAGCGAGAAAATAAGTTGTTTGTGATATAAAATGGCAGCCAGGCTCATGCGTCTATTAAAATGGAGGTTCAAACACATTGCTCCGGTCAGCTGATATCAAAGTATTCGCCCGAGGAGGCTTCTCCTCTGCCCAAAATCCCCGCCGCAGGCCTTGCAGTATTAATGCGGCTGCCATGTTGAATGACAGACCTCTCCCAGGGAGCACCAACAACACGCCAACTGCAAACCATTTCATCTCCAGGCATTGTCAGACGGAAGCCGACAACGATGGAGAGTGACAAAAGAAAAGAGCAGGAAAGGGAGATGGTAGCGGCGGGGATTTTGTTTTATTTGGTTGGTTGGAGATCGACTGCTCTCGTCTGGCAGCCGGAGCGCCTGATCGTCATTGCTGTTAATGAGGGAGGCCCGACATGACATTGTTCCCTTCACGGCTGAGTGGCTTCCCAGTGCCGCGACTTTGATTAGTCACTTACAAAATCTGTTTTCGCATAGTGTTTTTCATTTTGCTGTGATGTTTTTCAAGCGAGCTGGGGTGAATCCTACGCACCAGATCGCGCGCAAACTGTCAGAAAGGCGCTGCCGATTTGTCACTCAGCAGAACGCCACCTGGATACGGCACACCGCAGCCAGCCAACTCGGCGAAAAGCTAGCTTGGCGCGCTCTCTCTGTCCGTCATGTTTGCGGCATCTGTCACTCATGTTGCAGGAACGATCGCACCTCCGGCGAGTTGGGCTACGGGCCCGAGAAGTTGGGAAAAGTTTGTCTTCAGCAACGTTACAACCAGGCAGTCGTGTAATTCATCAGGATTTTGGCAAAACGTTGAGGCAATGTGTGCGAGACGACTTCAGTCGCTCATTCTGTGGTTAATACTTTTACACAAAACTGCAAGAAAAAGTCTGGCTGCTTTCAGGTCTACATTTTTCAGCCCTGGTTCGACACAGTACATTTTGAAATCATTTTATGAATGTACAACACTGCGTAACCTGGCAACAGCAGTCAACTCTTTTTTTTTTTTTTTTTTTTTTTTTCAGTGGTGATCACTGTTCCTTCTTTGCCTTTTGCACAGAAGTCTCACGCTAACTGTTAACTGCTTATCTGTTTGATTGAAAGCTCTTTAACAATGCCACAAAAGTGCGCTAACATAAATGTTCCCCTAGATTTGCCTTTCTTTACCGTCTTTGTAACGCTTGCCTCCTTTAGAAATTCGTTGAAGGGGTTAAACGGCCCGCCGCAGGTTTCCTGGAGTTGTCGGCAATTGGAAGGGCGTCCTTGACGTCTGTGGATGGGACTGCCGAGAAAGTCTGTATCGGGTTCATCAGCACTCATTGTGCTTGCGTCGCTCTTTTCTTTTACAACGACATCTGGCCCGACGACGCCGCCCCCCAACCCTCCACAAATCTCTTTTAGTCAGCTTTGACGGATGACTCGTGCAGCCACTGCAACACTCGAGTCCGAGAACAAGAGCACCAGATGTTACCGCCGTTTCGAGTGTGCAGCGCCTATGCCAGCACATCTGCTTCTATAGACGCACAACGCCTCTGTTATGCAGGAACAGGAATTCTTACATTGTGGCGCAAGTTTGTCCAATAAGGTCTTCTCAACCAGGAAGTAGTCCTCACAACAAACAAACGGATAACGGATAAGTAATAGGTTGTGACTTAACTCGACTATCAAGAATAGATCCACATAAATTCCATCCACAGGCGGTCTGCCCTCTTAGTTTGAAGAGACCAGTTTGCGTAGTTTCACCCAATGGGTGAAATGTCGGCGATCGATCCAAAAAAGTTTGACTCCTCGCAAACTTCATATTGAAATCCAACAGGATAAAATAGTGGAATCGTACTGCGAATGTAAAGCAGGGTGAGTATGTCTTACTTGGAAAGATCACGAGTAATATCATTGTAGGTGCTCGGTCTCAGCGAGTGGCAATGAACTATGGGGTTCCTCAAGGGTCAGTTCTTGGACCTCTCCTATTCTGCCAGTATATGCTACCCCTGGGTCAAATTCTTCAAAACTTTAATTTTGACTACCATAGCTATGCGGATGACACACAGTTATATTTAGCAGTGTCTCCAGATGAGTACAGTTCAATTGAGGTGCCACTGTCTGAATCAGATAACTGGATGAGTGATGAATGATTGTAGTCTTTATAAGTGAGTGGGTGTATTCATTTGACGTTGCTCGTAATCGAACCCAGTGCTCCGTCTTAAAAGTCGTATGTGATAC
Source organism: Syngnathoides biaculeatus (assembly GCF_019802595.1). Taxonomy (NCBI): domain Eukaryota; kingdom Metazoa; phylum Chordata; class Actinopteri; order Syngnathiformes; family Syngnathidae; genus Syngnathoides; species Syngnathoides biaculeatus. Next base: position 7,630,543 of record NC_084659.1, on the reverse strand, counting down.
AAATGGGCAAATAGACATTTCTCTTGCATTTACTTATCCCTAACCCGACTCTTCCAACATACTGCCTTGTGTTGGTTGATATTGTTCACATTTAGTTGTACGTGTGGTCTTCCGCAAGCCTTAATCCATCCTAGACACTTCATCAATTGTGTTTTAGGCTTTGGAAAATGAAAGAACCGGGCCCCATGTAACCTAGCAGGATATCTTTCATCAGAATTGGACGTTCCCCAAGTGCAACTGAGGACCATTTTCTTCGTAACATTAACTTTTCCAAGCGCACACTGCTGACAACCAGCATTGCTTGTGGGACAATACGGCGACAAGAGGTGCGTGTCAAGCCAGGAGTTAAGACAATGCAGCTTTCTGATTGGCTAATTTTGTACGCGTGATTGACAGGTCGGAAAGGTCCATTCTTCTGAGAGATATTGTCAGACAAGTGAAGGAATTTAAGTTTAGATCAATGCATATGTGGGTGGGTCACTGTGAGATTTGGTAACTTGCCATGAAAAACAAAACTAGTAAAAAGTTTATTTTTTTTGGGGGGGGGGGGGGGGTTGTTGGTGTGAGGTTGGGATTCAGTCCCTGAAGCCAGTTTTAGACAACTCTAGCTAGCGTGGTTAGACTAACAGTAAATGTTGAAGAACCCTACGTGGGTAGATGCAGGAGGTCTGCCATTTTGGTTCCGAGTGGTCATTTTAGTGGCACCTAAATTTTTGACATCTCACCCAATTGTTAACCCAATTCAAAGTGTGTGGCAATGTGTATGATAAGACAGATGGGTGAAGCGAATTGAGAGTAATTTCACTTTTTGGACTCGCAAGCGGAATGACTCTCCCTCAAACGACTCAACGGCACCTTTTTCAATGCTAACGTCTGACATGAAGTACAACAAACTGCAGTCGTGTGAAGTGTTCTGTACAAGTCGTCCTCGTTGTCGTGATGAAGGGCACGTCTGCTCAAAGGCTAACTCGCTGACCCCCCCCCCTGCCCCCCTCCCTTCCCTATTACTCATGAGCGCTTCATTGAGCGAGGCTAAAAGGCTGCTCTAGCAGAAGCAGTCAATATGCTCCTCAGTGCTTCGTTTTCTTTTTCTTTTATTCCCTGCTCTCGCAAACAATTCTTTTCAGGCTAAACGGTTGCGGCGGCGCAGGAACTCCACGCTCCCGCCGTGCACGTAATTAGAAATATTTTGAGAACCTTGTGTACAGGCAAAAAAAATGAAAAGAAATTAAATGTTTGTATTTGTGTCAGGTTCTTTTGAAGGCGCCTCGATACCGTTAGCGTTGCTAACGGCAACTGACTCATTTCTTCAAGTCGCTGTCTGTTTGAATCTTAAAAGACCACGTATGATGTTTGATCCTATCAAACGTGACGCTTTTGGACTTTGGAATGGGAGAATCACTCTTTGAATGTTATGACCTCACGTTTCCAATGCCATTTTCATCTATTGAGCAGAATAATGCTGCCCATCCTATTTGTTTTGACATGATGGCAGGATTTGGGAAACAGCTATGTGATACCCCCCCCCCCCCCCCCCCCCTATCTGCAGGTTAAGGAGTACCTGAACTGTCAAGAATCTGCCAAGAGTGCCAGAGTAAGTCCAGCCTGCTTGCATGCACACTAGCGTACAACTACACGAAAAGTCTCTCGTCCTCCCACAGCCTCCCTTTACTTTACTACACAGACACATATGGCTCGTTGCCAGCAGTTAGCTCAGGTCCGTAGTGTGAAAATCTGCACGCCTTATATAGAAACGGGAACAGAAACAAGTGCTACAAAGTGACGTGGCGTTCCTGAGGGAAAAGAAAACGAATGTTTGTTTGAAAGCTGGAGCACATCAGTATCATGCGCGCGCACACGCGAGTATATATGATACACGTATATACACAGTCATTTATAATCCATATATACAAAACGAAAAAACTCGGGTGACGTCAAATGTGATTGGAATAAACCTCTATTTATTTTGTGAATAAAATATCTTAGTCCAAAAACAATGCACATTGAAATTCAATAATGTTATTGTGAGAGGGGCGGAGGGAGAAGTGTGAGGCTACCGGGAGAAGAGATAGCGAGGGTGGGCGACTTCAAATGTTTGGGGTCAACAATCCAGAGCAATGGAGAGTGTGGTAAGGAAGTGAAGAAACTGGTCTAAGCGGGGTGCAACAGTTGGCGGAAGGTGTCTGGTGTTCTATGTGACAGAAGTCTCTGCGAGGATGAAGGGCAGAGTTTATAAAACAGGGGTGATGTAAGGATGAGAGATGGTGGCACTGAAGAGACAACAGGAAGCAGAACTTGACGTAGCAGAAATGAAGATGTTGAGGTTCTCGCCCGGAGTCAGCAGGTTGGATAGGATTAGAAATGAGCTCATTAGAGGGATGTTTTGGAGACTAGGTTTGAGAGAGCAGACTTGGATGGTTTAGACGTGTTCGGAGGCGAGAGAGTGAGTACATTGGTAGAAGGGTGTTGAGGATGGAGCTGCCGGGCAAAAGAGCGAGAGGAAGACCAAAGAAAAGGTTGATGCTTGTTGTGAAGGGAAGACATGAGGACAGTGGGTGTTAGAGAGGAAGATGCACGAGAGAGGCTTCAATAGAAAAAGATGACGTGCTGTGGAAAAGAAGAATAAAATGCCTAATAAAAGTAAAATTACGTTATTTACATGTAAAATGCGCTTCTACTTGGGGAAAAAAAAATTCACCTTACGAAATGACTTCCGGAATGGATTAATTTTGTAAGCAGAGGTATCGCTGAACTTAAAAATAGGGATTTACCATTCAAGAACTCTGTATAAAGTACTAAAATAAAAATCCTTATTTTTATTAAGCAATAAAATGATAATTATAAATCAAATAGTTTTTATAGTCGTAAAAGATTTTATATACTAAATAATAGCTTGGATCGAACCACTACATCCCGAAGACATGGTGACATTTTGCAATGGATGTTGTGTAATTTCAAAAGTTAAGTCTCACTGTCTCCTCCTGGCACCATCTCAACGCCCGGTGTGAGATAGAGGCGGGGGTGCCCGCCGACATTGGTTCGAGGTGTTGCTTAGCGTAGCGGGGAGCGCTAGACGAAGTACGGGCAAGGGGAAACTTAAAAAGAAAAAAAAAAAAGGAGAAATGCACGCGACAAACGACTCATTGATTCCTACTCTAATAACTGCCGCTAATTAGCACAGGTGCTAATTAGCTATGAATCATAGTGTTAAAAGCCAAGCGGGTTTTGGCAGCCTGAAAAAGAAAACATCCGACAAAAAAAGTGCTCGCGCACATGCACAAGGAGCTAGTGCTACCAGCTAGCACGTCTCCAAATTCCTTGGGTAAAAGTTGTAATTTGGTGCATGCAGGTCTATAAAATACTCAAGTGAAAGGTGACAATTTTTTTTGTTTTTCACCAGCTCAACATTTGGCGCTACGGAGACTTCCGTGCCGACGACGCAGACGAATTTGGCTACAGGCGCTAAAGTCAACGCAGAAAAGAATTGTAACGGGGGAAAAACAAAAATAACCATCCAATCAATGCCATTCCAAAGACCAACATGGACATGTGGGGGGGCATCGGGGGAGAGTGACTGAGTGGACAGAAGAATTCAAACTTAAAAAAAAAAAAGAAAAAATTATACAGAAAAAAGCTCATTCTTTTAAAATTGTGACCTTCGTGGGGGGAAAAAAAGCATGCTCGCGACATCTCCACTCAGATCTTGCGTGATTTGATAATTCCCAGGTTTTAGAGCGCAGCCTGTCCTCCAATCACTGCTTGTCTGCAAGGACAAATATTCTTTTTCTTTTTTTTTTTTTGTTTTGTTTTTTGTATTTTTTGCGGTAACGATTCTAATTTTGCTTTCCCAAACGAACATCCGTGTCAATGAATACAGGACAAAAAGGGCGATTTTTTTTTTTTTTCCTTTTTTTGTCTTGGAGTGTAAAACGTGTTCACCGGCGACATTCTGCCAATTTTTTGTCGTCAAAAGTGAAGCGCACCTCCCAAGACACCGCGGCTCCGCATTCTCCCGTCTTCTCTTTGTCTGTAAATTTTCCATTCTGTTAGCGACATTGATGGGCTAGCCATTTTTCTGTCTCACATTTGTCTCCTCAATTCTATTAAAAAGCTCAATAAAAACAACCAAGTGACCCTTTTTCCTCCTTTTTAGCCCCCCCCCCCAGCTTTTATTTAAAAGGCAATCACCTATAAATCTTGCAGCACAGGAGCGTAAACGGAATCACCATCACAGGCCAAAATAATTAAGAAACATGCCCATCCAGAGGGACTCGTAAACATTTCGTGTGAGTAGAAGTAAATGCGCCATTTCCCATGAAATGAATGTGAAGCGTGGATGGCGTCAAGCAGATCACTTCACGGCACAATTCAAGAACGCCGTGACGACGAGGCAGACGGACGACCACACTAAACCCATCAGGATCACTCGCCGTCAAGGGTTATGTGAAGCACTACATCAGAGAGGGGCTGCCGTGGCATGTTCACAACAGTTGAGTCTTAAAATAGCACAAATTTAAGTGAGTGTTGCAGCTACATCGCAGCATCAATTTATATCTACTTTAATTCGGTCTCTTTAATGTATTTCCTATTTCTACTCCATGTTTTGTAACTTTTTTTTCACTGCCATGTCTTTTTACATTTTTTTCCTGCTTCCTTTGTTTTATTTCTTTGACATGATTAGTTCTTACTTAATTTCTATTTTTTTTTTACTTCTTTTATTTTTGAGTTGTACCTTGTGTACTATTACTGCTTCAAAGTTTCATTTTTAAAGAATTCCATTTTTTTTTTTGCATTTTTTTGCCCATCAAACCATTTTTTTTGGTTTATTACGTGAAGTTTTTCTTTTTATTTCAAAAACAATTTCCCTTTCGCATCATTTAATTTATTACTACTTTTTTTCCTGCTTCCTTTTTTCTTTATTTTGACTTGATTTCCATTTGTTTTATTTCTTTGTCATAATTAGTTAATTTTCTCTTTTTACTGCTGTTTTATTTTTGAGTTTTACCTTGTGTACTATTACTACTTCCGAGTTTAATTTGTAAAGAATTCCAAATTTTTTCCCCATCAAATAATTTTTCTGGTTTCTTATATTTTTTTTAATTTCAAAAACTATTTCCCTTTCGCATCATTTAATTTTATTACTAGTTTGTTTTGATAATTTTTTTTTTAACTTTAGCATCAGCAAATGGTCTCCTAAAAAAAAAAAAAAAAAAAAAAATCTGTGCAGATATTGCCAGCCCAGCATGTATCTAGTATGTAATAAATGTTATCGGTTTTGCTGGTTTTGTTTTTGCAACTTGGGCGTTTAAAGCAATGCTTCCCATCCAAAGCCTGGAAGATGTTTTTCCCCAATTCCATGAAGCTAGCCACCTTATTGTGAGGGCCGAGGATTGTCAGTCGTCCTGCGCTTTTACGTCTGCTGCTGCGCAACCAGGTCTCAGTGAAGGCAAGCCTCCTATCCCTGTCACAGGTACGTCAAATACAATTTATTAATTCTGTGCGTACATCTGTCGCTGATGCTATTTTCTTCCCAGGTGCCGCCAGTTGACGCCCAAATCAAAGATGGCACCCTTCTAATCTGCAGGTTGGTGGAAGAAATAGTGACAAACTGAAAAAGTGTGCATTGATCAGGATCATGCTCAAATCTGTAAATTACATTTCATTTTTGTTCCATCCGAGGATATGATTAAAAACTTTAGGGCTTTCAAATAATAACAAAATGCTTCAATTATACTCACACACACACACACACATTATGTTTGGTAACAGTCAAAAAAGGCCAAACAAAGTGTAAGTGTGAAAAATAAATGGATTTTAACACTTTCTCCCGCTGTGTGCCAGACGCCTACTCCTTATGCACTTCCTTCACGTAATGGACTTTTGTAATTGAATTTAAAGGGGAGTAAAACGTCTCGTCTGGTGAGCAAATGAACAGGTTAAGGTAAAAGACTGCTGCCACGTCTCGCTAATTGTCGCCACGACACCCTTAAAAAGAGCTAATGGTCAAGTGGAAGAAGGAGCCGGTCACAGCTCCTTAAATCAACGGTGGCGTCGGGGCCGCCGCCCGCCTTTTCCGCGGTCCGTGAGCACCGCGACGTCTTTGCGCTGGGCAGTCGTGACATTTCGACACAAAAGATAATTAGCCCTCATGTATAATTCAGTTTTGACAAGGCAATTGGAAAGTCGCTGAAATTAGCATGCATTTGATTAGCTCGTGGCGCGTTTCAGGTTAACAGGGGGGACGTCCCGTACAGCGACCAATCACGTTGCGCTTTTGAATTTTCAGAAGAAATTGGACAAAAAGTTCACAATAGACGACAACATTGCTCTTGATATTCAACAAATATATTCCACAAATATACTCAACATGCCACAATGGAAATTATTTTGGACCAAATTGTCATGATCATTTTCATACTTCTTTTTTATTCATTAAATTTTTTTTTTTTCAGTTCAACAGTATTTTTGGCATTAAATGTGTACAAATTATTAAATAATTGAGCATGAATTATTTAATAAATTACAAAAGGAAAATCAAATCAATCTAGATGTTGTAAGGATACAATTGTTTATTTACAAAAAATAAATATGATTGTATCATGAAATATAGTTTTAAATGTTACATAGTTATTTTATACATAAATGCATTTTTAAAAAGTTTTATCATTTGAATTATTTAAAACATTTGTTACGACTGTACTCTTAGCACAAATTCCTCAGTCAAATGTCAGGTCGTATTTTTTTAATGGATGTTAAATTATTAATTTTTCCATATTTTCAGCGCCTTACTGTTGGGTCCAAAATGATTGAGAGTATGCAAACAGATTATTATAAATCCTCATGATTATGCGTTATTTGTATGCCTGCCAATGTAAAATCAGCGGCAGCTGCAGCGTCGTCTCCAGCCACGTCGAATTGTCCATCGCCATGGCGACAGGTGCCCGTTGGCATGCGCGCATGCCCCGCCCCTTTGCAGCTTGTCTGTTTCTCTGGAAACACAGACGAGATATATTTAATAAATTGAGTGGTTTTGTGCGTAATTCACTCGCACAAAGGACATAAAAGATGAAAAGAGGGCGGCTCGCACATGAAGTTTTAAGATTCCCGCCATGTTCCCCGTCGCCGTGTCCCGTTGCAACGGGTGCTCGCGGGATAACGAGGCGACTTGATGCACTTTGTTGTGTACCTCAGACGCACGTTAAAGTCAAATCGCCAGCGGTTCCTGGTGACTCTTAACTCGAATACTTGGAGGGTTGGGGGCGCTTTGTATCGCCGCCGTCCCATCAAGCCACTGATGGCAGGGGTCTCTTTGTGGCAGTAAAAGCGTCCCCTTGCCATTTGTCACGCATGTATTAGCCTTTATATGATTGATTGAAATCATACTCTGTGTCATGGAAGAAAAGGATAAAAAAGGCCGAGCTCGGGCCAAATGGGGAATACCCGGCGGAGTGGATGGAGCTAATTAGGGAGTTTTGCATATGTAAATGAGGCCGGCTATCGTGTATACAAAGCTGCACTCGCAGTCAACATAGGCTTAGCGCTTTTTAACCACTTTTAAGTGTCACTAATTGCGTTTCCTGTTCAAACGCGCGGACGGGAGTCCCTTTTTTTACGTTACCGCTGGGGGAAGCTAATAGAGCTCGTGCGCCTACGTCATAAAATCACGTGACTTATTGCCGGTCAAGCTCAGCATTGCTCAATGCTAAGTCCGTCGGAGACGACACGGAAATACGTCTTGCGGCACGGCGCCGAGAGTCTTGTCCGATACCGTCAGACGTTTAGAAGTTGAAAATAAACGACGGTACGTGGGAAAAATGAGATAAACTCGGCATAGAGGACCCGTATTTATTGGCAAAGTCATTGTTTTCGCCGATAAGAAATTGGACTGTTAATTGGCTTCCGCTTGTCTTGGACAACGAGATCTACACATGGATCTGGTGGAAAAAGTTATGGAGATTTACGCGGAAACGTTTGAAAGTATGTAAAAGTCTGGATGCACACTTTTCTCGATGGGTCTGTCCTCATCAGGAACAAATCCCACACAGTGACAATTTTGACGGCTCGTGAACGTGGAATTGTGTTCGGCAACACGTTGACCTTTGCCGGAATCCATCGATCTTTTCCGCTAGTATTCAATGCAAATGCCAATATTTAAATAAATGACCCCTGGTTTTACACAAACTCTCATTCACTAACTTTGATTGGGATGGGGGGGGGGGGTTGTCTCCATGGAATGTACACTGAAGCGATTGCGGCCACACTTAACCTCTGTAAACTTCTGTAACAATCTGTTTTTTTTTTTTGTTTTTTTTTTTTAATACGCATTGTTCTCAAATGAGCCAACTTGGCAGTATAAATACTTTTTGGTAATTTGAGATTGAGAAGAATAATTCCGACCTGAAATGAAGCGATCGCTACACAGTTGTGCGTATTTGGTTCGGCACCAGCCATCACGTTTAGTTGCCGACTTGTCGACATTTTCCGGTCTTTTCAGCTGGTATTCCATAGAATGATCTCGTCTGTTGTGACGACCGACAGCGCAAAAGGTCAATATGGCGCCGTGAAAACGGTGACGTCACGTGCACGAGCTCTGTATAAAGATTGGACGTGAACTAACATCTGAGCAGCTGGGCTGAACAAAGTTGAGGATGAGGGAGGTCAGCTTGTGCATTTTTTTTTTTTCGACAGCAACAGATAAAGCTCAAAATTAGGGGCGACGCAAGGGGACTATTTTTTTTCAAGAGTAACATAAAATGTCACTATTTGTCCGCCTTTGTATTTCTGTGATTTGGTTGCTACAGTAAGAGTATGTAAAAGAAATTTAACTATTGTAAAATGTCCCAATTATTCTGAAGTCCATTTAACATGCAACATTTGCCTGATAAATCCAGATCGACTCAACCGCAACAATTTCAAATCAAAGGAAGCATTCTTCCAGCGGTCGGACTTTTCCCGATACTGATCCAACATCAGAGGGATCTCTTCCTCCATGGATTTTTTATTTTTATTTCTTCCCCCTGCTGGCTGGAATAAATAATTATCAATTACCGGTGATGTTGCTCGCTCATTACGGCACAAAAGCCCGCAAAGCCAACCTCAAGCCTTGAATTAGACTCTGAGCCCACGTTTGCCGTAGCGGCTAAGGGCAACACGCAAACAAAATAATTACAATTACAAAGCCATTTTGAACTTTTGATCTAATAATTCTCAACATAGATAGCTGTCTAACTGACGTGCGCTACCTCAAGCAAAATCGATAGCATTTTAAAACAATTTGGGGCAAAAAACATCCCCAGTTTGAAGATTTACCTTTTACCTTTTTTTTTTTTTCTCAATACTGTCAAAAAAAAATTTAGCACTCGTTTGTATGATCTATCCATCCATCCATTTTCTTAGCCGCTTATCCTCACAAGGGTACACGCAGAACTGGTTGCCAGCCAATCGCAGGTGCAATTTAAAGTGTCCAATTAACTAAATGTTTTTGTAAATAGAAAATAAAACATCAGCTTAGTGACTTTTTCTTAAAAAGTATCCCTTCAAGATATTCCACGCTGTCGACTCAAAGCGTTAATAAGCTGACACCGAGGCGACGAGGTTAAAACACGTCAGGCAAATATTCAAGTCAGTCATGCTCTTTGTGACGAAAATCATCAAAAGGTTGCGGAGAGTTCACGGCGCGCTGTCGCGGATCACACCAGTATGGTGTCCTGAGGCAGGAATGGGTGGCGTGTTCTCGTGCTGTCTGGTACAAAGACTTGAGCCTCACGTTGCCTTGGTTACGCCGGAGCTGTGAGATATGTTCCCTGCTTGTTTTTTTTTTTTTTTTAAGTTTATTTTGTTGCTGCTGAGGCTCCGCGAGATTGTCGGTTTTTATGGCCCCTGCCTTTGTTGTCTCACTGCGGATAATTTGATGTTTCCACTGACTCAAAATCAATAGAACAAAATCAAACATTGCTTGTATTTCAAGGCTAACAAGACGCTGGACACCTCGGTTGCTGTGGAGACGGTCCGTCCTGTCCTTTATCGCGTTACAGGATCCTACCAAGGACACGCCCACCACCTTTTTTTTTTTTCTCCCCTGAGGGCTATGCAGCCGTTTGACACGCGTCAGACAGAATCTCAGTGAGCACGTTTAAAGTTCAAGGCGTCAGCGTCCCGTCCAGAAGAAAGCCCCTCGCCGGTCGTTAGGTCTCGGACACGAGGTGGCCGTGTTCTCATCTGGCGTCGCTAATTAGCCGCCGGACAAGCCGTGACCGTTGGCCCGAAAAGACGCCGAACCATCCATGAAGTTTTTATCCGCTCGGCCGTCCCACGCTTTTACATGTCTGACATTCTATATGCAGCCAATTAAGAAGCTTGTTTTATTTTATTTTTTTTATCAGGCGCCCATGCATACGCCTCAGTCCAACCATGACAATCTGTTGCAAGAATACTTACTGAGCGCAAACGTATTTACGTAAGCTTACTACAACCCGTAATAACGACGCAAGCGTTTCTGAAACAAGCCGACGATACTCATCAAAATGGCTGAACGTGATATAGAGCTCGTGCACGTGACGTCACCATTTTCACGGTGCCATATTGCCTGTCAAAAAGAGCTGCTCGACATTGAACCGGAAGGAGAATCTTTACAATACTCGAGACCTGTTGTGCTGTTGGTTGTCACAACAGACGAGACGGATATTCAAAGTTATCATTGTATGGAATACCGGCGGAAAAGATGGATGGATTTCGGCAATTAAACATGATGGATGGTGCCCAACCAAAATACAATCTCCAATTACCAAAAGGTATTTCTAATGCCAAGTTGGCTCGTTTGAGAACAATGCGTGTTTAAAAAAAAAAAAAAAAAACTGTCACACAGGTTTATGTGTGGCGGCAATCGCTTCTGTGTACGTTCCGTCCTCTTTTTTTTGTTTTTCTTTTCTCAGTCATAGTTAATGAATGTGAATTTGTGTAAAACCATGGGTCATTCATTTAAATATTGGTATTTGTATTGAATACCAGCTGAAAAGATCGATGGATTCCGGCAAAGGTCAACGTGTGGCCGAACGCGTTTCCGCGTTCACACGAGCCGTCAAAATCGTCACTATGTGGGTTTTATTCCCGATGAGAACAGATCCAGCAACAAAGTGTTCCTACAACGTCCAGACTTTTCTACGCTTTCAAGTTTTTCCATGTAAATCCCGACAACGTACTCGCCAGATCCTTGCGTAGATCCAGTTGTCCAAGACAAGCGGAACCGAATAAACAGTCCAATTTCTTAGCGGCCAAAACATCGACTTGGCCATTAAATACGGGTCCTCGATGCCGAGTTTATCTAATTTTTCCACGTACCGTCGTTTATTTTCACTTTCTACATGTCTGACGGTGTCGGACAAGACTGGGCGTCGTGCTCCAGGACGTATTTCCGTGTCGTCTCCAACCGATTTAGCATTGAGCAATGCTTAGCTTGACCGGCAACAAAAATCACGTGATTTTATGACCTAGGTGCACGAGCTCTATTCCACAGCGACTTTTTCGGAATCGTTGCAGTTGTGAAATTTTCTTCAAGTTCCCTCGGATTATGATTTTTTTTTTTTTTTTTTGACTGGGAAATCTGGAATTGCCGTGTTGAATCGCACAGGAATGTTTTCCATAATGTCGATGCCTTTTCCTTTGTCAGTCACAATTTTCCATTCTTCTTCCGTATTCATGTCCACGTTGTCAGTGTGAGACCCTGATTGAATTTCAAAATGTGTCCATCCTCTGTGAAACACTCAAACTTCATAAATCAGGCAGAACGTTCCCGCCCTGCCATGAAAAATGTGTGCCGGGTGGGAAACCACCGTCGGGCCCGTTTAGTATTCGTTAGGTACGTCCGTGGGGCTAATACGAGAGTGTCGTAATTAAATGTGACTTCTGTCATCTCTCCAGCTCAAACAAATTAAATGGAGACACGACGGCGACAAAAGTTGACCCACCCCACAGCGCCAACTCGACATTTATTTGATCAAAGTTCAATGCTTAAAACTGGAATTGGAGGCCAGACTGTAACAATGCTCACGATATACTGCAAAAAATAAAAATAAAAATTGGGAAACATTGTGTGAGGCTGTTTTATGCTGCTCCAAGTGACGGAGACGCACCAGGAGGAGCAGCACAATGTCCATTGGAATGGGGGGGGGGGGATGATTTCAGCATTTAATAAAATACATTGTTCTGGAGGGTACCACGGCGGCGCAGCTGGTAAAACGTTGGCCTCACAGTTCTGAGGTCCCAGGTTCCGTCCCGGCCCCGCCTGTGTGGAGTTTGCATGTTCTCCCCGTGCCTACGTGGGTTTTCTCTGGGCACTCCGGTTTCCTCCCACATCCCAAAAACATGCCACATTAATTGGACACCCTAAATTGCCCCGTCGGTGTGATTGTGAGTGCAGCTGTTTGTCTCTCTGTGCCCTGCGATTGGCCGGTGACCAGTTAAGGGTGTACCACGCCTCCTGCCCGTTGACAGCCGGGATAGCCTCCAGCACTCCCCGTGACGCTCGTGAGGATAAGCGGCAAAGAAATTGGATGGATGGAGAGTGCTGTTTTTCCCTATTCCAGTTTTTGTGGTTGGGGTGGAGGCTAGAACAGATTTGGAATTTCCCTTTATTCGAATAAGGAAAGATGGTTTGAAAGAAGAGGTGTGGTCGTGAAATAAATGACTTGTACCTCAAGGTCTCACTGTATACGGGGGGGGAAAAATGATTGTGGCTTATATTTTGGGGGCTTTTTATATCACTTGCGCTGAAGTTTTGATTTGGTTTGTTTTGCAGCCCCCGCTTCGGTGCATTTTGCTTACAGAAACAAAAAAGACGAGGTTTTTAAGAAGCAAGCGGTCGATCCGCTTTTTGTCCGCACACGCTTGACCCGCACGTGACCGGACGCCACCAGCGGGCCTGCAAATTTGGCCCGCGGCTTGTGCACAGCATGCACAACTGTAACGTGTGGGATGCGCCAGGGCCAGACGAAGCGGCAGCAGTCAAGAGGGCGGTCGCTTGATTGTGAAGTCCCGCGATATTTACTCGTCCTATCTCACATTTTTGGTTTTCTTTCTCCATAGCGACAAAGACGACGACCCTGGCAAGCGTAAAGGATCCCTCGCGTCCCCGTCCGCCCAGCCGCCCCCCTCCTCCGACCCGAGCCCATCTGTTCCTCCACGCCGGCAGCAGATGTCTGAGCTGGAAGCGCCCGAGAGCGAACACGCCGGCGCCGTGGTGTACATCGAGCATTGAATATTGTTTGCAAATCAAATGTGTTGTTGCCTGAAGGGGGGGGATCCTCGCTCGGATGTGATTGTTGTTGTCGGGGGGGAGGACGAACGACGAGCATTTCGACAATTCTGTTGCTTTTGACCATACGCAAGATGCAAACTCAGTGCTGCCATCATGAATGGGATGCAATATGGTTATACATTTGCATGTGGATCACGGACGTTTATGGTTGTCCAATATGCTCATGAACATTTTGTCAAATGTGTCACATCGTCATTGGGAAAAAAAAAAAAATTTTTTTTGTGTGACAGTGAAACATTCAGTTGCATGAGACAAACCATAAGATGAGCTATGTTTTATATATATATATTTTTTATCTTTAGCCTGGGGAAGGTTAAATTAATGGAAGTAAATGAGGCCATATTAACTGCAATATTTGGTCAGTCCTGGAAAAAAAATGGAATTTTTTTTTTAGGCTTAAGACACCAAATTTTTATTTTAAATTTGTCAGAAGTGCACGATTTGCATGCAGCTGGGGTCTCAAAACCAGGATTATAGGACTAAGTTTTATCCACAAAAAACATTTAAAATGCATATGTTTTATTTCCAGTATTAGTAATGTAGACTTAAAAAAAATATATAAATATAAAGTGGCGTTACTTGCCTGCAGACAAGGTCTGAAAATATTTTCATGTTAGTGCTTAAAAATATAATTTTTTTTTTGAACAAATTTAATAAATGGGGACAGCGTTTCAGCCAGGTCTGGCTGCCCACGTACCAAAAATATTAACCGTAAGCCATGTGGTTATGGTTTATCTTGGGGGGGGGGGGGGGGGGGCTGTGATGACTGAGTGGAAAATAAGATTGTTGCATCTCTTAATACAAGCCATCAAATTCTTTTGAAGTTTGATTTGCAACAAAAATGTGCAGTGAAAAAGTGAAGACTATTTGTAATATTTTAGCAAGGAATGTGAAGTCGACACACTCGTAATGTAGACTTAAAAAAAAAAATACAAATTTGATGTAAATATAAAGTGGCGTTACTTGCCTGCAGACAAGGTCTGAAAATATTTTCATGTTAGTGCTTAAAAATATAATTTTTTTTGAACAAATTTAATAAATGGGGACAGCGTTTCAGCCAGGTCTGGCTGCCCACGTACCAAAAATATTAACCGTAAGCCATATGGTTATGGTTTATCTTGGGGGGGGGGGGGGGGCTGTGATGACTGAGTGGAAAATAAGATTGTTGCATCTCTTAATACAAGCCATCAAATTCTTTTGAAGTTTGATTTGCAACAAAAATGTGCAGTGAAAAAGTGAAGACTATTTGTAATATTTTAGCAAGGAATGTGAAGTCGACACACTTGAGCTGCTTCCTCCTCCTCCTCCCCCCCCCGGCCTTGAGTTTGACACTTGTGAGTGCAGTGTTCCCTGAACGCACCAAACTCATTTGAGAGGTGTGTGTGTGTGTTAGGGAGCCACATGAAGTAAACGGAAGCATTTATTTGCCCAATTAAAGCCAAAGCTGCCTCCCACAGTTTTAACTTGTCACAATTTGTGATTGAAATTACAAAGCGGTGAGCCTTGATCGCGCATTTCCTATTAGCCAGGAGCTGCGTGAGCAGTTAGCATGGGGAGTGCGTGTCCGTTTCCCAAGATGCTTATCCTCACAGGGGTCACGGGAGTGCTGTCACCTATCACAGCGAACTTGCTTGGGAAGAAATTGCAGCGCACAAGAGGGCGAGGGGCCTCCTTTCCACCACTTTAGACAAGTGCTGCTTTTGTGCCATCATGAGACCCGCTCGGGAGGAACTGCATCCAGGATCCCTCTCAGTCACGGCAACGCAAGAACCCAATTGATTTTGAAACCTTGACAAGATGTCTGCAATCTGATATCACGAGTCAAAGCACAGCACATTTGTTGTGAAAGCAAATTGAATTCCTTCCCAACTATTTTAGGGCATTTTTTTTGGTTCCAGGAAAGAATTTACCTGCTTTTAAATACCAACTGCTTATTTTCAGGCTAGCTAGCGCAGTACAGTTTTGATTTTGAATATGTGATGAGGTGGTACCGGTCATGACACACAAGAAATAAAATCCCAATTGATTTTGAATCCTTGTGATGATACCGGTTGCACTCGGGGATTTTTATGACGATCAAGACCCCAATTTTGTCTTTATGTGCACTTTTGTTCTGCTGGTGATGATGAATGTTTTAACTTTTGTAATATATTGCAAAACAAGCCCATCTGTTTTGAAAGAACTTTTTTTCTGACATGGAGGCCCTTTATTTCAGCCGTCCACCATGGACCATCAAACTATTTTAGTCATTCAATACAAAAATCAAAAATTTGTTGGCAATTCTTGAACTTGGGAAAAATATTGGGCAAATTGTTCAAACCAAGCGATTGTGTTCTAAGACAGAAGATCAGTGCAGCTCCTGCATGGAGACCCAATTGGACAGTTTTGTCATTCATTGGCAAGGAGTATGAAAATATTTTTACATTGAGCAGCTGATGTGTGAACCAACCTTAATGACGTTCTTGATTAGGGTCGGAATTTGCCAGAAAGTTCCAATCCGAAACGAGTCCAGCTATATGCAAATATAAATCTGTTTGTGCTCCCAAATTAAAAATACATTTCGGTGAGGAAGTTGCAGGCAAAGTCAGCATTTTTTGTCCAGCACTCCAATTACTCCAATCAACTTTTCTTTTTTCCAATTTGTCAAAGAAAGCCCCAATTGTGAAATATTTTAAGTGAAACAACCTCATCAAATTAGCACATTTAGTTCCTCAATCACAATTAACTTTTTTTCCCCATTGGTAAAACGCCCCAAGTGAGGCATCACGTCAAATTAGCACATTTATCAGTTGTACAATTTCAATTTTTTCCCCCGCATATGTCAAAGCAAGCCCCAACTTATTTTAACCAAAACGTTTAAAATATGAAAAGTGAGGTGACGTCAGATGAAATTAGCACATCTTCAGTTCACCACTTTTAATTAACTGACTTACCTTCTTTTTTTCCTTTTCTTTTTCATAGGTAGAAGCAAGGCCATATTAATTTTGACGTCACATTAAATGAGCACACTTTTTTTTTTTAGTTCTCCAGTTTCAATAAACCGACATTTTGTCCTATATCGGTCAAAGCCAGCCCCAATTGATTGTGATCAAATAAGAGGTTGACATTGCATCAAATCTGCACATTTGTTTGCAACCCCCCAAAGAAAATGTTTTGTGGCATATGGAAAATTAAGAAACTGATGTTTGGAGTGCAAAAAAAAAAAAAAAAAAATCCAACAGCACATTAAAAGTTCTGCGCACCCCACGTCTTCATTTTAAAACATTTTTTTTCCAATTTGCCAGAATTAAAAATTGTGTCATAGATCACAAAGAGAACCCAATTTTTTTTTTTTTTTTTTTTGCAATTGAAGCGCGAAAGGCGTAAATGGTTAAATCGTAGTCATAAAAATTATTGGGAGAACTCCGACGCGTCCGCGCGGCGGGGTCCTCTGCGCACCACTTGGTCCCGCCCCCTTTCTTGCACCTGAAGTAACTTTGGCCTTGACGAGCTGCCAATCAAGCAGCTGCGCGTTTCGGATCGCTTCTGCCTTTTCCATCATCAATAACGTGACGTTTTCCTGCCTTTAATACTCATATTAATAGATTGTTTTCATTCTCCATCTGCGCAGGCTCAATGGTGCTTCCTGTCAAGCTTCCATACGACAAGGTATTGTGTCATATTTGTATTTATTTTGCACTCAAATGGGTCCGACTCCATTTTTTTCCTCCCCTTTTTTTTTTTTTGCAGTCCCTCCAAGTATTTTTTTTTTTTTTTTGGTGACTGTTTCCGAGGCACGGGACACTGCCGGTGGGATGGCAACAGCTCCATAAAAACTATAAATAAAACTGCACGGTGGAGTGTGTACTACCATAGTTGGCCCTGCTCTAACTTTCAGTGTGTTGACCTTTGACTTTGGCAAGTGCAGCCGAGGGTCAGTACGGGAAAATGGCAGCCGCTTGCTACTGTACTTTTACATAGTCAAGAGTTACATATTTCAAAGTATATCAAGGGAAATTATTGCCACTGTGGTTAGCATGGAAGCCATCTCACTAAAAATAACAGTTACATTTATGTAGCTGTACATGTACAGTATGAAACAGCCCTTCATAAAAAAAAAAAAAACATGCTGGAATAGAATGACGCTGGTAATTATTAATTTTCAGGCACTGAATAGGAAGATATGTAAAAGAGAAAATTAGAATTAAAATCCCGGTGACCCTGAGCAGTATAAATACAATAAAAAAAATGGAAGAACAAATGTACAGTATTTAAAAATGTTAACATATAAATATGTGTCCTTGTGAATTTTCAAAATGTGTTAACAATATTCAAAATGTTAAATTACATGTATGTAGATTCAACTATATGATGACCATTATCACAGTGTGTGAATGTGCTTTTTATGTGCTAAGAAAAAATGCAAAAGAGCCTAAAATCATTCCACCCACTTTTATGTATTCAGAAGAACACAACTGGCAGTCCTCCGAATGCTTTATTTTTATTTTTCGCATTCAGATGGAAAAAAGAAAAAATTGCCGCCGTAGTCGTCTTTGGGGGCCCAAAAGAAAAATATGTGTTGCATGTGATTAAAATATGTTAAAATGAAAAGTGCCAATTTAATCATGTGAAAGCAATGTACATATTCAAAGGTCTCTATTTATCAAAATCCCATTTATTGACTGCCATTTCAATGTTTTTTTTTTGTTTCTACATTATCGTTGAGCTGTAGAAAATCTACAAATGAAATACATAAAAACAATTCACATTTTCATTCTGCACTTGGCTAACATCTTTGACAAATCATCTTTCTGCCGCGCTGGAACAAAGTCCTGAAAATCGTAAATGTGCACGTTTCTTCTCACAAGCCTCGTTTTCCTGCTCAGGCCAAAGCCCCATCTGATATAAAAGTAGTGCTTTGCCGCCATTTTGTGGAATCTATCGGCATTTGTTTAAAAAAAAAAAAAAGATGACTTGGACACTGTATATTAATTATTGTTAGTATTGACACTGTGATTTCTGTCGATTTAATTTCAGCTAGCTGTTTTTGTAGCTGTTTTTTTAAAGCACCCGATTTCTAACGTTAGACAAATCTACGACTATATCTTTAAATCTCACCCAGTTTGGAGACATTGTTTCAAAATTAGCGTCATTTTCTGGTATTGATCGTCCTCCAATTGTCTCGATTATCGCAAATTTCAGCGGCGTTTCGAGCGCGCGGACTTGAGGGACGGTAATAACCCGGCGGGTCCATCCATCCATCACTGGCGGCGCGGCACGACGGATCGTCGCTCTCCGAATCGGCGCGCAAGCAGGTAAGCGGCGTCCCGATGCATCATGGGAACGGGCAATCGCTAGATAGAAAATGGAGGGGAAGATGGGAAGAGATTATTTTTAATAGCGTCCTTAGAGTGATGGATAGCCATCAGGTGAACTTTGTGCTGGTTGCGTTTATTTTTAGGGCTTTGTTGAAATAAAATACGGTCATGTGCTAAAGTATACGACGGGGACAGGAATGTATATTTCAAGTGAATCGCTGATGAAAATATTGTACATAAACAGGTAAAAGATAGCTTTTTTTTTTCTTCATTAAGTTGTTACATTTAAATCTAGTGGTGTGTTTTGTGAACTACAAAGAAGTTCAAGAAGTCAGCTTCTCCTACTTCCTTCCATAAAAGTGATGCTTTTGTAATATGCTGCCCTCTAGCGGATAGGAGGCTCAACTACTCGATGCCGTTTTATACTCGTTTGCATATTAGAGCTACTTTCGTCTCGATTTGCCCACATCGAATGACTTACGAGACACAGATAATACTACCAAAATAAACATTTTTGACCTTAAAAGACATAATTGAAGACAATCATGATCGTTTGAAGCCTTTAAATGGGTAATATTCTCAATTATTTCTCCGAATCGGAGAGTCGCAGCAAACAAATCCGATAATGGAGCCCAGCAAGCTGTTTGTAAAAGTGTTCCGATTAGCGCGCCGTGCGTCGACGCCAAACGGCGAGCTCGTTAGCGCTCTTTGACTCGCTCACAAAGCCGCCAAAGTGGCGGGTTGAACGCGGCCGCCCCGACGGTGGCACTCGGGCGTCAGCCGCGCTTGTGTGCTTGCAAAGCGTCCGCTGGCGTTCGGGCCTCAGCGTGTTGTCTTTGTCCAACGTCGCGATAGGGATGAGCGCTAGCGCTTTCACGCTTACGCTAGTTCAATACATTCGCTCACTCATTTGCAGCTATTTATCTTTCATTGCGATATTATCCGGGACAACTCAACTTAGATCATCATAATTTTGTTACATTTTGCATTTACGAATTAAGTTTGAAGTCACGTTAAACACATTTTCAGAGAAAATTGCCACGAGCAAAGAATTAAACTAATTAGCTTGGCTTTTATATATAATATTCATATTTTTTTAGATATATATTTTACAAATTATGAGTCCCTTTTTTCATGAAATGCTATTTTATTAAATTTATTAAATGTTCAAAAATGTATTGTTTTGGATGGATGGATGTAATATTTCTGTTCAGTAATCTAAGTAAGTAAAGTCTAGTAATCTTTATTTTGAATGGACCAATTACATTTTTTTTTTATCTTGTAAAAATCAAAACAGACTTTTCATCCTATGTAATTACTTTAAACAGATACATGTTGGTATGTCATGTCAGTTAATTTTCTTTACCAAAAAAAAAGAGGGAAAGGTTAATTTATTTGATTTATTATTATTATTATTTGTTGCATTTTGTCAGTTTGTCCAACCATCCATTTTCTTACCTGCTTATCCTCACACAGGTTGCAGGAGGTATTGTTTGTTTTGCATGGAAAATACATAAAATAGCCCGATTAAAAGAAAGTAATATTTGTATTAAGCGTTGGCCTCACGGTTCTGAGGTCCTGGGTTCGATCCCGGACCCGCCTTTGTGGAGTTTGCATCTTCTCCTCGTCCCTGCACTCCAGTTTCCTCGCACATCCCCCCCCCCCCCCCAAAAAAAAAAGACCTGCAACATTAATTGGACACTCTAAATTGCCCCAAGGTGTGATTGTGAGTGCGGCCGTTTGTCCCGATGTGCCCTGCGATTGGCTGGCGACCAGTTCAGGGCGTCCCCCGCCTTTACCCGTCGACAGCTGGGATAGGCTCCAGCACTCCCCGGGACCCTCGTGAGGATAAGCGTCTATGAAAATGGATGGATGATATTTGTATGACGTTAGTCACTTCTTTGCGCTTCAAATGAATTGAAAAGGGCTTGCTGTTCACGGTTATGGCGCCCCCTGTTGCCTCGGTGTACACTTGAGAGCAGCGGTCCCCTTCCATCAAATCCGCGCATGTTTCCCCAAAATCCGCCTCCTGTTTTTTTTTTTTTAATTAAATCAAACATCATTTAGGAAATATGGTAGTCTTTATGATTTAAGTACCTTAAAGACTTTTTATATTGCATAATGTTGTTTGACGGGGGGGTCAAGGAGAAAAAAAAAAATCGCCCAAATTTTGAATTTCAACATTTTTACACAAGTGCCGTATAAAGTTGCGACGATGAATTGACAAATAAGCAAGTAACAGAGAATGAAAGATGCAATTTGGAAATCACAAATCTACTTTGTCATAATAAGAATTGAAAATATCTTGTCTCGTGATGCTGCCAGAACATTTCTGCCGGCCTCCTCCAGTATCAATGCTTGAACTGTGCCTGCTTGACCGCCTTTTTGTTTTTGTTACACTTCAGCAAATTACTACAATTAGTGAAAAGGACGTTTGAAAAATATGTTTTGACGCAAACAGTCCAGCGGGCGGCGTCAGCTGCGGCGTAAGTACGATAAACGATCAATAGTCGCTCATCAAAACGCCGTCCCGCTTGGAAATCAATCGCTGGCCCGCGATAGGCCACCGCGGCGGCGTTCCGCATCAAAGCTCAACTTCCCGCGGCGAATCAATTGCCTTCCCCGCTGACGGGCACGTTGAGATGACGCCGTCAGCGATCCCGCGGAATCCGGTCGGCACGTACGATTCCCGACCGCGGGCGACGGGGTTGTCGCCCCGCTGCCGCGGAGCGGCCGCATCGACCCGTTTCCCGTTTCGTGTTGGGTTGGAAATCAAATGACATCGCCGAGTCGAGAGAAGCGCCCGCGTGAGTTGGAGGTCACCTTGCGTGCGCGAGGATTAAATATGGTGGCGGGTCTCGGCTCGGGGATTAAGCGCCGTGTTGCCCCCGAAGCTGCCAGGAAGTTAAAACAGAAAGGACGTGCTAGCAAATATGTACGCCGTCTGCGTATCATCTCATTTTGTCGACTGTATGTAAAAGTTTTGTAGTGGATGCTTGGCGTTATAAACCCCCCCCCCCTCCTCCAGTGTACCTAATGAAGTGGTCACCAGTTTACCACGAGTAAAAATCCCTCGCATATCAGGAATGTTCAAAATGGCCAAAATATTACATCCACCCGAGTTCTCGCGCGTAGGCAAAGTATTAGCTACTCCCCAAATATGCCTCGTGGAGAGGCCAAAATATTAGGTACCAGCAAGCCCGAGTGTCCGCCTAATAGTGTCCAAAATCGTTGAAATATTGGGTAATTCCCCAAATTTGCTTCATAAGGCAGTTGCCCGACGGGGGCAAAATATTAGGAACACCCAGGCTTTTTCCTCAGCTCCACCCAAGTGTGCCTAATGAAGTGGCTGAAGGGGCCAAAATATTGGGTACCCTACTGAGTGTACTTAATGACGCGGCCAAAATATTAGGTACCAGCAAGCCCGAGTGTCCGCCTAATAGTGTCCAAAATCGTTGAAATATTAGGTAATTCCCCAAATTTGCTTCATAAGGCAGTTGCCCGACGGGGGCAAAATATTAGGAACACCCAGGCTTTTTCCTCAGCTCCACCCAAGCGTGCCTAATGAAGTGGCTGAAGGGGCCAAAATATTAGGTACTCTACTGAGTGTACTTAATGACGCGGCCAAAATATTAGGTACCACCAAGCCCGAGTGTCCGCCTCATCGTGCCCAAAATCCCCAAATTTGCTTAATAATGAAGTGGCCGACAGGGGCAAAATATTAGGAACACCCTAGCTCAGGGGTCACCAACGCGGGCGAATGGTAGCCCGCGAGGACCATATAAGGCGCCCGCGAGGTATGTTCGAAAACCATACCATAGGCCAGAAGTTGTTACTATTGTTACCGTGCTTTAAATTCTTAATCTGACTTGCTTACGTGAATTAAAAATGTTAAAATACCTGTAATGTCATTTACTACAATAAATTAAAAAAAATAGATTTGATGTCCGTGTAACGAACCTGAGTAGCCCTTCATATGATCGGTGCTCACGAAGTCGCCCTCAGCCCCACCCAAGTGTGCCGAATGAAGTGGGTGGAATGGCCAAAATATTAGGTACCCTCCTCAGTGTACTTAATGAAGCGGCTAAAATATTAGGTACACCCCGGCTCTGGTTATAAGCCAAGCTCAAGTATGCTTAATGAAGTGGCCTAAATATTAATGCAAGGCAAATATTTGCCCTCAAGTTTGGAGTCATGTCTATATCGGAAAAAAAAAATCTTTTTTTTTCAATTTGTGTGACTTTTTTCTTTTTTCCTTTGAATCCGTGTTTTGTTGTGTTTGTGGTTTACCCAGAGAACACAAAAAAATGCTAATTGGCATTTGCTCAATATTCTGCCTTTGCGAAGAAATCGAGCCAGCAACATTTAAATGAACAAACCAGCATTTCCGGTTGTGGCGCTCTTACTTTGAAACTTTCAAGTCGCGCTCTTTACACTTGCGTACTTGATGATTTTTCCTCACGGAGCACACCCGTCGACCAATCCGGAGCCGCACAGCGAGAAAAATTCTGATTGGCTGTTGACGAAGCGACAGCAATGACCCGGAAACTTTGAAAGCAGTTCAGTGAATTTTCGGGATTGACCCAAACAAAACGAAAACTTTCGGCTTTTAATGTTTTGACACAAATTTGGCAATTGTTGTCATCATATTTTATTTTATTTGGCTCAAGGTTAACGTTTTTGTGCCTCGAGGCTCCAGCAGTTGTTATTTTTCGATTTTTTTTTTTTGCTGGCTGATTTGCGTCAATCTAACCAGGAGTCCTGCAGGGCTGCAGATCGATCTCATGATTGTGGTACGTATAGTTCTTTGCAACTCTTATGAGTTATGAATTCAGAAGTGTAAAGTCGGTGTAGTGTGGGCAACTAGAGCGTGTGGAGAAAAATAACTTGTAGATAAAATATAATCGTTAATTCTGATTTACTGCGCGCACAAAACATGCTCAATATTTCATTTCGCGAGAAGCAGACACACGTAACGTCCTGCAAAATCTTTCCATCTCGCACGTTGGCGGTGCCCACTCAGAAGAATCCAGATGAGCCTTCGTACGTTTGCGGCGGCACATTTGGCAATCGCAGCAAAGCGGGTGTAAACAGAAAAACAAACTGCTTGTGATGGGAATTGCACCTTTCCAAAATTGAATCAAAAATAGGATTTCAGTCGGATGTCTGAGAACGTGAGCAAGCGCAACTTAAAAAAAAAAAACTACTAAAAAAACAGACACTTTCGTGTTTGTACTGCACAGTGCCACAAACAAGACAAAAAAAAATACATACTGGTAATCTTAAACATTGACATTTAAATGTGTTGTGAACATGCTACTTTACACTTGTGATCACCACTAAGCAAGCAAAATAATGTCACAATCAGATTTAATGGGAGTGGAGTAGAGTTCATGTGGGGTCATTAGCAGTCATTCAGCCCAGGCCAACTAAACGCTGTGCAATGTTTAAAATGAAATTATCCTCGGGGATTAGAATGAATACAGTAAATATGTAAATATAGTTATTGATTGATTTTCACGCATGTTTTAATACGTGCAGTTTGGGCGTTTGCGCATGCGCATTGTATCGATGCAAAAATATACCACGAAGGTAAACACTTACTTTGTCAAAGGAAATATTTTACGCAAACATTGGCATATTTATTGGAAATGTTGCTGTCTCGTTTACGATTACAAACAGCTCATTTTTTTGTTGTTGACGGCGATTTCCACCGTTTCCGTAAAGTCGCAGTCGAGTGTTAAGCTTTTCTCGGCCACCGTACCGATCGTCACCAGGTCAAGGTGTGACAGTCAAAATTCGTGACTGTTATGGAAACAATTATTTTCACAAGTCTAGGCTCTGAATGTATTGTCATTTGTATATTGATGACATTTGGGCGCTCTAAGTTCGTTATTGGCCTCGTCGAGATAGTTTTAAAATAATTGGGAGTCACGACCCGGAAGTGAAACGTCGACCGGAAAAAAAGAAATGACATCGTTTGAAAATTGACAATGTTGTTTTATTTGAACACACGAGCGAAGTTTGCAAAGTTATGTCAGCGCCAAGAACGTTTGTTTCATTGTTTTTAGCGAGCAGAGGCGCCAACGAAGAGAATGTTTAACTCCATGCAAGCCGAACGGAGGCGAAAGTGACTCAAGTTGGGAGAAGCCGTGCACAGGTGAGGCGTGCTCAACTTTCCCACTGCAATATTTTTCCATCCCCTAAATTTGTATTTATTTCACAGAAACATCTAGATTGTCTTCTACATAGCATATTCCTTAGGTGACAAGACTTAGATTCAAAGCCACCTGCCAATACAAATATTGTATCTGATGTCAAGAGATGAAAAGTAATATTAAATATAATTATTAACATATTTAAGTGTATCATTATCATTACTAGTTTTGTCTGTGAGGCTTACAGGGAGTCCTGGGTCCTCTTCACAAAGTTGAAAATGAATGCCAGTTTTCACGATACTGCCAAATTTTCCCATTTTGCCTTCCTTTAGAGGGCTCTAAAATATTTTTTAAAATAAATTTGTGGCAATGAATATGTTTATTCCATTCAATTATTATGGCCGTGAAAGATGTAAGTTCTGAAGTAAATGATTTTTTTTAAAAGTTCAGCAATAATTGTTATAGTTCACACTTGTATAGGTTAATTAGTTTACAAGTTATTAAATTATTTTTTGGGGGTGGGTGTAAAGTGAAATGCAAAAAAAAAAAAATACCCAACTCACTGCTTTTGTTTTGACAGGATCGAGGAGGTTTTTTTGGTTTTGGCGCAGCCGACGACGGGACCTGCAGCTCAATCCTGTTCCACAGTGGCAGCAAATTGCTTTTGCACAGGTGTGTGTGTCCGAATTTAAGGCATCCATGCAGTGCGCTTCGGGAGGTGTGAGATGTCAATTTCGCGTATCTTAGTCCGTTTCGTAGACTGCACAGGAAAAAAAAACGACACTTCTGAACATGTCTTTGAATTGAAATAAAAATATTATTATTAATATGAAGTGACGTGGTTGGAAAGGTCCGAAGTAGCTACATTGTGTCTTTGTGGATCTAGAGAAAGCGTGGGACAGATTACCAAGAGAGGAACCGTGGTACTGCATGCGGAAGAAATATGTTAGATTAGTACAGGGCATGTATGGGGGCAGTGGCGAGGTATGACAGAAGAATTTAAGGTGGAGGTGGGAGTGCATCAGGGATCAGCTCTTAGCCCCTACCTGTTTTCTGTACTGATGAGGTGAGACTGGAATCCCCTTGGACTATGATGTTCGCAGATGACATTGTGATATGCAGGCGGAGGAACCAAGATTAACAGAATATAAAAACAGAATATATGTGCGTGAAAGAGAGGGGAGGAGGGGGAAGAGATAGCGAGGGTGGACGACTTCAAATACTTTGGGTCAACAATCCAGAGCGATGGTGATTGTGGTAAGGAAGTGAAGAAGCGGGTCCAAAGCTGGCCGGAACAGCTGCCGGAAGGTGTCCGGTGTGTTACGTGACAGAAGAGTCTCGAAAACAGTGGTGAGGCCGGCCATGATGTACGCATTAGAGATGGAAGACATGAAGAAAGTGGCTGCTAGAGCTTAGATGGAAAAAGATGACACGCCGAAAGGAAAAGAAGAATTTTGAGTGACGTGGTGTTGTTTAATTCATAAGCTTATTAAAAAAATAAATAAAACAGCTCACAAATATGTGTCCAGAAGTGTTGAACGTTGTTTGTGTGCTCGTGGCAGTTGATGGAAAAAAACTCAAGTTTCACATTCAAGTCAAGAAACTCTTGCAGAATGTGAAACTTGGGTTTTGCCCCATCGGTGGTCGCCTCCTCGTGTGCCAAAACCTGAGAAATGTTAGGTTTTGGCCCACGGGGAGTCAAAAACAGGACATTTCACATCTCCTCAAGTGTTTGTCTGACTTTGACTGAATATTTGTTGTTGAAATGGTGTCAAATTATAATAAAAAAAACCTTTTGGTGCAATAAAATGCGTATCTTTAGAGGTTTTCAGGTTTATTGGCAACTTTAAAACGGCATTCTTACCCAACTCGGCTCACTTTTACCTTTGCTCCTGAAATCCGACCAATCAAATGACTCTATGCAAATTAATTTGCATAACCACGCCCACTCACCATAAACAACCAATCAAATTGCAGCATTTTCTGAGATTTTCAACTTTTGCCTTAACCAGCCAATCAGATCGCTCCATTTGAGCTCATTTGCATACCCTCTCTCCAATCAGAAACGAGGTCCTGCCCCCTGCCCCCCCCAAAAAAAAAAAATCCCCCCAAAAAAATTTGGGGAAAAAATTTTTGAAAAAAAAATTTGAAAAATTTTTGAAAATGGGAAAAATTTTAGAACAAAAATTTTAATGTTTGAAAATATTTTTGTGATGTGTCAGAAGAATAAACAAGTTTTTTTTTTTTTTTAAAGTTTTTATTTTGCAGAGATGAAGTCAGACATGACATCAAGTAAACTGTTGGGGGGAACCTGCTCACAAGTTTGATGACAGGTTTCTTCATCGCCATGTGGTGAAGTCATCAGCTGGTGGCAGGAGTGAGTGGCGACCTAACAGAAAAGGAGTCAAACAGTCAAAAAAAAAAAAAAAAAAAAAAAAAAAAAAAAAAGTCAACTTGTTGTGCAGCAAATGTTTTTGATGAAACTCACCAGTGAGGAGGATGCGCAAGACTTGTTTTGTGAAATACTGCAAGCGGTGATCGCAGGAAGGTTACACCATGTTCTTGAGCACCTTCAGAAACTCAAAAAAAAAAAAAAAAAAAATTTGAATCGAAGAGTAAATTCAAACTGACGTCAACGCCATTCAAAGAGCATACATACTCTGAAAAGTGTCCTGCTGAAACTCTTCTCAGTCCAACAGCGGCGCACCATGCCGGGGAGGTGAATGCGGCCCTAAAAAGAGACATCTGTGAGGCACACAAATGAACAATGTTTTTTTTGGGGGTGTAAAAAAAAAAAAAATGAGATGAAACTCACCACTAATAAGAGGAGATGCTCAGTTTTTGAGTCTTCACACTGCTCCATGCGCAGGAAGCAGACCATGTTCTTCAGCACCTTCAACAAGAACACGTTTGCTCAAACCAGAAAGACAAGATTGGAACATTTATTGCAAGTGCGCACGGACCCATCGCAAATGTCAAACTGCTCTCCCACGGCTTCCCGGGCTGCTCCGAAGTTTGGCTTCAGCACCTTCTGGATGTGGTTCTCCAACTGCAGAGTAGAGGAAGCAACACTTCATGTATGCAAAAAAAAAAAAAAATTTTAGTTGTGCAGTTTACATTTGGACCCCTCACGCCAAAAACTGTGTTGGGAACTCTGGGGGGGGGGGAGAACAGCATGTTCTGGATGTGGAAACGGAAAACTTGACCAAGAACAGTTGAGCTAATTTTTTCCCCTCAACCTTTATTTGTCTTACAGGTGACTTAAAAAAAAAAAAACGCCGGGACGATACAGACAGCCAGGTCTGCGTTGGGGACTGGACCTTCAAAGTCAGCGTGGACCAGGCTGTAGTGACCTCCCTGGAAAACAGTAAGTACATTTTTTTGGGGGGGGGGTAGCAAATTATGTTTGAGCTGAAACAGACCACCAATGAAGACGCGAGACGCCGTTTGTCTGGGATTGTGTGTTCACAGAGTTCTTCAGCACCTTCAAAAGAAAAACGAGTTTAAAATCAAAACGGGCACAAGTGGAACGTGCATATCGCGCATGGACCCAGTCCAAAAAATGTCAAACTGTTCTCCTCCCCAGAAGAGTGACCCTTCAAAGTCAGCACGGACCAGGCTGTGGTGACCACCCTGGAAAACAGACATCCATGAGGATTATTATTATTTTTTGCGAGTAGCAAATTATGTTTGAGATGAAACAGACCACCAATGAAGAAGACACCAGGCCCTGTTTGTCTGGAACGACCCGTTCACACTGCCGGAAGCCGACCGGGTTCTTCAGCACCTTGGAAAGAAGAACACGTTTAATCAAATGGGCACAACTGGAATGCGCGTACGGTCTTAAGTGTGTAGGAACCCAGTGCAGATGTCATCCAACTGCCTGCCCTCCCATTTCTTGCCAGGCTGCCCTGAAGTTCGCCTTCAGACCCTTTTGGAGGCAGTTTTGCACCTGAGGAGGAAAAGAAGCAAACATTTTATGTAAGATCACCAACACTGGAAGTAGATGACCATTTTGTTCTTACAGGTTACACGGAGAGCCCCAGGACCAGGACAACGACCGTGACAGGAAGTCTCTGGAAAAACAAGACGAGACTCCTGTGAGTTCAACATTAACTGAACACATTTTTGGTAGAAAAGCGCTTGACGGAACTCACCTCGCACGTTTGTGCCGCGGCATTCACGGGGAGCGGACAGAGTTCTTCAGCACCTTCAAAAAGAAAAACATGCTTGATGGAAAAATAGTCACAATTTCAAAGTGCATTTTGTCCAAGTGGACAGACGCAGTCCAAATGCCGTCAAACTGCTCTCCCGCTCCTTCACTTCTCCACCTCAGGAAGTGTAAGCAGAGAGCTTGATCAAGAACAGTTTTGAGCAAAACCTTTAATAACCATTTGTCTTACAGGTGACATTTTACCCCTTTGAAAGTTTAAAAAAAAAAAAAAAAAAAAAGCCAGGAATGCCATCGACAACCAGGTCGGTGTTGTGGATTGGACCTTCAATGTCGGCATGGACCAGGCTGTCGCGACTGCCCTGGAAAACAGACAAGCGAGTTTTTTTTTTTGGGCGGTAGCAGATTATGTCTGAGAGGAAACGAGTTGCCGTTTGGTCTGGCTCGTTCACTGGAAGCAGACCACGTTCTTCAGCCCCTTCAAAAGTAGAACACGTTTAATCAAGTGGGCACAACTGGAATGCGCGTAGGGTCGAAACTGTGTAGGAACCCAGTGCAGATGTCATCCAACTGCCCTCGCGCTTCTGCTTTCAGACCGTTGTGCATGTGGTTCTCCGCCTGAGGAAGAAATGAAGCAACATGCAGTGGAAGCAAGAAGAGTTTTGATCCAAACCAAAATCTATCTTGGGTTTACAGACCACATTCGCACTGCCTTTCCCCCTCATGGCCGTGGAACCTCCGTCACCAGTGTGTTACGATCGCTCTGGAAAAACAAAACATCCAAGGTAAATATTCAACATTTTTTTTGTAATAACTGTATGGACAAAGGGCAAATGTCAAAAACTGCTTTCTCACGTCTTCCAGGGCTCCTCCAAAGTTTGGCTTCAGCACCTTCTGTCTGCATCTGGTCCTCCACCTGAGGAAGAGGCCACAAAGTTAGCAAAGCACATCAGGAAAAGAGTTTTGCGAGTACCGTTGAGTTTTTGGAAAGATGACAATTAGGAGACACGACATTGAGGGGGGGGAAAGGTAGCAAAGATGACAAACTCCCATTTTGTTGCTGTGGAGTGGACCAGTCTGGAAAACAAAAAGAAGAGTCAAAATTGTTTGGATCACAAGTTTTGTCTGAGATGGAACCCACCGACAAAAGAAGCCGAGCAAAGTCAGAGCCGCATCCAACCAGCATCTGGACTGATGACAGACCTTGCTGGACACCCTGATGGGATTTTATTGTGAAGGCTGACACCTTCAGGGAGGGCCGCTCGACTCTAAGAGCAGGTCGGAGCCCCCCACCCCCCCGGAACGAGGACGGTTCTGCCAAGACAAAAAAAAAAAAAAAAAAAAAAAAAGACTCAAAATACTTCGTTTATATCGCACACTGATGGGATCATGGTGTGACAGGGCTAACTAATGAAGAAAATCATTCCATCCCACCACAATTTATTCATCCGCATGTCAAGTCAGACCTCCGACGAGACAAAAAAAAAAAAAAAAAAGTCTTTGCGGAAAGCGATTTTGAAGGTGCGAGGAAAAGAGGAAAAAAAAAAAAAGTCAAGCTACGCATTTGGTTGATTGGAAAGGAGATTGTCTGGAAACTGGAAAGCACTTCGAGTCAAGTCGGACCTCGACAAAGTCGGTCCAGTCGAGTCGCCGTGCTCCTCGTTGGACCCAATCACAGCGGCACCTGGTGGACGTCGAGGACAACATCAGCACACAGTTGAAGGACCTTAACAGTCCCGATGGGAACACGTCTCAATGCGGAGATGTCAAACTCCTGGTCAATTGATCATGTCAGCCATTTTGTTTCATAGCCCACCATCTCGGGATCAAGTCAGGAGGCTGCAGCGACGCACACAAGTCAGGAACGCTCATGTGTCCTCACCCTCCTGCAGCCCCATCAGGGCAACAGGAAGAGGTGTTGTCGCCTGTGATGCGAAAACCAAGTAAGCACTGTTTTTTTTTTTTTTTTGGGGGGAGGGGGGGAGATTAACACATTTATTGTTGCTACCGAGGGCCTGTTACCGTCTGAACCACATGGTTGTCGTCACTGGAGCCATCCCGCCGCTCTTCGCCACATCGTAGTTCATCTTTGACTAAAATGCAACGAAATAAAACAATTTGTGCGGATAAGTGCGTGTGTGTCTCACCAGGGAGGAGAGCAACACCACGCTGGACTCCCTTGAAGACCTGCAACAAGGTGGGCTCAAAGACGGGAACACTGGGTTTGAATCTTAGTTTTTCGGAACGTTTGGTAGAAAATGTCTGAGAGTGCACCGAGACGGCCATTTTCCAGTCCATTTGGCCTGTGGGGAGAAAGGAGACAATTAGTCATGTGTGAATTTTAACTCATCCAGCTGGGATAGGCTCCAGCGAGCCTTGTGAGGATAAGCAACTCAGATAATGGATACATTTAAGGGCGGGGGGGGGCGTCATTTTGTTAAGTACCAGTTTTGTGTTGATTTGAAGAAGTGATTCTGTGGAGAGAAAAGAGAATTAGTCGGAGGTTTTGTTACTCGATGCAAAAAAAAAAAAGTTACCATCTTGTTGGTAGGGTGAAGATTCTTAAGATGGGAGCCTGAACACAGAAATGAGAAAATTAGTCACTTGCGCAGGTTTTAATTATTAATACACATTTCATCGAACAACAACAAAAAAAAAACATTTTGTTGCCAAGTACCATTTGAGTCCATTTGACGACGTGCATCTGTAGACAGAAAATAGACCAAAAATATAAAATATAATTTTTGTTTTTTTGGTAGCGTACAATCAAGGCGGTTAGCGAGACAAACGCGTGAATTAAAAGCGAGCAAATTAAATTGAAATAAGAACTTGGAAGACTCACCTCGTGGACGCGTCCGTGGGGCAGCAGCGAGACGGACGTCGCGATGCCGGCAGCTTGAAGGCCAAAAGACCTTTGAGCAATTAATCGGCGCTTAAATAGCTTTCAGGTGGTCATGCTTTTTCTTTTTTTTTTTTTTTAACAAAACTTTATTGAACAAAGAAAAAACAAAAAAAAATTTAAAGTGTTGCATTTTTGAAAGTAAGAACATTTAGAAAGAAAGTGTGGAGAGTCATAAAGGAGCTGCCACGTGGGATTGAACCCTCGCTTCTCGAGTGCCGGTGGTCGTCCAAAGCACTCGACCGTCTCCGGCCGGCGCTTTCACCTGCCACCTTCGTATTTGTCATATCGGCGACGAGACGTGGCCGCAAACGCGACGTCCGCGTATCTACATGATCGGTACGACTCGGATGTCCGAAACGCTAAACCGAAGTTGGTCCAGTGGTTTAAGACATTGCCTTCGATTGCGGTGGTCGTGTGTTCGATCCTCTCTTTGTGCGCCCTTCACGCTTATTGAAGCCTTGTCTTTATGTAGCGAGGCAGAGCCGTCGATGGGAATCGAACCGTGGTCACCCGAACCAAAGGTAAAGTTTTAAAGCATCAGCCACGCATTTATAGCACGCTCGCAAATTTTTGGTCATATTTGTTTTATCTATTGCAACCGTTTTTCAGGAACAATAAATAGGACCAGAATAGAGAAGGTACTAAGTCGTGTGTAGGTGAATGGTCTAAGCCAACGACTGCAGTTCTTGTGGTTCCTTGTTCAAGTCCTGCTTTAACCTTTGTTTGAATTTCATCCATCATTATTTGTCCAGGTAACCAGGGTTGAGGATCGAACCAGGATCACCGGAACCAAAGGCGTTGTCGTAGACCACCCAGCCACACAATTTGGCGACCGTGGATTCTTTGGGTGATATTCATCAGGTGCGTACACCACCTGCATCCAGATGCAATAAAGGTGACCAAAATGGTCTACTCAGCAAGTCAAGTCTAGTCGAATGGTCTAAGACATTGCCTGGGGTTCATGTGGTCCCTGGTTCAGTTCCCACCTATATCGTTGCTTGGGTTTCTGCCATCTTTATCTTAGCGAAACATCCAGGGTGAGGATCGAACCAGGGTCACCAGAACCATAGGCGTTGTCGTAGACCATCCAGCTACACAACTTGAGCGACCGAGCACATTTTGGCGATATTCATCAGGAGCGTAGACCACCTGCAGTCAGATCCAATAAAGATGACCAAAATTGTGTACTTGATAATGATGGTGTAGTCGAATGGTCTAAGACAATGACTGGGGTTCACACGGTCCCTGGTTCAGTTCCCACCTATATCTTTGGTTGGGTTTCAGCCATCTTTATCTGCGCAGAACATCCAGGCTGAGGATCGAACCAGGGTCACCAGAACCGAAGGCGTTGTCGTAGACCATTCAGCTACACAACTTGAGCGACCGAGCACATTTTGGCGATATTCATCATGAGCGTAGACCACCTGCAGTCAGATCCAATAAAGATGACCAAAATGGTGTACTCAGCAACTGACGTGTAGTCGAATGGTCTAAAGCAATGACTGGGGTTCACGTGGTCCCTGGTTCAGTTCCCAACTATATCTTTGGTTGGCTTTCAGCCATCTTTATCTGCGCAGAACATCCAGGCTGAGGATCGAACCAGGGTCACCAGAACCATAGGCGTTGTCGTAGACCATCCAGCTACACAACTTGAGCGATCGAGCACATTTTGGCGATATTCATCAGGAGCGTAGACCACCTGCAGTCAGATCCAATAAAGATGACCAAAATGGTGTACTCAGCAACTGACGTGTAGTCGAATGGTCTAAAGCAATGACTGGGGTTCACATGGTCCCTGGTTCAGTTCCCACCTATATCTTTGCTTGGGTTTCTGCCATCTTTATCTGCGCAGAACATCCAGGCTGAGGATTGAACCAGGGTCACCAGAACCGAAGGCGTTGTCGTAGACCATCCAGCTACACAACTTGAGCGAGCGAGCACATTTTGGCGATATTCATCAGGAGCGTAGACCACCTGCATCCAGATGCAATAAAGGTGACCAAAATGGTCTACTCAGCAAGTCAAGTCTAGTCGAATGGTCTAAGACATTGCCTGGGGTTCATGTGGTCCCTGGTTCAGTTCCCATCTATATCTTTGCTTGGGTTTCCGCCATCTTTATCTGAGCGGAATATCCAGGGTGAGGATCGAACCAGGGTCACCAGAACCATAGGCGTTGTCGTAGACCATCCAGCTACACAACTTGAGCTATCGAGCACATTTTGGCGATATTCATCAGGAGCGTAGACCACCTGCAGTCAGATCCAATAAAGATGACCAAAATGGTGTACTCAGCAACTGACGTGTAGTCGAATGGTCTAAAGCAATGACTGGGGTTCACATGGTCCCTGGTTCAGTTCCCACCTATATCTTTGCTTGGGTTTCTGCCATCTTTATCTAGGGCGGAATATCCAGGGTGAGGATCGAACCAGGGTCACCAGAACCGAAGGCGTTGTCGTAGACCATTCAGCTACACAACTTGAGCGACCGAGCACATTTTGGCGATATTCATCATAAGCGTAGACCACCTGGAGTCAGATAAAATAAAGATGACCAAAATGGTGTATTTGACAAGTGAGGTTTAGTCCAATGGTCTAAGACATTGACTGGGGTTCACATAGTCCCTGGTTCAGTTCCCACCTATATCTTTGGTTGGGTTTCAGCCATCTTTATCTGCGCAGAACATCCAGGGTGAGGATCGAACCAGGGTCACCAGAACCGTAGGCGTGTTGTAGACCATCCAGCTACATAACTTCAGCAACCGAGCACATTTTGGCAATATTCATCAGGAGCGTAGACCACCTGGAGTCAGATGCAATAAAGATGACCAAAATTGTGTACTTGATAACGATGGTGTAGTCGAATGGTCTAAGACAATAACTGGGGTTCACATGGTCCCTGGTTCAGTTCCCACCTATATCTTTGGTTGGGTTTCAGCCATCTTTATCTACGCAGAACATCCAGGCTGAGGATCGAACCAGGGTCACCAGAACCGAAGGCGTTGTCGTAGACCATTCAGCTACACAACTTGAGCGACCGAGCACATTTTGGCGATATTCATCATGAGCGTAGACCACCTGGAGTCAGATAAAATAAAGATGACCAAAATTGTGTACTTGACAACGATGGTTTAGTCCAATGGTCTAAGAAATTGACTGGGGTTCACATAGTCCCTGGTTCAGTTCCCACCTATATCTTTGGTTGGGTTTCAGCCATCTTTATCTGCGCAGAACATCCAGGGTGAGGATCGAACCAGGGTCACCAGAATCGAAGCCGTTGTCGTAGACCATCCAGCTACACAACTTGAGCAATCTAGTATATTTTGGCGATATTCATCAGGAGCGTAGACCACCTGCAGTCAGATCCAATAAAGATGACCAAAATGGTCTACTCAGCAACTGACATGTCGTCGGATGGTCTAAAGCAATGACTGGGGTTCACATGGTCCCTGGTTCAGTTCCCACCTATATCTTTGCTTGGGTTT
Source organism: Syngnathoides biaculeatus (assembly GCF_019802595.1). Taxonomy (NCBI): domain Eukaryota; kingdom Metazoa; phylum Chordata; class Actinopteri; order Syngnathiformes; family Syngnathidae; genus Syngnathoides; species Syngnathoides biaculeatus. Next base: position 7,595,222 of record NC_084659.1, on the reverse strand, counting down.
CTGCCATCTTTATCTGAGCAGAACATCCAGGCTGAGGATCGAACCAGGGTCACCAGAACCGTAGGCGTTGTCGTAGACCATTCAGCTACACAACTTGAGCAATCAAGCAAATTTTGGCAATATTCATCAGGAGCGTAGACCACCTGCAGTCAGATCCAATAAAGATGACCAAAATGGTCTACTCAGCAACTGACATGTCGTCGGATGGTCTAAAGCAATGGCTGGGGTTCACATGGTCCCTGGTTCAGTTCCCACCTATATCTAGACGAGACATTTTGGCGATATTCATCAGGAGCGTACACTGCCTGTGATGAGATCAGATAAAATTGACCGAAATGTTGTACTCAGCAACTGCAGTGTCGTCGAATGTTTTAAGAAAATGACTGCGGCCCAGCTGGTTACTGGTTCTTTGTCTGGGTTTCCTTCAAAATTGTCTGTCCAGGTGCTCAGGCCAAGGATCGAATCAGGGACTCTGGACCCATAGGGATCGTCGTAGATCATCCCGCCACACCATTTGGTGACCACTCAGTTTTTGGAGTCGTATTTATCAGGTGCGTACACCGCCGGCAGTCAGCTCTGATAAATCTGACCAAAATGGCATACTGAACATCACAAGTGTAGTCGAATGGTCTAAGACAAAGACTGGTGTTCACATGGTCCCTCATTCAGTTCCCACTTTAAGCTTTGTTTGACTTTCCTCCATTATTTGTCAAGAAACTCAGGGGTGAGGATTCAACCAGGTTCACCAGAACTGTAGGCGCTGTTGTAGATCACCGAGCCACACAATTTGGCCAGTTGCGGACATCTTGGTGGTATTCATCAAGTCCGAACACCACATGTGGTCGAAACCGATAAAGACTATTGCAATATGAGTCTCAGCAACTCTGGTGTTGTCAAATGGTCTATGGCAATGACTGCAGTTTATCTGGTTCCTGGTTCAATTCCCACTGTAATATTTGCTTGGGTTTCCTTCTACAGTATTTGTCCAGGCCCTCAGGGCGAGGATTGAACAAAGGTCTCCGGACCCAGAAGTACCCTCGTAGATTATCTGGCCACAGCATTTGGCGACCACCCAATATTTTGGGGTAGTTTTCACCCGGTGCGTATACCAACTCCGGTAGAAACTATTACAATGTCATCCTTACAACTTTGCTGTGTGTAGTATGCCGTAGTTTTGGAAGTGCATCTGCCATCACAATAACAACAAATCAATATGTTTACAGGTTTTATTGAGGACTGCTTTACAATCATAATATCAGGCTGCAGTGGTCATGGACCTTTGGCCGGCCCCAACTTGGGGAGCGCACGATTCGCTGCACCAACGACAGGAACTTGTCGGCCTCTGGTAGGTGATTCCGCTTGCAATCGATACTGTAATATAGAAGATATATTGACATCATAAGAAACATACATAAACAATGTCATAAAATAGTGGTACATTCTGGACATGTCCCTCCTGGAAGCAGTTTGTGTGTGTCAATGATCCCAGGAGGTAGATTGTCAGGATGGAAGTAAATATTGTGACACCAGGATTTGAATTAAAAATTACACTGATAATCTTATGTTGTAAAATTTACGTTGTTTCGAAGTGGTTACATTTTCAATAGCTGTATCTTGGTTTAACTTTTCAATGTTAACATCCGCCATGTGAAAAAAATTCAACCTTTAAAATTCAGACGCAATATTTTCAGTCTCCTGAGATTCAATTGGCTAAAATTCGCCGTCTGAAATTCACTGTCGAAATTCAGTGTTACTTCAGGTCAGAACCCAACACCCAGCCAATCCAGTTACGCTTTCTTAGTCACGTGACGTCACATACTAAGAAAGCATAACTGGATTGGCTGGTTGTTGGGTTCTGACCTGAAGTAACCCTGCCTAGTGGCACAGACAGTGAATTTCAGACAGCGAATTTTAGCACATATTTACTTCCATATGTCAGGAGCTTCACGCTCCGGTGAGGGTGACCCATGACAAACAGGTTCTAAGTGAGAGACCGGACAAAACACGGCTATGAGACACCTATGATGACAGGTTTCCCCTTGCCCAACCACGGGTCGCCGCGGCCCCCCCCCCCCTCTTGAGCTGCACCTGGTGGCAGGGCACAACCCGAAAGAGTAACGTGTATCCCCATTCCCAAGGGAGGGGCCATACGGGTCAGGTGCAGTGCAAACTGGGCAGTGGCTGAAAGCAGGGACCTTTGCGAGTTTACCCCAGCTACAGAACTTGGTTCTAGTGGTGTGTAACATCACGTCTCTGGCAGGGAAGGAGCCCGAGCTGGTGTGTGAGATCGAGAAGTTCCAACTAGATATAGTCGGACTCGCTTCCACACGGCACTTGGGCTCTGGTACAAGTCCTCTTGAGAGAGGTTGCATTGTCTTCCACTCTAGAGTTGCCCACAGTGAGAGCCGCCAAACAGGTGTGGGTATACTCAACGCCCCCTGGTTCAGGACCAGTCCGTTGGGGTTCACTCTGGTGGACGAGAGGGTAGCCTCCCTCCACCTTCAGTTGGTGGGATGGGTCCTGAGGCTGGTTTGTGCCTATGCACCAAACAGCAGTTCAGGGTACCCACGCTTTTTGGGGTCTTCAGATGGATGGTAGAGAGAAGGACTCCATCGTTCTGCTGGTGATCTTCAATGCTGCTGTGCAAAATGACAGTGAGACATGCAAGGTTGTGATTGGAAGGAATACCCTCCACCCCCACCCGATCAGAACCCAAGGGGTGTTCTGTTATTAGACCTCTGTGCTGATGACAGACTGTCCATAACTCACACCACGTTCAAGCATATGGGTGTCCACACATGCACTTGGCAGCAGGACACCCAAAGTCGCAGTTTGATGATTGCCATCATGTCATCAGACTTGTGGGCACATGTCTCGGACGCTAAGGTGAAGACAGGCGTGAAGCTGTCAACGGATCAGCACCTGGTGGTGAGTTGGCTCCGATGGTGGGGGAAGAGCCCGTCCGACGTGTCAGGCCCAAATGTATTGTGAGGGTCTCTGGGAATGGCTGGCAGAATCCCCGTGAGGAGTTTCAACTCCCACCTCCAACAGAACTTTGCTCATACTCCAGGGCTGGCGGGGGACATAGACTCTGAGTAGACAATGTTCTGATCCTCCATTGTTGAGGCGGCCAACTGTAGCTGTGGCCATAAGGTGGTTCCACACCGCCCAATCCTCGAAACACGTTGGTGGACACCAACAGTGAGGGCTGCCGTCAAGATGAAAAAGAGAGTCCTATCAGGCCTTTTTGGGCTGTGGGACTCCAGAGGCAGCTGATAGATACCAGTTGGCCACATTGCTGGTCACTGAAGCAAAAACCTGGGCATGGTGAGGCCATGGAGTAAGACTTCCAGAGGGCTTTGTGGAAATTTTGGTCCACCATCTGGCGTCTCAGGATGGGGAAGCAGTGCACCGTCAACACTGTTCAAAATGAAAATGGGGCACTACTGACCTCACCTTAGGACGTTGTGAATTGGTAGGGAGAATACTTCAAAGACCTCCTCAATTTCACAGACACGCCTTCCCATGAGGAAGCAGAGTCTGGGTTCTCTGATGCTGGGTCTAGAATCTTGGGTTTGAGGTCACCAAAGTGATTAAAAAGCTCCTCGGTGGCAGGTCCCCGGGGGAGGATGAGATTCGCCCAAGAGTTCCTAAAGGTTCTAGGTGTTGTGGGACTTTTTTTGGTTGACATGGCTCTGGAACATCACATGGACAGCAGGGACAGTGTGTCTGGATTAGCAGACTGGGGTGGTGGACCACCTTCTTTATCAGGGGGACAGGAATGTGTGTTCCAATTACAGGTGCAATCACACACTCAGCCTACCCTGTCAGGTCTATTGAGGGGTGCTGGACAGGAGGGTTTGTCGAGAAGTCAAATCTCTGATTCAGGAGGAGCAATATGGTTTTCGTCCTGGCCGTGGACCAGCGGACCAGCTCTACACCCTCGCAGGGTTCTCAAGGGTACATGGGACTTTGCCCAACCATTCCACATGTGTTTCGTGGATTTGGAAAAGGCATTGACCGTGTCCCTTGGGGAGTCCTGTGGGGAGTGCTTCGGGAGTATGGGGTACCAAACGCCATGATAAGGACTGTTCAGTCCCTGTCCGACCAGTGTCAGATTTTCGTCCACATTGTCAGCAGTAAGTCGGGTTGGACACCGCCAAGGCTGCCCTTTGTCACTGATTCTGTTCAAAACTTTAAAAGACAGAATCCGGTTCGGTGGCCTCAGTCTTGCATCCCTGCTTTATGCAGATGTGATTCTTTTGGCTTCATGAAGTTGTGATCGCCAACTCTCACTGGAGCGTTTAGCAGCCGAGTGTGAAGCGGCTGGGCAGTGATGCGGACTTTGTCTTGATCCGTTGTGGTAAAAGAGGGAGCTAAGTCAAAATGCGAAGCTCTCAAATTACCAGTCGATCTACGTTGCTACTCGTACGTATGGTCACAAGCTGTGGGCCATGACCGAAAGAACTAAATTCCGGATACAAGCGGGAGAAATGAGTTTCCTCCACAGAGTGTACGTGGTGTTCCTCAGAGATAAGGTGAGAAGCTCGGTCATCCGGGAGGGGCTCAGTGTCGAACCCCTGCTCCTCTGCATTGAGGTGGTTCGGGCATCTGATCCAGATGCCTCCCTGGTGAGGTGTTCCGGGCATGTCCCACCGGAAAGAGACCCCGGGGAGGACCAGGGACACGCTGGAGAGACTGTCTCTCAGCTGGCTCGGGAACACCTGGGGATCGCCTTGGAAAAGCTGCCGGTAGTGGCTGGGGAAAGCGAAGTCCGGGTATCCCTGCTAAAGCTACTGCCCCTGCAACCCGACCTTGGATAAGCGTCAGAAGGTGGCTCGATTACGGATATGATAGATTATAGTTTGACAATGTGCACAAGATGCCGACGTTGGGCTGCCAGAGTCAAAGTACTTACATTTGCTTCAATATGTCATTTGCCCTTGTGCCTGTCCGGCCCTCAGCCCGACGGCGTCGGACCCATCAGATCTGGTCTCCTTCTCCGGAGTGGACCGTGACCCGGCCGTGATGACAGCGCCGCGCGAGAGATTACAGCCGCTGATAGCGCGCCGCGCCAGCGTAATGCAGACGCTGCCCTTTTAACTGGGAAAACGCAGCCCGGCTTCCGGCGCTGTCCGCCCAGATCACGTCTGCCCGACGGGCTGGGCCCAGGAGCTGCCACGGGGACCCTCAAATCTGCAGAATTCACAATAAATGCGTTGCTAGATTTTCACTGTCAACTGTACCGCTTGTTATATGAAAATCCCATTTTATATTGTGCCATAAACATGTGTTACTTGAGTAAAGCTACGCTACATTATTCATGATAAATAAAACAAAGTCGTACTGTAGTGTCCAAGATGTCATGAAGTCTTTTGCATTATTTCACATCAAAAAATGTAGTTCGGTCTCTTGTATGTTGTTTCATATAAGACGATACAATTATAATGGGGAAATATTTAAGAAGTGGCAATGCATGATGTATATAATCTTGGAAAAATAAATAAATATACAATTTGATCTGATCTGCAATCATCCAATTACAGCCGGCCTGCTGTCATCATACTTAATTGCTCAATTAACTTTAATTGAATTTCCCACTTTGACTTTGGGGACTCGTTAATGTCACCGGATGGGAAAAAACAAAAAAACAACATCCTGGGATAATGAGAGCGGAGTCAAGTGAACGCCGGCATGCCTCCCTCTCCTCTGACCCCGTCGCCCCCGACAAACTCATTCCAGTGCACTTTGGTAATTTCATGTTTGAGAGATTTTAACTGCGTGACGACAAAACTTGACCACCGCCCGAAATGGAAACGCTCCAGTGGAGAAGACCAAGGCCAGATTACTAAACCGGTATGGGAAATTAAATACTTTCTACACCCTTGCGTCACTTTCCCCCCCGAGTGCCTTGCGATACATTTTTTTTTTTAAACACCTGACCATGCTTGTTTGTGTTGTAGTTTTATACGCCTCACCGTAGCTTTTTTTGAACGCTATACATCGCCTTTATAAACACTTTATCTTGAAACATAACATTTATTTAAATACCCTCGTATACATTGTCTTTGTTTTTAAACATCTTCCTACACATAGCCTTTTTTTTTTTTTAACTATACGTGGTATTTATAACAACATTAAGTCATCCATATATATACATATTTATCATCTTTAAGCCTCAACTTTCTTTTAAAAATCAAATCTTTTTGATCTTACCAAAGAACATCAACATCACAATCCATCCACTTTGCGCCACTTATCCAAGATCAGGTCACAACTTTAGCAGTTTAGCCCAAACTAGCCTCTACCCAGCCACTTCCAGTAGCTTTTCCAAGAGATCTCGAGGCATTCCCACGCAAGCCAAGATAGTCTCTGGCGTGTCCTCAGGCGCCCCATGGGTCTCCTTCCGGTGGAACATGTCTAGAACACCTCACCAGGAAGGCATCCGGAAGGCATTTGAATCCGATGCCCCAGCCACCTTATCTGCTTTTCGCAAGGCCGAGAAGCAGCAGCTCTACTCTGAGCCCTTCCCCGATGACCGAGCTTCTCAGCCTCTCTCTAAGCGAGAGCTTGGACTCCGGACACTTTTCCAAGTACACAAAACACATGAAGGCTGGTTGGACGAAATCCCATGCAGCCCCTGCTGAGGGTGAAGAGCTGGTCCACCGTTCCACTGCCAGGTAGGAAAACCACATTGCTCCTCCTGAATCTGAGATTCAACTCTCCTCTCCTGCAGACCTGAATAGACCTTTCCAAAGGGGGCTGAAGAGTGTACATACCTCAGGGTCCCCCTTGTTCAATGGTGGGGACCAGCACCCCAAACTGCCAATCCAGAGGCACTGTCAGCGATGTTGCAGATGGGTTTCAACCGGGACACCGCTACAACATTCAGAGCCTTCAGGAACTCTGGGTGACCCTCATACACCCCCCGGGCCCTTCCCACTGAGAAGCTTGCCGCCTTGACAGGGATAAGAGAGCCGGCGTAGAGACCGCAGACTGTGCTTCCGCATGAGAAGGCGTGTCCGCGGAATTGAGGAGGTCTTCAGAGAATTCTCCCCACCGATTCACAACATCCCGAGTTGAAGTCAGCAGCTACACAAAGCGTCGATGGTGCACTGCTTCCCCCTCCCAAGACGCGCGATGGTGGACCAGGATTTCCTCAAAATTGTCCGGAAGTCTTTCTCCATGGCCTCACCGAATTCCTCCCACGCCTGAACACGAAAGCTTCATTCCGACTGGCCAGCCAGGACTCATTACATGCCTCAGGAGTCCCACAGACCAAAACGGTTTGACGGGACTCCTTTTTCAGCTTAAACGGTATTCGTTACCGCTGGTGTCCACTAACGGGTTCAGGGGTCGCCACCACGGTAGGCACTGACGTCTTTATGGCCACAGCTCGGGTCTCAGTCGCGGTCACAGCCCATGTGAACTTTCTAGTCATGAACGCTACAAACTTACAGTTCCAGGACAACAGAGTACCAATTTCCTGAACCTTATGGAAATGCAGACGTGATCATCTGCTCCGAAACGTCACATCAGAAGTTTAAAAAAAAAAAAAAAATGTAAAAAGCCTCCACTGACATTGCCTTTGGCACCTAATCTTCAATCTCCGAAATACTGAAGAAAATGTCAGCAGTAGTCCGACTTGATCACAGCTTAACCGCATGTCGGATGGCACACAAAAACTATTTTCTCGCTTTCTGAATAACAGCAACCAATTCAAACCAAGACAAAACACAGAGTGAACGTGAACCTCCTCTGGCATTGTTGCCGAATCCTCGAGCTGACAATTGGTTCTGAAATTAACAATGAGATATAATTTATCGGACAATAATGCCAGAAAGATTGAAGAGCAGGGACTGTTTTGGATAAAAAAAAAAAGATTTTTTTTTTACAGTGAGGGGTACGCGTACAAGTGGGCTTCACACCAGAACCTTTCGCCATTGTGGCCTGAGAGGAACTGGAGTCTCTCTCGAATAACCGGCTCAGCCCCAAGTCTTGCGATTCAATATTGATGCTAAAGGACACAATGAAATTAGCTCTACTCGACTGTACCAATTCTCCATATGCGACCCTGGCTTGAAATATGAAAAAGATTCTCTTGCTTTAGTACAAACATTTGACTCGTAAAGTTTTTGCAGCTGGGGTTCATGAGCTGAAAATCAAAAAGTGGAAGTGTCCGAGCTTGAAGCGTAGACCGCTTAACGGGGCTAATCGAGTCCCGAGGCACGCGGCGGAACACGTGAAAAGATTAGCTCCTTAATGGCCGATCAAAGCGAGCGCTGCTCTGATCTGGCGGAGCGATCGATAAATCCGCAGTCCGAGGACACGCGATAAGGCCGAGAAGTTGCAAAGGAAGGCGCACGACTCCCCAAAGTTGTTCCGTAAAGGTAAAAGAATCGGAATGCCCTTTTCCCCGAGACCTCTGCGCCCGCAGATAAAAAGGAGCTAATGTCACCGTTGCGCCTTACGTAAGGAATCGATGCGCCTGCCGCTATCCTGCTAACCAATGTTGGCATTTTGCCTCAAAGTCTATTGATTTACGGTGAAGACCGTGTAAAACAAACTAGTCCCGAGGTTGAGACTTTCACTTAAAGAGCCGCACTTTCCTCATCAGGCATGAAAAACGGGATCAGGGCGGACAATCGATGGCACATTGCGGGCTCGGCGGAACCGTCGCACAAAAGGAAAAGGAAAACCACCGAGCGGATAAATACTTTCAAGGGCAAATTTGTCAAAGCGCTTCCTCCCGACTTCATAATTGAACCTCAGGGCGGCTTTAGAAAGTCGAAATATTTCACGGCCGGGAGAGCAAGAGAAGCCAAGTCCGACTTCTTTTCTGATGCTGCTTTCATACCGACAATGTTTTATTCCCTCTTGTCGCGGTCGCAGGGTTTCATTTTGCTGCGACAGAGGCCCGCGTGATTTCTTTTTTGAAAGATATTCAGTCACCTTGTTGAAAGAACACTTTTTTCGTTAACGGGTTAACTACCGACGACTACTTCTCTCATTATGTATTGTCGACTCCTGACAGTGTAAAAGTGCTGGTGGTTATTTCAATTTATTTCTTTTTTCACTCCATACAACGTTGCCGCCTATTCTCATTCGTGTCCACTTGCCACGTGCATTTATTCCCAAACGTCTGACCGCTTTTTTTAGGCTACTCCCCCCCCCATTGCGTGGATACAATTTACGCTTTAATGCTTTTTTTTTTTTTTTTTTTTTTTTGCTTCAGGCTTCGGACTTTTATTACCGTTGTCGACTCTTACTGCGTGCGTCACTGGATTTTCCCATTGAGGAAATAATTTGGGCTTGTAAACATTAATATTGTCCTCCAAGACAGGGCCCGGCCTGCGCTTCCCGGAGATTAAACTGTATCACTTTCCAACGAGGACGAGTTAAATTTGCCGTCGCTCTGATGCGGTAAAACAAACACGGCGAGAGGGGGAGGAAGAGGAGGAGGCCGAGCGTCGGGGAATATGCAAACGAAGACTTGAATACAGATCGGGTCGAATACATTTACCTCTCATCTCCATGCTGATGACGAAGAGCTGCTTTTTCGCGGTTTTGCGCGTCGTGCGCCCCGCGCCACTGAAATGAAGACGACCCTGACGGGAAAAAACAAACGGAAAACAAAGCTCAGTTGGTTTGTCACCATCAAATATCATTTCACATTGACTTCAGACGACGGCGCGAGCAGCAAATTGTACCACTGACACTTTGTCCCACCCTTTTTGACCAAAGACTTAACGTTTCCTTGACAACAACAAAATTGCGACCAACTGCAGCCTCCTAAACACTAAAACCGGAGCCGTGCTCGCGAGCGGCCACCAATCCGGCGTCCGCTGAAACCTTTTCACACGTCGGCGGCGCTCGGGCACGGGCGGACTCTGATGACGGATCGTTTTTGCGCCGTGATTAGTTGTGATAATGACTCACATCTACACCTGTCAGCGGCAAAGACAACGAGCGTGTTGTACACAAAACCATTAGCATCCGCCTCGACGTCGACTTCCTGAGTGAGGGATATAATTAGGCCTGCGCTAACCATGTAGATTAAGACTAATAGAGTATACGGGCTGGAGTATACACGGCGCGGGGCTCCATGTGCTGCGCAAGGAAAAAAAATAAAATAAAATAAGACAACAACGGCGATATAAAAGACCTCCTCAGCCTGGGAGCATCGCATAAAACTCTGTGAATAATTCATACCTTCTGCGCTTCCATAGCTGTGTAATATATAAAAGAGCTGCGGCACCTTTGGGGGAATCGAAAAGAGCGTGTCGCATGAGGATGTTGAATCAACGCGGACTTGTCACCTGCCTGACACTGACGGCATAGAACGACTCAATTAAAATTGGGCAGGACGAGTTGCTTACATTTCCATTTCGTGACCTCGTACGTCCTCCACATTCCTGTTCAGACTTGTTTTTGGCCTTATTCTTAAAGTCAAAGCACCTGACCTTTATACCATCTCTCCTTAACTTACTGTGGAAAACGTTGTCAAGGTGAGACGAAAACCTGGTTTATTTGTTATTGGCCTAAATGGCAACAACGTCGCACAATGCATTGCAAAACCTGCATTGTGGGAGGTGGGGCGCTCATTTAATGAAGATTAGCAGAAGTAAAACAGAGCATATGTGCATGAATGAGGGGGGTCGGGAGGGGGGGGGGGGGTGAAGCTCCAGGGAGAAGAGATGCCAATGGTGGGTGACTTCAAATACTCGGGGTCAACAATCCAGAGCAATGGAGAGTGCGGTAAGGAAGTGAAGAAACGGGTCCAAGTGGGGTGCGAACAGCCGGCAGAAGGAGAAGGTGTCTGGTGTTCTATGTGACAGAAGAGAATCCGCTGGGATGAAGGGCAAAATTTATAAAAACTGTGGTAAGGTCGGCCACGATGGATGGATTTGAGACAAAACAACAGGAAGCAGAACTGGAGGTGGCAGAAATGAAGATGTTGAGGTTCTCGCTTTGGAGTGAGCAAGTTGGATAGGATTAGAAATGAGCTCGTCAGAGGGACCGACATAGTTGGATGTTTTGGAGACAAGGTGAGAGAGAGCAGACGTCGATGGTTCGGACGTGTCCAGAGGCGAGAGAGTGTGTAGGTTGGTAGAAAGGTGCTGAGGGATGGAGCTGCCGGGCAAAAGAGCGAGAGGAAGACCAAAGAAAAGGTGGATGGATGTCGTGACGGACGAAATGAGGACAGTTGGGGTTAGAGAGGAAGAGGCACGAGATAGGCTTAGATGGAAAAAGATGACGCGCTGCGGCGAGCCCTTACTGGACAAGTCGAAAGGAAAAGAAGAAGAAGTGAACAGAGTGAACGTAAACATAACCAGAGCAATGCTGGAGAACGCGCCGTTTGTTGATGCCAGCATGTCACCAAAATTTCTACATACCAATGCACTTATTTTTAACCACGCAATCAAATTAAGGCAATACAACAGCAATCTGTGGCTGGAACAAATTAATTGCATTTCCAATCCTGTCATCTGGAAACATTGATTTGCAGAGGTTGCATTTTAAGAACGGGCCCAGCAAACAAATCGCTAACCCAAGGTTTCCAACTCTATCGGGTTCCATACCAGCCCGATTATCAATGAGAAAGCGGAAGAACCATCACCGACCCCAACTTTCATCTCTTAATATTATCATCAAACAGCGCCACAGAAAAGCTCTTTCATTCCATATGCCCGCATTGAGGAAATCGGGTGCACGCTTGGCACGCCGCGTCAATTTATGAATAAATAAGCCGACATGCTGTTTTGCTAGCCTGCAGTCAAAACACACACCAGCGGCTTTCCACTCACCCAACCAAACAATAAATGTTAGACGCCAACGCCGCAAAACAGATGGCTGCACGTTCCTCCGTCACGCCGCAACCTATTGGCGTTGAAATCCCTGATAAATATTAATGCGCGGTCGACAGCGGAGGAGGCCGAGGAGATCTGGGTGAGGCGTCAAGGGCGGCGGCGCCGGCTGATGATGTCATTCATAATTGAAGACCGGGACAAGTGCATCGCATGAGGTTGGAGAAATTAGCCCGGTTGACCTAACCAGGAAGTGGAAACAAAAGTAACGAGTCCCGTTTAAGGACGCTGCTTTGCAAATGCAACGGATTTGGTTTACATGCTGCTGGAAATTTACACTGCGCTAGTCTAAAAGGATGATGAATCAAAATAGTTTTACCTTACTGGCACAAAATTAATAAAAGAAATACCGCTTGAAACTGTGGGCTTGACGCCTGAACACCGAAGCAGGTCTTGAAGACTTGAGAGCTCAGCCATGACTTGAAATAAAAAATTGAAACCCAAAACGGCGCTCCGACAAAGGCTCGACACACAGGTCTTAACTTGACACCATGAACACTTGTTGGAAACACAAACCCTGGCCTGAAACTACTTTGGAACCCTCTCCCGGTCTAATTTGACAACATAAAGGTCGGATAACACCCCAATTCAAAACTCAACCTTTGCTAACCGAAAGCGCCGAACCAGGTTTGAAAGCCGAACCGACGTCGTGAACTTGATTTCACACAAGATGTCGACGGCCGGCATCCCGGGGGGTGGGTGGTGGTGGGGGGGGGGTGACCTTCTGCCGGGACCGCGTCCAAATGCGCCCCCGCCAGACACCCTCCAAATGTCGGTGGTCTTCGGAGAGCAACTCAAGGCTGATATCATTTCAACCCAATTTTGCGCCTGTGCTCGTCCGCTTTTCGCCTTCAGGAAAAACACGCCCGCGGCGCGACTCCGGGAGAGGCGGGAGCAAATGGGCCGCGCAAAATAAAAACAACAAAAAACAAAAGGGCTGCTCTGGAAAACGGTCGCGTGATGAGCTAGACTCGCGCAAGTGTGAGATCGGTGTCACTCGTCACTTTTCCCCGTCATGTCAGCCACGATGGCGGCGTGTCAATCCGATGATTCGGCTGCCACGGCAACGGCGCGGATGACAGCGCCAGTAACGCGTCTCCATGATGACGACTTCTGGCACCGCAAAGGGGACGACGGCACAATTGTGACAGGACAGGAAAAAAAATAAGAATAATAATGGATGCTTGATTCTCCAGAGGGAAACTTGAACAATGACTTGAGTGTAAATTGTGGTGGCAAAAATCCACAAAAGTCTTTTTTTCTTTTTTGCAATTCGAAAAACTTTAAGCTCATAGTTTCAAACAAAACAAAACATCCCTCTAAAAAAATAACGTCAATGTCGGCCTTCAACGTAATGCGATGTTTGCCATCATAGAGGGGGAGCAATTCCCACCGATAGCCCAAGTGGCAAAACCTTTTCCGCCGTGTCATCCTCCATCTCTCCATCAATCCTTCCCGGTTCCCCTCCCTCCATCCCTCCATCCATCCATCCATCCATCCATCCGCTTCCTCCCCGTTAATTGAGTTTTGTTGTTGTTGCCGGGGTTTCCCCCCCCCCCCCCCACTGGGCTTCTCGCACCGATTGACCGGCTTCTTTTCATCCGACCCCCCCCGCCCCCCCCCCCCCCCCCCCGGTTTCATCTGTCCGTTAGCCCGGACGCGTGCCCCCCGCCCCCGCGCACGTGCGACCTGTTCATTCACACACCTACAGTACAACAAACGCAGTTTTTCACGTGACTTCCTTAATTGACGGTAAACAGCCGCCAAACAACGTTTCCCGTGATTTTTAGCCCCCCCCCCCCCTCAGAGGACACGAGCGGCTTTTAATTTCAAACATCTGCTGGAACGACGCCTGCCTCGCGAGTCGACGCGCACGTATGAGGCTCGCGTTGCACGTGAGCTGGCGAACGGTTTATGCACCCGCGCACTTGACGTCAGCTTTGACGGATGTATTAAAAATGTCTGACTATGCATGGGATTATGTTGAATGTATGTATGAGTGGACAGTGATGTGGATGAATTATACATAGGAGCTCTAGCAATGTTTTAAAATATACATATTTTACAAAATTGTAAACATGATTTGTTTCTTCGTATGAAAGCTGCTTGAAAATGCTAAGCTTTCCTAGAGTAACATTACATATTTTATAAACATTAAAAAACAAAGCTGACATTACATGAATGTTTACAAAAATATATATAAAACCAAAATAATGCTCTCATTTTAAATGTAAAAAAAATATTCTATTTTCTGTTCACCTTTTTCATTTCTATTGAAGAATTTTTTTGGAGGGGGGATAGAAAGACAACCACCAACTCACTTTTTCATTTAATTTCTATTATTTTGTAATTGGATTTTCCCCCAAAGATTTTTTTATTTCTAGAGTTTTATTAAGTTTCTATTCCCAGCCCCCCTAAAAATTCTGTAAGGCAGACAAAACAAATGTCACTTATAAGGTTTCTTTTATCTATTTTTAATTTCTATTAAAAAGTATTTTTTATTTAGGAAAAAAAAATTGTGTAGAGACACCAACAGTTGGAAAAAAAATGGTTAAAACTACACAATATATAATATATATATTTATTTTTTAGATAGGATTTACTATATAATATTTTTTAAATTCAAGCATTTCAAAGCCATTCCAAGCCCCCTGTGGGAACTTTGAAATCTATTTCGTCCCCAAGTCGTCGTCATCCCTCAAACAGGCCCCGGCGGAGTCCATCACTCAGCCGATATTGTCATGAGAGTACAAGGACGTAAAAATAAACAAATAAAAGCAGCACATCAGTCAATAACGAGAAACTGGGACAGAGAGCAGCCGTCCTGCCGCTTAATAAATTCCACAGCAGCGGGCGTTGAGAAGAAGAAAAAAAAAAAAAAAAAAAAAGGCTTCTGCCTGGCAGTGACCAAGATTGAATCTTGGGGAGATGGAAGGAGGAGACGGAAAGAAAAAGAAAGGCGTCGGGGCAAGCGTGTGCATGGAAGCACATTGCTTTCATTGTCATTGCATCGGGTGGGGGCAGGGGGAGGCTTCACATTCTTTTAATCGTAATCTTTTGGGAATTGAGGTGATGGAGAAATAACGAGCGACCATTCAATCTGACAACCGAAAGCCCGTTTGGCGAAATTCAACAGAGACCTGGTGCAAAATAAAGCCCCCACCCCATCATCTGCGGCGCTGGAAATATGGGACACATCGCATCTACTATAAGATACATCGCATCCTTTAGCCATTTGGAGGACATTTTCTGAAATATGAACATACGCCTTGTTGTCTTCGCTCTCTCTTTCTTATCTTGTTCATCCCAAGTTGGTCCACGGGCAGGTGTCGATTCTGATGACTTTTTAGGCTCCCTTTTCTCTTTTGCTTATCCGCAGCTTTCCCAACAGGTGGTTTTTGTTGTCTTTCGTTATTGCCTCTGCGCTCGCTTTTCTCGACGTTTGTCCCAAGGAGGCCCGACAGGTGCATCAAACAAATTGCAAAAGACGTTTATTTTTCTGAATCTTTTTCAATCCAGGTTGAAAACTTTCTTTTTCCTCATGCTTTTTAGAATATATCCACTTTTTGATCATAATATTTGCACTGTATGCGGTTTTAATTGTCTTTTTTTTAAAATATTTTGTTTGTCATTTTTATTGTTTTTATGCCGTTCTAAATGTTTTATCTCTGTTTTCAAATGCCCTTCACGCATTGAGTTACCTCGTGTATGAAATTGAAATAAATTTTGCTTTGCTTTTGTTTTGCGGTCGGTCAATATCGCGAGAAAGTGCTTTTGGTGCCTTCATCTGAATCAATTAGTCAACATGAAAATCTCGCAAAATAATAAGAACTGAGGTCAGATGAGCGGCCAAACATTTGCGCACACAAGCAGTAAAATGCAAAGTTTCTTTAAAATCTGTTTCCTTCATTTGATGCTCTTCCCCCCGCTGGATGCATGTGATTTTGCTCACATATATATATATATCTATATATATATATATATATATAGATATATATATAAATTATCATTCTATTGTGAAACTGTCAGCGGGTGTGTAGCATTGCCAAAATATGCGCCACGACTCATCAGCATTCAGAACGAGCGTGTCCCCTTTCCCTTTTTTATTTTAATGTGCGCGCTTAACGATGGCGCTCTAGAAAAGACGATTCCGGGGAGTACCCGGGCCCGTATTTTTAATTTGAAGACTTAAGAATGTGTAACATCTGCCTCGTTTTTTTTTTTGAGAGGCATGCAAATTCTCCACGAATTCCGCGCTAAACACGGCCGTCGCTTATTTGTATAATGACCGCATTCCCCACGACGGGGAATTGCGTCTCCGGATGACTCGAGTGAAATATTCATGGCATTGTGCTGCATATTATAACGGGGAAGGGAAAAAAAAAAAAAAAAAAACGGATTCAGCTTTTAAGAAGTTTGGGGCGGGGGGGGGCAATTATTTTGGAATTCTCAAGTGGCCTGGCAACTTTTAGAGTTTTACGGCTTTATTGTCAAAGGAAGACCCCAATTGTTCGTTCGGCTACCAGCCTCAAATGCGCAAGGACGTATCCAAGCATTTTCCCTTCTTATGTCGCTGCTTTGAAGATCTCGGAACGTTCGTTATCTTCAAGCTGTTCACACTTGGCCGCTAGTTTGAGACCTGCGCTGGAAACCCTCAAAAAGATATTGAAGCCAGGTGAGGCTGTACGATACCTTCCTTACAGTTTTCACGATAAACTGCTTTTCGCGGCTATTGCCTATTTCAGTGCCCTGTAAAGCATTTTTTATTCCTAAAATCCCGGGCTGTGGCACAAAGTAAATCGTCCGTGTTAACAACTTCAGGCATGAGGAAAGCACATTCCATAAACAGGTGACGCACACGCACACACACAGCAGTGAATGGAGTCGCAGACCTGTGTAATTACAATCAATAATTCATTTTCCCCTTTTCTGCCAGCGCTTCAATTCAAACAAGTCGCGGCGCCAGCGCCGCCATCACGGGGCCTTCCAAAGCCATTCAGCTGTGCGGTAATTGGATGAGGGAGCTTTCCTCTTATTTCCCCGCATCCCGCCAAAATCTCATCAACTCGACGCCAAACGGAAGTGGGTGGGGGTGGGGCGCTCTCCTCGGAGCGATTGTCTTCCGACTGGCCCGTAAAATTCGGGTAATTTGGGAAACGGCGGGATCTTTGGGGACGGGGGGTGTTGTTAAGTGCCGCGCGATGGGAGTATGTGACGCTATTTACGGCCTCGATTCATTCACGAGGCTGACGTGTAAAAGTCACAAAGGATATTGGCTTCACGGCCGCCGCATGAGAGTCCGACCTCCGTCACCAACGCCGCAGAGTTTTATGCATTTTGTGGCCGGCAATATGTGGTTAAACCATCATGTAAGGATACAAAGTTAAACGAGGAACTGCTGTCAACAATCAACCATAAAAGCAATACCATGGAGGAAAGATTTCTCATGTGCCGAAATAACTACTTGACGATCACACCCCCCCCCCCCACCCCCAAAATAATTTCCTTGGTCCATTGTGTTCTCTCCCGGGTAGTATTTCTTCTAAAATGGCCTGAAACGGTTTTCATGCATAGAAATTAATCCAGAATCATGTCCTTTTCAATGTTTAGTATGATATTCCAAAGTAACGCGAATGGTCCCGATAGGTTTATTGAAAACTTTTTTTTTTTTTTTTTTTTACCTATTAGATTTAAAGTTCATAAATAGACAAAAAGACTCCTCAGGTACATACAAAGATGTTCCCAAATTCTTTGCTTACTATTACACAGCACAACATTTCTGACTGCAGCACTGGCAGAAACCGGCGCAGGCGAGGAGATGCCACGCAAACGCTTGGCGTTTATTCGAGCCTCAATTCTTGAAGACCGCTTGTATGGCGCCGAATTGTTCATCCATGGACCACAAGGAGAGATGCGATATTAGTTCATTTAAGACACTAAGATGCTAAAGTATTATTCTTTGTTTGCTCGGTACGGACGACCGCTGCACTGCCGTATAAAAATGTATCATGTGGGGACACCTTATTCAAATATAAATTTAGACAGTTGGATGTGCTCCCTCTTTTTCTTCTCGGCATCAGCAGATATCAGTCGAAATCTCGCTCTCGAGTCCAAATTATGTCATAGGGACAACCCAAGATGTAACTTTTGACTTATAAATGCCCACTCTTTGTCTTTCCTGTCTGATAAGTTGCAATGGCCTTCGAGTTAGAGGTTATAGCGCCAAATGTTGCTCTGACACGGACTCAAAACGTGCATTTGATTGACTACTTGGCTCAAATGCGCCACGTCATCTGCTACAGGGCCCGCGCTATTGATCATCAGCGCCGCAGTCATCATTTTGACTTGATTGATCAGACCGTCGCCGCTGTCAAGCGCGGGAGCGGGCGTCACTTTAACGCCGCCGAGCGAATCCCGCAGAGTGTCAGGCAGAAGATTGCTCGGGGACGCCGCGAGGATCGCGGCTAGCTAAAAGTTGCGCGACGGCGGCTCATTTCTATCCGTGCGTGTCAACCGTGAAGATAACGGCGCCGGTGAACGGGCGTCACTGTCGCCCCGCCGTTCCCGCCTCGCCGGTTGGGATTTAATGTGACGCTGAGAGCAATTGCACGGCGAAGGCCTTCCGCCCGATAGCGAGGAAGCACGTCTGGATGGAAATGAGATTGTCATGTGTCAAGAACACGCGTCAGGACTGACACCGGGGAAGACGGCGTCAGAGAGAAAAAAGCTCCACGGAGTCCCCGCTGAAAGGCGTCGGTGTTCTTATTGGGAAAACCATGACGACGGCATGGCGCACCATCCCAACATAAATCATTACTTCACGCCGAACGGGGGAGTGCTCCAAGTTAAGGCTCGCCATATCTGGTGCAGCAGCATACGTGACTGACCTATACGTGACCAGTGTATCCTTAATGCCATTTTTCAAATGTTTTCAAGACGTTTTCATGGCAGAGTTCCCCGGATTAGCAGCAGTTTACCAGCGTTTTGAGTGATCTTTACAGAAACGGAAAAACCGCGTTCTGCGTCGAAAGACAAGCACTCGGAGGGGGAGGGGGGGGGGTCGTTTGTACCTTTTCCATTCGTTCGTAATCAGCAGTAGAACCAGGGGGTGGTTTCACCTCCAAAAACTGTTTTTGGACCAAAAACTAAAGAAAATGAGAATTTTTTTATGGGAAACGTCAGGAGTCAGTCACTTTGGTGGGAATATATATATAGATTTTTTGTGAAAGCCCAAACGATGAAAAAAAAAAAAAAGACTTAGAAAGGGTTTTTGATGGAAAAAGAAGAGTCTTCGCTAAGACGAAGGGCAAAATTTATAAAACAGTGGTGAGGCCGGCCGTGATGTACGGATTAGAGACGGTGGCACTGTAGAAACAACAGGAAGCCGAACTGGCGGTGGCAGAAATGAAGATGCTGAGGTTCTCGTTTTGTTGGATAGAATTAGAAACGAGCTCATTAGAGGGACAGGCAAAGTTGGATGTTTTGGAGACAAGGTTAGGGAGAGCAGACTTGGATGGTTTGGACGTGTCCAGAGGCGAGAGAGTGAGTATGTCGGTAGAAGGGCGCTGAGGATGGAGCTGTCGGGCAAAAGAGTGAGAGAGAGGAAGACCAACAAAAAAGGTTGACGGATGTTGTGAGGGAGGACATGAGGACAGCGAGTGTTAGAGAGGAGGATGCATGAGATAGGCTTGGATGGAAAAAGATGACGTGCTGTGGCGATCCCTAAAGGGACAAGCCGAAAGGAAAAGAAGAAGAACTAAATAAATAAATGACCCATGAGCGACTCACAGCCTTCACCAAGATGAGATGGGACGTTTTTTCTTTTAACATAGTGCTTGCTATTCACTCCATGGACTGCAAAATTTTTTCCTCAACACGTGGCAAACGCCTGCCGCTGACCCCAACACAGGTTCAATTTATATCATACATAAAAAAGTGTGAGGCTGACCTCCACCGTCATTGGCATTTCTCACCCTCATAAACAGGTTCACTGCCCAACCTTTATCTTCAACGCAAAAGCTGTTCTTATCTCGATTCCAAAGCAATGCAACACTCCCGTCTCCATTATATTATCATTCCAGTGGTTTACAAACCTGAACTCAACAGAAATAGAACACAAATATATCCACCGGTGGCAGACACTAACATCTTTCTGTCAACCTGAATTCCTGTGGAAATTATTCCAGAGTTCAATCTTGTTAAAAATTGGACAATCCGGGACCCCACATCGGAACAGTTCCTACATTTAATTCTATTGCCGGCCCTGAAGCAGAAGAACCAGAAAAGCGGGACCGTCTCGATACCGCAAGGCTTTCCCGTATCAGTCGAACACCTGGACCGCTCGGAGGCGCCCGGCGCTGACCCTCTTGGAAGCTGATAGTGGGACGGCGAGGAAATTAGCATGACAATACGTCAGCGAGGGGAAAGACTGCAGCGGGAGTAAAGGTGGGGCCAAGGAAGGCCGTGGATTTTCTGCCTCGGGAGGCGACCTGCTGTCAATCATCAAAACGCTAATAAACACGCGTGTAGCGGCTCCGTGGCCGCACTTTCATCAGGACGATCGATGTGCACGAAAAGAAGAAATTGAGTGTGGCCAAGTGTGCTGACAGCACACTGATCCATATTGATGTGCTGGCCTACGAGGGATGCCACACACACACACACCGATGCCTACACTTAATACAGTATAATACACACACATGCATATATATATATATATATATATACACACACACACACACACACACACACACACACCACACACACACACACACACACACACACACACTCACACCTGGTAATTAGCTAGGCTTACAAAAGCTCCCATGGCAAGCCAGGATAACTGCGGTGGAATGTGGCGAGGAAAAGCAACTCCAGGGATGGCCGCTGTGGATTTACAGAGCCTAATTAAGACATAAGAGATAATTGGGAGGATTGTTCAGTGTGTCGAATACCCCCGACATCTGATGCGCTCGATGCAAAATTAACTCAGGATACAAATGTTATAGTGATATTTCCATAATCCAAACAGGGGTTGTGAGATTCACCAGATTTTACAATATATTGCCAGATTAAAACAAAAAAAAAATTTCTCCGATGCGGGGGTACCACCACTGACAATTGTAAAACCGGGGGCAGCGCAGTTCGACTCCAGCTGACGAAAAGAAAACGTACACCTGCAGTGAATTAGTTGAATTAGCAACTGGACCTCGACAGTGCTGATGGCGTGATTCCATCAATGCATCGCGATATGAATGCACTTCCCCCAGACCGAGTGCACAAATAGGATTTGAAACAACTGTGGCGGCGGGGTGGAGGGTGGGGGGTTAAGAATGGTGTTGGGGACGTGTCACCTGATGAAAAATGAGCCTTCCTCTCATATCCAGTCTTCCGGCACCGCACGCTCCCGACACAGCGGAGCCTCGGGGATGGACGAGGAATTTTGGGATAATGTGGTCTGATGCGTCACAGCTCGCCGGCCACCTGAACGGCTGCTCGGATCGTGCCAGAAAAGCCGCAGCGAGGAAGGATTGGAAAGGTTCCGACGCCTCCTGTGGAGTCCTCAACCACGCACGCTTGCCTGACTCCTTGCAGAAACGCTTCCGTCAAACGCGTGGCGTGATATTAGTTGAATGAAAGGGATGATCAATTGAACGGCGGCCGCCTCTCCGTTACTAAGGCACGCGGCCGCGTCGCTTCTCGGCCGCCACGCTTATGCGTCGTGCGTCAGCAAACGTATTCGTCACCATAAAGATAATTGGATTTTTGTGCCTCCGTGGACGTTTTGCTTCCCAGGTGAGGTCATCCCTCTCGAATCCCCGCGACAGGGTAGACGAGGTAGTGGCGGCGGCGGGGGCAATCCCTCACCGATGGCGCCGGGCGAATGGATGAGGCGGCTAATGAAGGATCAGTCTTGTGTGATTAACATTTTCCCAAGCCTGGGACTCGCATGCCGGCTCTATTATCACTCTGGAGCCCACCTATTGTTCGGGCGGAATGCGCTTTCTAAGAGGAGCTTCCTACCTTTCACATTTTGCATTAGCGCGCATCAATTATGCAGGTGGCGGCAATTACAGATTTATGTATTCTGATAATTACATTTTTAATACAGCAGATGTCGGCTTCGCTTATTGCACTTAATGAAAATGAACGACCGACCACTTTGCCACGCGGCGCACGGGCGGTTTCAGGACGCCGCATCTCGGTTATTGATTAGCGGCACTTAACTCGCTTGTAATTTCATCGCAGGCGCTCGCCGCGGATTTGCATAATCAAAACCAAAAATGGCTTCTATACATTAATTCCCAATGTGTGCTTGTTACTCTTTTATTAATTAGGCAAGAGTGGCGGATATTAGCAGTAGCTACGGTGGAGCTACTCCATAATAACCAAAATGCCGTTTGAATAAGTCGACTGGGGGAGGAACTCTCGCGTCAACGGTTGGGGGGGGGGGGGGGGTAAGGAACTCCACCATGTATGACAATCAAGTTACTGGTGCCTAAAACTCGGACCAATGGAAGAGTTCCAGTCCAAAAACATGTCCAGGGTGGCCTCACTGCCATTTAACTTTTGTAAAATTTCCCCGTATCTCGTGATCATTTTTCCACAGACTAATTTTTACTGTAGACACATCCAGCAATAAGCGTAGGCAAGAAGGAAAGAAAATCTCCAAAGTTCAGGATCATTTCACACAAAGAAGTGGCGCCATGTGACCACAGCAAAGCAGAACTGGCTTAAGCAACAGCATCTCAAAGGTAAAGTAAATAACTAATGTAATATCTCCGAGCACAACTAGTGAGTACAAATTGTACTTCCGCCACAAGGATGGAGACAGGGCCACTCGTGCACTTTCACTCGAGTCACTGAACAAACAGTAACAACAAACAAACGCACGCACAGCCACAAGTGACGCCGAGTCACTCAACGTGCAAACTGGAACATCACCCAACTGTACAAACTCATTCGCTGGCTCCCACGTCACTCACCAGGCCAGGCTGCACCGTATCGCGCTGCACACATTCAAAGCTGCACATTCCACAGTGCAAAAAGCGAGGGCGGTACTCTCGAGCGGACGAAAATGACGACATTTGAATGCTGTGTTGCTGTGTGAAAGAACGTCCAGTGGCAGAAAGATTTCTGTGTGAAAGAAGCTTCCGTCTGACGGGACTTGCTTTTCGAATTAAAGTGCGATGTTGACAAAAAGAACCCGCTGCTGTCAGAAAGGCACGATTTCCCCAGTCAGGCCTGTGAAAAAGCGCTTTCGCTGACCCGTGCATCCAACACCGCCGCTCGCCTCTGCGGACTTCGACTACACCTGACATCATCATCATCCCACTGCACAAGATGAGCGTTTGAGGGCTTTCCGGGGAGGATTCTACCAATTTTAATGCAGATATCATGAAGCAGACCCTGCACTGGCTGGCTTGCTTGTAGGGGAGGAGAAAAAAAAAAAACTGCGTCGATACAAAAATTAATCAATAAAAAATGAGCCCTTGAGTTCTATTGCGCTCCTTTGCGGGTGATTTGACCTCAGTCTTGTTTTGATACACATCATCGCTTCCTGGAGCACACGTTTAGATTTGAATGAGTGAAGGGACTGAATGACATTAAAAATGTGAGCAGGCATCGTGACATTCACACTTTTTTCCTACTCAGGTGCTTCAAGGCAGATGCTTGTGACCACTACCGGTGCTTTAAATACAGATGGGCGGCTGCATATTAATGCTATGCAAACAGAGATAGAAGTCTTTGAATTTGAAAACAACACTCTTCTTATTAGGAAGATGGAATTCCTCACTAAAGCTTTCCAATAGCAATACATGTCTGACGGGTCTGAATGCAGCACTTTTTTTTTTGTTTTTTTTTAAATGCGTCCTTCAAACAAATCAATGGGAATGAGTTTATATGGTTGAAGAAAATTTGATTTTTTTTTTTGTGTACTACTACAAGCAAACCCAATTACTTTGGAACGGTTGAGGAAGTTTAGCTATCACATTTCCGACTGTAACAAGGCATAACAAATTTGCCGCTATAGTTTGGACGATTCCGTCTTTTTTTCTGCCCTGCTGCAAGCACCTAAAACAGAGACTTGAAATGCACGTAGCAGGACATAAAATCAAATCTCTCTCGACTGCACCGCATCCCAACCCAATGGTATGATACGCTCCCGGTGCCAAACATAAAAATCAAACCTTCAATCTACGGTCTGCTTGTTTACAAATTTTCCCGAGAAACGTTTTGTTCATAAATTCCGACGTGCTTGGCAGAGGTAATCATTAGCGGATCGATACGCGTCAAGAGGTTGCAGCGAAGTATTAACTGCAGGACGCTCTTGTCCATCAAAATGAGAAGCTAACATTTGTTCATGACGTACGAGATTATAAATTTTTTTTTTTTTTATTTCCCCTCAAGAGACGTCAAAAAAGCCAAACGCAAATG
Organism: Syngnathoides biaculeatus; assembly: GCF_019802595.1. NCBI lineage: Eukaryota > Metazoa > Chordata > Actinopteri > Syngnathiformes > Syngnathidae > Syngnathoides > Syngnathoides biaculeatus. Next base: position 7,570,917 of record NC_084659.1, on the reverse strand, counting down.
ACAAGGCGGCGTCAAAACAATTCCGCCGTGCAGTATTTGCGCAAAGCAGCTTTAACGCTGTGGCATATTCATGAGATGCATTTCGACCTGCCTCCTCATGTGCGAGCCGCTGATTGACTGGCTTATAATTGTCGTGGTCATCAATCCAGTAGTCCCGACAAGGACAGAAAGGACATTCAACAGAAGGATTTGTTGTTTTTTTTTTAAAAACTCCCGGTGAGCTGGCGACGGCTGCGCCAGGGAAGCGTAGCGGAAATTAATACTCTGGGACGAAAGGTGCGTCGTAAATTAGGTAAACAAGCATCTCGTCAAAAGTGAAAATAACTTTGCATCAGAAGATTAGACTAATCCTGCTCTACAAACACCCGCCCTCACATCAGCGTGGCATCCTTGCGGCGACCTGTTGCCGTGGCAACTGCCGAGCGCCCAAACAGCTGTGTCGGGCCGGTCGTGAGCAGATGGGGTGAGCTCTCATTTCCTCATCGAAACGCTGCCAAAACGGCTGACTTGAGACGTTTGAAATTGTTCTTGGGGTTTTTTTTTGACAAGAAGCTCAACGTAACGCAACGGACAGATGTCAACTCGGGCTAAAGCTACCGATGAGAGATAAAGTCATTAACGTGCTGGTCCGTTGATTGTAATTAAGTAAAGGAAATTGCGAATGGTTATTATTTTCTAATTAAGGCAAAGTCATTATTCACCACCTACGCTCCTCTTGCATCATCGCCATCAGCAGACAACCTTTCCCTTTAATCTCGATTTTAAATGTTCCCCGCTCTCAGTCCACTTTCACAACGTCAGGAATTTTGTTTTCAGTTTTTCGTTCAAGTCGATGACAAGTTTGCCGTCTTCGCCGAGGCCAGTGGGGACGCACTGAACTGGAGAAGAAGAACAAGACAACTTCGACTCAGAAGCTAAATACGGTAGTAACGGTAATACACATTTTTAAACCGTAATATTAACAGTCTGGAATGATATTGCAGTCCCTCTCCAGACAAGACTTTGACGCCTGGGGCGAACGTCGTCACGCATCCCGTTATTTAATTGCGGAATGTCGGCGCGCGCACGGACATGCCAATGCCTCGTTTCGTCGGGTTCAGTGCGAAAGACACAGGTGAATAAATGTCTAGACGCGCCAATGCCGGGGGGCTGGAGTGGTACTTTCCACAGGGAACCAACAGGCGAGAAATTGATGGATGGATGGGTGGGTGGGCTCGCCATTTCCCAAATCACATCCTGAGGATCTTAAGTGCAGGATAAGGGATGAAAATAACAGGACAGGGCTTTTCGCTGGTATCAATCTGCCTGCTGCTTGTCCCTGACTGATAGCCTGAACCACTATCCATAATTACCAGCGGTCAGAGCGCACAGAGACCATGACAGGAAGTCCCTTCACTCGAGGACGCCATCCATTCCCTAACCTGGTCACCTCACGGAATTAAGTGTGGAATTGCTTTGGTCTCGCTCAGTTTGGAGTTCGGCCAACGCCGCTGCCGGTCAATGGAGCGGCGTGACGGCCGGCTGCTCCGTGACCTCAGATTGATGCCAGTGGGCTGATTCGTGCCAGAACATGTTTGTAAAAGACCAACACCATTATTGATCAATTCCACGCATCTCAGATCCTTGGCCTTGACCCCTCGATCTGTGAGCTAATCTCAAGAGGTTGTTTGAAGTACGATCAGTGTGGAAGCAACGATTTGACAGCATCCGGAGACCATAAAAGACATCAGGGAGGAAAGAACTTTGGGAGCTCAGGGTTCTGTAAAACAAACTGTTCCCTCCCCCTTGGTATATACAGTTTAAGAACAGGATGTGATGGTGGCCTTGAAAATGTCAGCGGACCAGAACATTCAGACTGATTGAACTTTGATGTCTTGCTTCACTGGAATCAAAACCCAACACGGTTGATTTCCGGCAAACTGGCGCACAAGAATGTCCTTAAAAATCAAAGTTCTGACTGTAAATTAAAAAAAAAAAAAAAAAAAAGAGCAGCGCTGCTGGTCTACCGCCGCAAATTACTGGCAGAAGCGCCTATGTAGGCCACCGGCAGCCTTTTAACATTCGCTGTCGTTATTTGATGTGAGTTAACAAAGCTGATCAAATAACCAGCCAAGGCGAGCGTGAGAGAAACAAATCTTGGACCGGCAGGGATCCAAACAGGACCGGAGGAGTGTCAAAGGAAATTCAATCAAACGGAACACCGCCAGGACTTGGATACAGCGATAATATCTGCTTGTCGCCCCTCCCCCTCCTCCATCGTGACATTCTTCACAGTGTCCCTACCCTGCTCGTAGACAGAGGCAGAAGTCCGAGGAAACTTTTAATGAACAAGTTGAGTGTCTTTTTGGAATCGCTTTGCCCGGGTCGATAAGCACCTCCTGCCACGTAAACGGCGCCGCGGTGGGCTGAGGTCAGATAAACAGCCCGCCGTGAAGGCGAGACCGGACAAAACAAGATGACACCAGTTTGGAGATTAGCTCAGATTTCTATTCGGAGCCAGCCAAGCCTGGTGGAGTCTGACATAAAGCATGACATCAGATCTTGTAAATTTTTTTTTTTTTTATTTTTTTTTTTTTTTTTTTTTTTTTTTTTTTTTAAATGCTGGTGAGCTGGGATATGTCACGGCATGGCCAGATAAAGCCTTGGAAATTCAGCGGACATGGTGCTCCTCATTTAAAGCGCTAGGGTTCAAAATTCATGACCTTTGACCTTGAGAGAGTGCTGTCCCAGTGTCCCTGTGACGACTCCAGATCAATTAAAGCTCTCTCGCACGACCCGCTTCAATAGTGATTGATTAGACTCTGACAAAAAAAAAAAAAAAAAAAAAAGGACGACGTTGTCATCGGACCACATCAAATCTCCCGAAGCGCTCACGATAAGTTTTGTGCACATGATATTTCTTATCATATAGCGCCATTATTTGTATCAGGGGATGTGGGGATGAGAAAGTATGCAATGCAAGTCTCTCATAAAACTTATTCAGCATAATAAATGCATATTAAACGAAAAAAAAAATACAAAAGAGATGCACTGGCGAAGGCATCAAACCAAAACCTTCTGAATGATCCCAATCTGGATTATCTGCGGCATCATTGGAGTCACATAGCGTCCATTTCATTGACCTCCAGAAGTATTAACTTGATCAACCTTTTCACTTAGATTTCCAACATGGCCTGGCCAGTGTATATATTGTTGGTCTTCTGACTGGAAGTGTAAAATAATTTCACTTGTTCCTGTTTATATAACCAACAGTTTTGTCCCCCCCCCCACTTACTGTACCGAATGTGAACGGAAACATAACCTTAAAAGTAAAGTACAAGATTTATGATCCACCTTCAGATCCCTACGGTCTAATTAAATTGTTTAGTCCATGAACATTGGACTAAAAATGGAAGAAAAGTGATGTTTTCCCCAGAACAAACAACACTGCTTTTGGGATTTTTCATGATTTCCACGAAGGCAGCAACTTCACAGCCTCATTCCAACTCAGCAGTAAACAGACTGTCAACACGACTTTGCTGCTGTAGCAAACAAACCTCCACATCTCCAGCCTGTTTGGTCCAATCATAGCCAACAAACTGACGCCCGAAGATGAAGGGGGGGAATTAAAAAAAAAAAAAAAAAACCTGACTTAAGCAGAACAATAGCCGAGCCATTTGTAAGAGGCTATTTGTCATCATGATCCACGCACATGCCACAAACAGATGAAATGTAAACATAATATCATTTGCTGGGGCGAGCCATGCATGAAATATCTTTTTTTTTTTTTTTTTTTTAATAGTCAGCATGAGCATAATGAACAAAGTGACACTCTGGTTCATTTGCAGTCTTTTTAAGTGTTTTTTTTTTTTTTTTTTTGTGGTGGCATTCCATTAATAGGCAGAAAGTAATCTTGGCATTCTTGCCAAATGACAGATAAGCGGAAATCACATCAGTACCAAGTGGTTTTACACAAGAATCAATCCCATGAGGGTGGCTTCTCTTGCTAATGGAACATTCTTCAGAGGCAACGGATATACGGTGCTCGGCATGTTCCCCACCCAGGTACTGATCCTCTCCTGTGAAAGCGTCAAGACATTACAAGTCCTTCCTTCTGCGTTAGTGTCGCTTCCACGGATTCAGTGGGTCAAGGGGAGTCGAGCGCGGCAGGACGGCACAAGCGCAGCGAGTGCCAAGACGAGATCGGACAAAGGGCTGCTTTAGATGAACTGTCCGGACTAGCGCCATTTCGGTGAGGTCCGCAAACCTGTTGGGCTTCCACTTTGGGTCAGGAGAGGGGTGCAGTGCTACGGTGATTGCAATGCTCTCTGGTATTAAAAGCCAACGGCAAATGTTTGGATGTTTCTCTGAAGCGGATGCAGTAGAGCTCTGTGAAAAAAAAGGTTTATGGATTGGTCCATTTACCTCAGGTCATGGGGAGGAAAAAAATTATTCTGTCCACATATTCATGCAAATACGACAACTTTAACCCTAGAGAACCCAAACCATCCAAATCCTCTTTTAAATGTGTGACCCCATGGGTTCTCTAGGGTCAATGGGGTTCCTCTTTGGCCTAAGCCCGCACTCTTTACAAAAGTGTGAAATCACAATACGGGAAGGGTCCGGGTGTACAGGGATACGTTTTCTTCCTGGGGTGAAACGGCAAAAAGGGAAAACAAGGAAATTGATTCTTCTTCTGTATGAGGCCATCAAGTTACATTGGAATCCATTTTAATCCTGCTAACCAACCGAGCATCAAAACATTCCCCAAAAGGGAAAGACAAGAGAAAAATACATCCATTTACCACTCTGTTCATGGATTTTCTATGGCGTATCATGGAGCCTATCCCAACCAACCGCGGGTGCGTGCCGAGATCCACTCTGATAGCCAGTTGCGGGGCACATTTTCAGAACGACTGCTAGCGTGCAGCAAATCTTTGCAGATTCACTGGACGGACAGCTAGGGGAGAGCTTGCTCTGGGCGATGACACGCTAACAGATGACGCCTGAGGAATCTGAGCACTGATGCCCACTCAGTGCTAGACAGGGCAGGCTGATGGGGCAAGTGGTGATGCAGGGAGGTACTCAGGCATGGTAGAGGGCAAAGTCGAGGGCTGGTCAAGCTTAGCAAGCCAGCAGAGCAAGCTAATAAGAGAATCAGCTAGAATGAAAGGCCCCAGCGTGTGACACAAAACAAGGGTGCGTTCTCACAAGACCGAGAAACAGACGTGGTCACAAAAATAAGTCAGGTGACCACTGATGCACGTCGTCATGCCTCTGAATTGGTCGTCGGCGGCCCCTGTTTGACAGATCGCTGTCAATTAAATGCAAACATATCTCTGGGATCAATACAGACACTGATAAATTAGTCGCAAGAGGATTGAACAACAATAGGAAATCAGCCAGCTCACCCTCAGCCCCCGTCCGTTTCTACGCCAATGAAAACGGAATGTTTGCGTCCACCACGAAGAAGACATTCACCTATTATTGATCATTAACAATAACCACAATCATGTGTATTACAATTGTAATCTTACAGCATTCCGACAGAGCGGGTTATGTTATATTCTTTAAGCAATGGAGGTGAAATATTTGGTTGCCAGGATATCGAATAATTCAGACTCAAATGCTTGGCTGCCAAGATGTGGCGGAGGTGTCAACACAGGAATATGCAATAAGAGCTCAATTGCCGAACATTTGAATAAAAAATATTTCAAACAATGCAGAAGAAAAAAAACAACTAAACATCTAAACTGGAGGAAAATGAATGGCGGGAGGTTCTCCAAGCTCCAAAAGAAACCTCTAAACCCTTGAAGCGAGCGTTCTTAGCTTCCGGATTCAGAAGAATCGCTGGTCTTAAGACTGTGTCAATTTGAATGTAAAACAGTTGAGCTCTGAGCCTCTGGTGGACAGATCCATGTGTTCTGGATTTCCAGAATTACGAGGTTAATCATCAATTATTAAGACCATCATGGCAATATAATTTCATTAGTACAGCCGTGAAGATTAGTACATGCGGATTCCCCTTGCGATGCTGCCAAGAAAGAAAGCTTTTTAGCCAAAAGAGGGTTAAGGCAAGGAAGGAAACAATCACAGGAATGCCTAAATCTGTCAATAAACAAATAGCATCTGTTATGATGCTAGAAGACATTTTGCGGCAAATGCTTGGCTTTGTTTTTCCACTTTGCTTTGTCTTACTATCATTATATCAGTCCATGACTACAGCAGTGCTAATACCCCTTTTGCCTCCCACCAGTAAACAAAACAAATACGATTCCAGTATTTGGGCCTTTTGATTTTTTTTTTTTATTCCCCCCCCCCCCCCCCAACATCGTGCTTGTGCAAACACCTCAGCGCGGAGAGCCAAGCTTTGAAGAGTTACAGTACACAAACTGTATGCACCCCCAGTGGGACACCCCCTTCAGCATGGCGATGGATCTCGCAAGAGACGGCACTGAAACAAAAACTTTTCTGGACAGCTTCCATCTCTCCGTTCCAAGCGGAGGAACAAAGCTAAAAATGAGGAATAAAATAGGAATGTGTCTCAAAAGCACGGACGAGGAAGCGATAGCGGTGACGTGCAGGATAACTTTGAGCTGCAAGGCACCGCTCTCGGCGAGCGGGGAAGTCGGAGAAGTGGGCTGGAAATCCCGAATTTTACAGTTTGAACCAGGCGAGCTAAGAATGGCGCTTTCCTTTGTGATTACTTAGTTGCTTTGATGGCAAAAATTCAAGGGAAAAAAACCCACTTCCAAGATCCTGGATTTGTCTTTAACGTGTACCTCAAGGTTGGCGAGACATACAATCATATTTTTAAGATTTTTTTGCTTCAAACAGAGCAGAGATGACATTTTGATGAAACCACAGTGACAAACTTTATTTGCCTCAGCTATTTCCCACGGGATTTGCACGGTGGCACTCTGGCCCGACTTCAGTCGCCAGCTATCGATCCTCCGCGGACCTCACGTCGGACGCCCGTCGCCGTGACAAGCGCTATAAATTATGGAGTGGACCGACAGATGAACAGCGCGCATCCCCAGTGAGTTAGCGAGTCGCAGTGCACCACATGCAAGGCTCCACCGCAAAGTTTAAACAGATGGAAAGGTCAAAAGGTATCCGAAGCGTACGGCAATGGAATACGATTGATCTTGTGTAAATTCCAGTTTGCCGTCTGGATATTTGCCTCCCAAGCAATGCATTTGCAATGCTAATCACGTGCAACAGAAGAGCTTTATCAAATATACAATACAGTACTGTATGTTTACGATGGTGGTTGTAGGTTGCAGTGAAGCACAGCTTCACGACATCATACGGAGTGCTGTTTTTTGCAATTGCGCACCCCCGCCAACCAAAGTAAAGGTGTACTTGATGAAGTGTCACCCTATTCCAGCTCTCATCGTCTTCAAATGGGCAATTATACAGACACTACCTTTACCAAATGACCTGTCGCCATTTGGTCTTGCTCGATTTGCATTCCTCGTTCTCGTGCGCGACGGTGCGCCTTCCGAGGTGCCCAATTAGCTTAAAGGGGAAGAAGCAGGACAGAGCTGGAATAAAACATGCACGGAATTGTGTTTGGCGTGGAGGTTAGATACTGATATGGATACGAACTGTTGGTCAACGTAAATAGCCATAAATCATCAGTTCGGACATATGGTAATTGGAATTTGCACAGTAATAGGCGACTAAAAAGGGCAGCATCGACTGCCGGGGAAAAATTCCTTGTGTTTTTTTTACACACTTGGCAAATAAAGCTGATTCTGATGCAAGTAAAGGTCTTCAACCTGGAGGAAACCCATACAGGCCTGGGAGGAAAACCACAGAAAAAGACCTCAAGGTCTCGAGTCCAGCTGGGGCCAGATTAAAAACCAGAAAAAAAAAGACGGATTTTAAAGCAAGCTATACGTACATCCAGACCATTTGTCTTCATTCGGGGTGCAGGTGAACTGGAGCCCATCCAATCTGAATTGAGCACTGGTCGCCAGACAATCGCAAGCTAACACGCTTCTCATCCCAAGATGATGAGACAATTAAGCGGCAACCTTTCGCCTCAACAGCTGCGTGGTGCGCTATATCCAACCTGACGAAAACAACTACTGTGGGGCCATTTAAGAAAAAAAGAAAAATACAAGAAAGGGCACCAAGATGAAGACTGCAAGGAGAGATGGAAATGCAAGTTGACAACGGCAAAGAAAAGTGCCGCTTTGACGACATTCTTTTCAACGTGTGAGCAGTATCAAAGGCAAGGTGGGGTGACAGCGGGCACGTTGTCATAGATAACCCCTGACGCATGATAGCGGTGAACCAGACTAAGTGGTGGGGGCGCTCGGGGAGAGGACTCTCTCCGTTGCAGTTGTTGTCCTCTGAAAGCTCATCTGTTGCTGTGGGAACCGCAAGGCTGAGCACGCTTCTGTGCATTTGCCGTTCATAGTGACACATAACAGTATCAGTTACATCAGCAGTGCCTATAAACAAACAAATACTTGATCGTGACAGGGTGAAAGGATTTCTATTTTGCAAAACGGGCACCTCACCCTGTGCCTCGGTATATTTAAACCGGGTGGAAGAAAGAAAGGGTTAAAAAAAAAAAAGGGGGGGGGGGGCAAATGATGAGCATGAAGAAAATGAGCCAACACCTTTCAAGGGGGGGAAAAAAAAAAAAAAAAAAAAAAGCAACATTATCAGCAGCCCGATTTCAAATAAATGTTTATCAGTACAAAACTCAGTTACTTGCCTATATTTTCAACTTTATTTTTATTATTTTAAAACGGGATTCCCTGAAGTGAGTGGGACCAAAACAAAATTATGCAGTCGACTGGACAAAAACTGTCTTAGGTTCCCCCAAGACACGACCTGGCCGTTGAAGAGAAATACATGCAGGGCTTCCACGAAATACAAAAACTACATTCAGTGTCACGGTGCCTTCTATTTTGAACCATTTATTTTTTTCTAACCTGCTCGTCAAAATATTGGATTTTGTGGCTGGACGAAAGTTTAGGTCGCTGAGTGAAATGACCAGAATTGGTTCGACAAGAGAGAAAATAAAACGATGTTACCTTTCACAAGAGTGCACGCGTGAGGGTTGGAGATATCGTGGTTGCCGGAACGGGGACGGGGAGACGAGAGGGGCTAAACCTTTGCGGAACCGCTAAGGTAAGATGTCCCTCTGGGCTGGTGACCGTATCAACACATCCAAAGGAGAACCCGAAACCTTCCAGTGTGTTACGGGACTTGCATGTGTACACACACACACGCGCGCACTTTCACCCCTTTGTTCTCTGAGGACAAGTGAAGGTAGTGAAGCCTCCACCCACACAACCTTTTCAACAAAATTTTTTGCTGTGTTGAGGGTCATACCGAGGGCTCTGCCTAACATTTTCATTCCTTTTTGTGTAGTTATATGAGCAGGGCAAATTGCAGGGCAAATTATTAGACAAGGCTGAAAGGAGACAACACGCGTGACTTACTTATGGAGTCCAATAGGCTCATTGTTATTTAATAACATGGCGAGACATCCTAGCTTTTCCATTATTTCCCCATGAAAACCTTTTCCAAAGTGATGGCGTGAATTCTGACTTAAGCGGTAAGTTCAGTGTGAACTCCCGACTCTGAGCATAATTTGAGGGAGCTACGGTGTGTGGCAAAGACCAAGCGAACAGTCCTAGCGCGTCGGAAATCACGCTTTATGCAAATGGGACGCAACGCCGTCTTATCCATATGCATGTTTGCGGCTCGAGGCGGGAGGGAAGAGGTGACGGGGTAGTTGTCAGCGGGGAGGCAGGGGCTACACTAAGTCTCTGCGTTAATGTTGAGCATATGCACGCAGAGTTGCGGGGATTATGCACGGGCACGTGAGCAAGCTCTTCTTCCTCAGAAGGAAACTTGGCGATTAAATCACTCGCAGTCTTTTATGCATGGAAATACGACCGTGGTTTCCATTAACTTTGTGCAGGTGAAGTGGAGACTTAATCTTCGTCATTGCTGTTGTCGAGATGCTCCGCTAACAAATGGATATTAGTCAAGGCCCTGTGAAGTGAATTCACAGACTTGTTTCTAAATACGTGATACTTTTGAAGCATGTCTGATGAAAACGAGTGCAAAGACAGAACTACGTAGTACTCGGTTTTGGACATTTTAGTGATAAACACTTTTTCATTTTTCGACACGCACGTGCAGCTTGTAGTCCGGCATTGGTCACCTGCCCGCCATTCCTGCATATAACAACTGGAGTTACGCACAGTGGAGCTGGCCAAGTTTGGTAGCTTCCTCACGGAGGCCATTTTGACTTTGTTTGTTGAAAATGTTTGTGGGGGAAATGCACCTTTGTGCTGCAAGATCGTGGTAATATGTGCGTTTTGAACTGAAAAAGTCTAAATAAACCCTCAGCTAAAATGCAGCCCGAGCACTGAATTGTGCAACCAAAGGCTATAAATCCACATTGACTGTATGACTCGCAAGAAAACAACAAAGATGCACTGTGTATGCCCCACTTGGAGCCCCCAATTGGGTTAATGCTTCAGGATATCACAAGCACACACATGCATGCATACAGTGACACACTCACTGAGTCACCCTCCAACAAAACAAAACAAATTGGACAAATTGTGAGCATGGACAAAACAAGCCGAGACTCCCTCGAGTCTTTTCTTTTTTTTTTTTCTGTCACGATGCATCTTCCACTTTAGCGATGCCGTCCTTCCACTCTTCCCAGGATCTGATTAGGGTAATTAAAAGCGGTGCCCAAAGAAAATGGACTGCGACCAAAAGTGGCCTCAAAGACGCGGGCAATAAATCTCCCGCCCGGCTGCCTGTCTTCAGGGTGCCTCGCAGGAGTGCAATATCACGCCGCCTCTTGTTGGCAAAGGCCCGAGAGGAACATATGCTGACAGGAAGGGGGGACAGCGAGGGTGGCCAAGGGGCGGCCATTTTGTAGGTGACCCACTTGTGTTTTAATGAATAGAGGTGCAGGAGGATGGCTCGAGTGCCAAAGAAAGCGTTCGTCCTTGCGGTTGTGCCGCAAATATATTAGGGGTCCTCGGCATCCCTGCGGGAGAGAGCCGATGCTTTTAAATTACGATAATTTATTAGATTCTTTCTCACTGCAGGGTAACGCCGGCGTCCATCATAAACCGTTTTCATTCCGGCCAGGTTTTGCAAACTCTAATCGTGTTATGCTATTCCGTTGAACATTTTCATCGCCTGCCCCCCCTCCGGAGAAGCCTCCGGGCCACTGATTGGCGCAACCGTCAGTCACTGAATGAACACAATCGAGTGGATAAAGCCCGGCATAGAACGGAGGCCTCGGTGTGGCCGCTATTGACAAATAAGACGAGAAACGGAATGAAAAGACCGGCAGGCGAGTGAGTCCTTGATAGGCTTGTGAATGGAAGAGTCTATAGCATGCTGTGGGGGGACATCCACATCCAGAAATGTGTCAACCCAATGCTAGCAGTACAAATCCATTCCCGTTTCTGGATCACTTCTGATCCAAATGATCAATTATGGTGGGCGTTTGATGCCAGTGATTGGAGGAGGCCCGGAGGAACTTACTTCACCGTCGGTTAAACAAGAACCACGACAACACGGGAATGCACACGCTTCAATTTAGGAGGCATGAATAAACAATGGGCTCTCAGCGCACTGAGGAAATTTCCCCTGGCGACATTCCTGACAGCTGCAGTTAACCGATCTTTCTGATCCTCCCGCTCCGAGACACACTCGCATTTAGCGATACCTCAGGTAAGAAATTTACATTGAAGAATGACTCTGGACTCATGCCCAGGCTAAAAAAAAAAAAAAGTCCCACAAACTTGATGGAATCATCACGACTTTCCAGACCAAAACTGTTACACCCTTGTCAGTGGCGATAATGCAGATTATAAATGGCTACTTGAACTTGAAACATGAAAACTGAAAATCAATTCAGAATCCATACCCAATTTGAATGCTACGTAGTGCGAGTATGGTTATGGCGCAGCCCCTCAATGTTTTTATTTTATTTTATTTTTTTTTTTTTTGGGGGGGGGGGGAGTTGAGGTGGCGGTAATAACCAAACAAGAGCTGCAGAAATCTATTTGAAGCACATTGCCCTTAAGAGAGACTGAAACAGTACCACGGTTCCCACGGTAACAGTTTCGAAGTTCTTCATGAGCTCCCCACTGCAAGTTCATGCTTTGCCCCCACTCCCACCCCCCTTTCTGCCACCATCCCTTTAAACCCGCGCGCTCAGATAATGAGTATTTTATCTGCAGCTCCCTCGGAGGCGGTGGCGGGCTCCTGATTGAATGGGAGCAAAACGTAACGGATGAGACGAGCGATTGCCGCCGCGGCTACATTACGAGGGAGGGGATATGTCATGTTTGCGGCAATGCACCGGAAGCCCCACCCACCTACAACCCCATCTCACCTCTTTTGGGGTCTCTAATTGATAATATTCAGCACTGAATATTTCTCTAAATAGATCGCGGTGCATCACTGCAAGTTGTAACCATGGCAATCCTTGTTGGTGATATGTCTGATTGAGAAAAATGAGGGGTAGGGGTGCACTTAGGTACACCATAATTGAGACCAAAACCCCCACAAACTCACAATCCTGATTGGTAGAAACGCGGCTGTTGAGGGAACGAATGGAATAGTGGGTCATGTGGGTCAGGAAAGTCAGGGAGGAGTTGAAAATTCCAGCTGTGGACTGGTGACTATTGACAAATGCACATTCCTGATTGGTGGCGTCATGACTGGGGTTGAGGTTACTGGAGTGGTGAAAACTCGAGTTGAGAAGCAGAGAGAGAAATGCACAGACACACACAAACAGAGCAGAAATGCACATCCCTGATTGGTAGAAAGGAGTAATACGAGTCGGGGCTAGTGCTGTTGTGGATGCGTCGGCAAAAATTACTCCTCGTTTGTCGAAACTTTTATCTGTCTAAGTTACTCCTGATGGGTGGGAAGGAGTATCTGAGGGCTGAGGAAATGTAGTCGTTTGGTTTTGGTTCTTCAATGGCGAGAGGCAAGTTGGTGCAGGAGTTGGAAATACCAGTTGAGAGACTTCATTTGAAACATCAACTAAAAAAAACCACTCCTGATTGGTGGAGAGGAGTATTTGGGCATGGATTATGTAGACATTCCTGAGGAAGGTCTAGATTAAAGACTTAATGCAATTCCGTGGCATCGTTCTGGCTAAAAACCCGCCACGTCTTTCTCCTGGTCTGCTGCGTCGCCGCAACCACAGCACGAGTTTTAATCGACAAGCATCATATTTAATCTGTGACCCAGAAAAAGAGGAGCCGCCGCCACAGTAAACATGCGGCGCATCCAAACACAGGTGGCTAAAAATAGCCATGCGCATCTTTTGCAGAGGATGTAAATGATGCCATGGTGCCATTGAGGGCGGTTACCTCCTCGAGCTCGGATGACATTTAGTGTTCGACATGCAAAAACCAAAAAAAATACACACTAGTTGCTTTTCAGCTTTCATTGTTTTGGGAAGACTGGAGTGCGTCTGATGTAATTGTCCTCATCCCAAATGCATTTGACGTGCTTAAGGTCAAGTTCGTCCCACCCCTGTGTACCCCCCCCCCTCCTCCGCAAAAAAATACGTTTAATAAGGGCAAATACCAGAGTTGCTGCTTGCTTCCCGCTTTGTTTCCCCGTCCTCAAATCCGCTGTTAACACAAACACAACTCGGATTCATTACTGCCGCCGCAGCCTCGGAAAAGAAACCCCAACTCATTAGAGCTTTGAGATATTCGAGGCGCAGTTTGGAAATGATAATAAGCATCCCAGCAGATGCCAACAAACTAGGCCGGAAAACATTCGTCAGAACAATGACCGCGTCGAAGCAATAAACATATGAACATACTGTACAGTAGACGATTTTATACGATGGTCTGTTAAAAAAGGGGGAGAGGGGGGGCACCAGCATGATGACTTCTTAAGATACAGTACGACATACAGTATGTACTCTTAAAATCACCGCGTCGCGTTCCCATTAAGAGCTGATTACAAATTTACTCTCTCCTTCAATAATTTACGTTAACGATGATGCGCACTTTAAATCGTGCGCAATAGGGACGATAACCGACGCATAAAACTTACAAAAATGTGAATAATGTAGCGGCACCGCAGGCCATGTGTTAAAGCAATCTCCACTCGATAATTGTGTTACATCGCAATTAGGAAGACAATAGATAGCGCATAATGAGCTCCTCTCCAATAATAATATTTTAAAAATAATAAAACACACGCGGCTGTATTGTTCCGTCTCATTTAAAAGCCACGCCGACGTTTAGCTGCACGCTCAAAAGTTACGAATCATGACGGCGTCACAAAGGCTGTTCAAATAAGGACGGTGCTGAAAAACATATTTGGAGAAGGCTTTCTCTATTTAATGACGAGCAAGGCTGGGACGGGGCAAAAACGACGACAGCTATTCGTCATCCGACGGAATAATTACGCTCGCTGCTCGTGGCAGCGTGGAAACTCAAATGCACGAGAGACAAAGACAAAATCTGGGAGGGCGCTCTGGTGTGCCAGGTGAACTGAACACGTTATTGGCAAGTCAAAGGCAGAGTACACACACACGCACACACACACACTAACCGTTAATTCTCCTTTCATCCTCCAGTTTTTCTTTGCCTCCCATTTCGAATCCATCTGCACCGTGATGACGTGGCACGCTTCTCCATTCCACGCTCGTGTTTCGGCTGCAATAACTCTACTCGCGCAATTCTTCTGCTGGGTAAACCTCCATCCTCCAGATGGCCGTGGATCATCTCGCTGCACTCCGGAGACAAGGAAAACAACAAGTAGCTTTGGATGTACTTTTACAGTAATCCAGTTTTTGGAGAAAACAAAAATCTCAACGTTGGACGAGAACATTTTAAGAATCTTCTGAGCCAGTTGTCAGCCACTTTGGAAATAAGTTAGGGCAACACTATGCGGTAGCTATCTGAGCCTGCTCCAAGGCCAATTCCGGAGGATGATTTCAAGTTTAATCCGCCATCTTTAGTGATGCAGTGTACAGGGAGTAACGGGAAATGAATGGCAACCCGTACGACTCTCAGAGCTGAATTTCTGCCGTGGTCCAGAAAGCGGAAGCGGCATTACGAGAGCCCAACAGGTGGCGGGGACCTCCGTCATCTTCTTGATCCCACCGTCTGCAATAACGTGTACTACCACCATCTACAGGTGGAACTCTCAGTGGTGTGGAAACGCTACAAAATTTGACACATGCTGAAATTACTCCGCGGAATAAGCGAGACTTAAAATCTCAACAGTAGGGCAGGATAACAAAAACTCTTGTCAACTTTCCTTCCTCATTGTAGAGCCTGATAATCATTTTGGCGTTGAGGGAGGTGACATTTCCTTGCCTTATTTCAGGCTTGAGCAAAGAAACATTTTCTCTCAGGGGGACACGCTGTACTGTAGCTTAGCAACTGGCGAAATACTGTAAGTAAAAGAAACCGAAGCTGCCACAGCATGGAGGGAGGTTGAGTTGTAAACAAGGTCATAAAATAAATCTTCAGGTTGTAAATTGTCAAATACCTTTAACTTTCCCTATGACTTGGTGTCCGAAAGTATGTTTTGGACACATCACCTTTGGAGAGAGCGTCAGTGCTCCCTCTCAAGTATGCAGCATTAGTTGGCCATATTTGGAGGTGAGCTGCACCCATTACCTTAAGCCCGTCTGGTTGGCGTTAGCCAGATTCATAAAAGAGTGCGAGCGGCCGGTCACCTACCCATAAATCACTTGCTAACTCCCCATGGCGGCGCAGCCCCCTCCTGCGCTGGCGAACCGACCACCGTCCCTCTCCTGCACCCGTGTTTTTGATTGCCTCCCCGTACCTGCCTTTGTTCCTCACAGCCTTCTTCGGGCTCTGCATCAATTTCCCGTTTTATCTTTGCCGTCCTCTGCTCCCTGTACACGTTTCTAACACTCTCCTCCCTTTGTATAAATCCAGCATCACTTTCGGTTTGTCTTTATCAAACAGTTATCTCCAATTCCCTCGCTGCCTTACCTTTCTCCGAGTAGTAAAAATGACTTACTTTGGGCAAAAATGACAGAATCCGAGACAACGGCAGTTGGGGGGGGGGGGGGGGTCGGAATTAACGATGCCAACGGGAAACAATGTTTGCCAACCTCGATTGGTGAAAACAGTTAACCGTAATGCTGTTATTGTATTTATTCACATTGCCCATTACAATTGGATAACATTTGATGATCCTGCAGGCATTTTGGACTAAATACCTTGTTTCTAAACTGCTGTATTTGATGTGATTAGATTAAACACTAATGATCCCTGTGGGGAAGATTGGGTCCTTATCACAGAAAGCAATAGATACGGCGGGATGGAAATGATAGAGCTCAGCAAACAGGGGACATGAAATATGCAGCCGGAAAAATGCAACCTGGTGACACTGCTGTTTGTGCGAATGGCTCGTACAAAAGAATGGGATCGCACAGAAAGACTGGAACAAGACTTCCATCCCTCCAGCTGAAACAAACTACACACTTTAACTAGAAAGTGGTTGCTTCATCAACATTTCTAAACAGATTCCTTGTGCACAAAGGCCGAGCTGAGTTTACTGCCACCGAGCCGCGTTGATGAGAAGCGGTCATTTGCAGTCCGAGGACTCAGGGTATTAAGTCCCATTTCAAAGGGTTTGTTATTCATCCGTAAAGTCGGTAGCTTCATAATGAAGCAATTGAAAGTAAAAGGAATGTCCCACCGCCCCCATCCCAAAAAGTACACCAAGTCACTTCCCTGGAGCGATCAACGCCTCTTCCTTTCCACGCTTGGACTTAAAGGAACGTGACGGCGTAGAGGACAGAGAGGGAGGATGGATTTATGATGTTCTCTTGAAAGGAGCTAAATTTGGAAAATCCAGGTGGGCAGATAGAGTTTGAGGGGAAAGAAAGACCCCCTCGTCAAAAACAGTTGTGACGGAATCGTCTCTGTGACTGTGCATGTGGAAACGAATCAATTGTTTGAGGGGACGAGTGGGCATAGCGTAAGGGCTTCATCCATCTGCGTATTCCATCAGCGCAGTGGCAGCGGATGCAGCTAATTGCAATATGTCAGCAATAATGGACCGTCAGGTAACGACACGCATCCAGGCGTCTGACAGACTCCGACAAATGGACACAGCCATTTTGTCACCGAGAGTGGGGAGGGAGGACAGTAGCGATGTGTACTTATTAGATAGTGTGTGACTGGCTTCGCAACGAGGTCTCACTCACCTTGCTGCCCACTGGCCTCAATTATACCCGTCGCCCTCTGCTGGCTGGAATAATGACAGTTAAGGACACGCATCTATTTCAGATTCTGACTCCATTTCAGGCAAAATCTTCTAAGTCTACTTGATCCTCTCTCCCCCACGGAGAACTTCTGGCCCGCTGGAATCAGGTTTACTCTCCAGTGAGCAGTCTTCAAATGGCTAGCATCCGCTAGCGCCATGGCAACACGACCTGCCGGGGGAGGAACTACACAACTACTGCCACAAAAGGCAGACAAAAAGTAACACGACCTATTGTGTAGACTTGTCAGAATCCTCCACCAAACAGAAAAGCAGTGCGACATCCTTGGTGAGCAGGCAGCAAGTTCAGAGTATGAGGCGTACACGTTTGTCACACAGTGAGAGAGAGACGGCAGCTTCCTTCCAAATTCCAAAGACATGAATGGTAGATTGAACAAAGACTCTGCAGCCACCCCCGGATCGACACGTTTACCTGACCTCTCACCCAACGTCAGCCCAGAATGACTCCAGCACAGGATAAGCAGTAGAAAATAAATGAATGGCTCGTGGATGCAAGTAACAATCACGTTAATTTCTTCAAAATATTTGTGACAGACCAGGGCGCCCTCTGTCTAACATTTGGCCAATCACAGATGAGAAATTGAGGTCCACAAGGACAAGGTTGCTTCTCAAGTTTGCCAAAAAAAGACAAAACAAACAAACAACAAAGACGGTCAGGGTATCACGGGCTGGTTCCAGAGAATCAAGCGCAACAGCTGTGTGCATCTCTTCTAACATCAAGCCTTTAAACAAGGCCACAAGTGGCCACGTGGGCAGGAGTACACCACCTACGACAGTTTCAAAGTTTCCCCATCCCAGAAGTCCCCATTGCGGCACACTGGAAATTACACCCCTTTTAGATCACTGTGAGCGAGTCCTTGCAACGCAACGTCTAAACGAGGCTAATTGTTGCAAACTCGCTATATTAGTAGCTAAGATTGGCAGATCAATGATGAACAAGTTGCACCTCCACAAGTCAAACAGAGGGCACTCGCTCTTTATTCTCAACATTAGCCCGTCCGATGAAGAATTCCCTTCACGGAGGGCTGCTGAACAGAGCCCCAGCTAATGTGTCCCCGTCAGGCTGATGTGGACTTAATAAGCGGCTTTAAATTTCTCTCAGTAACCCCACCTTGAGACCCTTTATCCTCGCCTCAACCTGTGCATACCTGAGGTTTTACTGCATCAAAAAGTAACGGCAGCGGTGCAGGCTGAGGCTCATTGGTTTGAGCGTAGCTGGGGTATTTTCAGACGCATTAGGAGCTGCCAAATTCATTAAGTGGCACGAGAGGGGCGGAGGACAGCATGGTGCAGATGAAGCGGCGAGATCAATGTCAGTGAAGGTTCCGCACCACTGCATGAAACGCTACCGGGATAACGCGAGCATTTGCATGGAAAGCAAAACAGCAAAGAGCATGGGAACAACAACAAGAACTTCTTAGTCAGAAAGTAGAGAAACGTCTTGTGGCGTAATTGTCTTTCTAAATTAGACCACCTTGGAAAACAAAAGGAGGCCGCTTGGGGAAAAGGCCAGCTGGTAGGCGTCAAGAAACAAATGTAGTTATGACAAAGAAATCTGGATCACCGAAATGAAATATAATCACATTGTGTGTTGAGAGTCAACAAGGACTATTCATCCTTAACTAACCGGATTTGAGACAGAAGTCACCTTTAACTAGGTGCCGACTACCCTGTCAGGTGAACTCAAGTCAAGTCAAGACCCAACAGCTCGGCTAGCGGTTATTTTTGTTGGTGAGCTGGCTGCTCCCTGGGCGTGCACTCAGCTCGTCTTTGCGAGCGAGAGGAAAAAAAAAAAACACGGCAAAATGATATATTAAAATATGTATGAGTCATGACACACCGACAAGAAACCACACTAATTATTTTATAGTCTCCGAAGGGGAAGGGTTAAGGTTGTATGGGCTCAAAATATTGTTGAAAGGAGACAATAGACTAGTGAGTGCCACAACAACTGCAGTGATTTAAAAACACCGTCTCTCTTGACTATGAATAATATATGACCATGCAGACCAAACAGGTAATTTTTCACATTTGCTAAGCAACTGCTAGCAGGAAAACGATAAAGAAGTCATTCCTCTTAAACATTCTACGAAAATAAAGCACCATTGAGGCAGTATCAAATATCAAACATCTTGTAGAGTGATCTCAGCTTTCCAAAAACCTTCCAAAGCTTATCTGTGCTTGTTCCTGCTCCAGTTGGTGTATCCTGGCTCATATTGTGCCAGGACACACACACACACACACACACACACACACACACACACAGATGGCGACTGTACTCGGCACATGCTGTAACACAAAGCGAGAATTGCATGGATTTGTTATGGCTGGCGTCTTTAAATCTCTGGAAGAAAGAACCATTTATCTGGCGACTTGCATGTTGTCTCCCTCATCAGCTCAACTTCATTATTTGTGGCGCCAATCTGTCTGATGCCCGTTTTTTAATTAATGGCGGATGGATGGCCAGGGTACTGTAAATTAGTAGAGGTGGGTGAACACAAACTCAGTACAAACATACGCGTGCAGCAATTGCAAAACATGGACAGTTACACTTCGTGTCAGTGACTGCGTAGACTTTGGGTCCTGGTCCATCACACAGGGCGGTGCGGGGTGATGCGGGAGCCAATTAGCGTCCCTCACTTTGAAACCAGTCTTGTCAGGACCAGTGTGCTCACACATGTTAACTGTGTTTTAATGACCAGACTTCACAAGCGACGCGCACGCCCACGTCTTTGTCACCTCCTCGGATGGTGCTGTATTTCCACACATAAACGGATACTTTTTAAAAACACTTTGTCCTCGTTGTCCAACATAGATCTCATTTGCTAGAATATGTACTCTTGCCGTCAAGTGACTGCCAGAGGAAAAAGGTGGTGCTATCAACCATTACACAAAGTCAGGAGGCTGAAGAACGGTCTTTTCCGAAAAGGCGCAACAACAATTGGAAATCGAGGTCAAAAGATACTTGCAGTGTATATTTTGGGAAAACAACGGTTTATGTATAGGGTGAGAAGCTCGGTCATCCGGGAGGGGCTCACTGTAGAGCCAGATGAGGTGGCTGGGGCATCTGATTGGGATGCCTCCTGGACGCCGCCCTGGTGAGGTGTTCCGAGCATGACCCCGAGGACGACCCAGGACACACTGGAGAGACTATGTCTCTCGGCCGGGGTGGGAACACCTCGGTATACCCTCCGGAAGAGCTGGAAGAAGTGGCTGGGGAAAGGGAAGTCTGGGTATCCCTGCTGAAGCTACTGAACCGGAAAGGCGGCAGATAATGAATGGATGGAACCGTTTATGTGGACATGGTCTTGGTTTCCAGTCTTCCTTCTCATCCTCCAGAATCTAAGCGCAAAGCCCCACCAGAATGACCTTTCAGTGAGAGCTGATCCATCTTAATGAGGGAGGAAAGCAGGCCATTTTTTTTTTTTTTAAATCTTAAACGCTGCGTTCCAGGCAGGTGGGGACCATTCAAAATGCTATATTAAATACTGAGACAACCCCACGTCTGAGTCCAGTCAGTCAAGTATTGGCAGAAAAAGTGATTTGGATGAGCGTGATGAAGCTCAATCAAAAAGTGATGCCCTACGGTCTTGGCAAGACTGGCCGTGTGCCACATCAGCAAAATTCTTTTATTGAAGGAGCGCGGGAAGTAAGGTACAAGTTGAGAGTAAGAGAAGTAAAACTGGGAAAGATGGCAAGAAGAACATAGAAGAAAAGCATTGGAAATAATGCACGCAGGAGAAAACAGCGGCACTTCCGACTTGGGACTGTTGAATCCATGACAAGCTAACAAAACTCAACGATGTCATCAAGCAAACCATAAAAGTCATCCAACAGGACAAGGTCCAAAACCAGCTTTCTATTTTTAAAGTTCTGTCCACGAGTACGAGTTAAATAGCTCACTTATGCTCTGAAACATACCGGCTAGGGATACTAGATTATGGCCAAATAATAATCATTATTTTGATTTATATTGTAAATCACACTTATTCATCATGTTAGGGTAAAAAAGTTGATTATACTATTTTTCTATAAACAAGTAAACACTTTTCAGTGCAAAATGAATCTTTAAGTTTGAATAAATGAAATATAGCCCCAAAAATGTTACCAGGGGATAACTGATTAAATATGATGCAATCAGGAATTACAACTTGATAGAAGTAAATGAAGTTCATGCAGTAAACGGATAGGTTGCAAGTACCGACTTTTCATCGTTCCGGCTAACACAAAAGAATTTCATCTCTGTAGTTCTCCTTGACCATTGGTCAGTCGTCAAAAACTACAAAGAATATGCAAGTTACTTCCCTCTCCGTTTACTCCTGGCTTGACTTCATTGGGGTCAGGGCAGCCGATACGACAAATGTTGATTCTGTCATAACAAAACACGTCGCCTCTAGCAAATGTGCCTTGAACTTACTTTGTACAGGAAGCACGTTTTATTCAATAAATAGTGCACGCATTTGTAAAATGTCAAATTTAAAAAAATTAAAAAAAAAAAAAAAAAAAAAAAGGCTGATCAAGCACAGTTAATCGTATGAGTCCAAATCAAGATCCTGATTAAAAATGTGAAGTCCTAATACAAGCCATGTATTCAGGCATCTTTTGACAGTAGGAGCCATTTCAATCTTGCACAAATGAATACATTTGCAGCCTTTTTGCCTCTAAACAGACACAGTGGCTGTCGAAGTTATGCACATCATTTCATGTCAGGAATGACGGACTTTCAGACCTGATAGTCCGCAACCGCATTGTCAGGAGGTGGTACGGCGACTGATTAAAAACTCACAGATCAAGGCTAGCTGCAAGCGTTGACATTAGTTCTATGAATATAGAATATAGGTGGTAAAAAACACATTTCCACCTGGACCCAGTGTGGATACTTTATCAATAAATGGGCAATTCAGTATTATAACGACTTGAAAGAATAACGTGGATTTCCAGAGAGAACGCCGTTTTCGCAGTAAAGAGAGCAGTGTTGAGAGAAAGTCCTCGAGCACTAAGGGGAAGGTCAAACAAATGCAGCCAGATGTTAGAAGGCGTCCCAGACGGATCTTTCTGATGATCCAAAGATGGCGCTGGCTGGAAATACTCAAAATTCTCCTTTCAACTTTCCGTCATTTCCCTAGCATCCCTGGCCCGGCGTACAGGCCTTTCATTCTGTTTCAGACAACAGACCTACAGGGACCACGCCACCCCCCCCCCCCCCCAAGGGCACCCAGCGAGTCAGCTCTGATTAAGCTTCCACCCGGCCTGAAAAGTAGACGTCTTCCACAGCGGGGAAAGAGGTGCAGTGGGAAAGAAACGACTTGTGCACGGTAATAAATCGCCGCAGGCAGTCGGGCCCTTCGGAGTCACGGCCCGAACTAACCCCAGACAGATGCCGGGCTGGTCGGGCCTGCCAGTCTGCGCGCCGGCGCTGTGATGAGCGATGGCTCTGGTGCAAAGCGGGTGGCCGCCACCCGCGCAGGTGTAGGCGTCGTTAAGGTCCAATATGGCGAGAGCGGCGCCTCGAGGGGCGAAGAAAAGTGATATTGATGGAGGTGCGTCTGCAGTGGACTGGTTCATGGAGCAAATATGAAAATAAATATGGCCTTTTGGTAAGCACGTGCAGTTTCCTCGCGCACGACAGCCCCTCTTAATGGCGGTCACTGCAGGTTGAGAAGCGCCATCTGTTTGTCATTTTATCCCTGGTAACCATTGACTGTTTTACTACGATCCACGCCGTCTTTCAAATGCGTCCGCTCCAACTTGTTTGCCTGCTGCCAAGTCGGCAAAGTCAATTATGCTTCTTGTTTACTTGGAAATGAGAAATTTGGCTGACCCTCTACCAAGTGAACAACATGATCAGTTGCAAATTAATCCCATGAGTGATGATATTATATTGGCGCACATCTTTTATTCCTCTTAATTTGGTTGCCATTGCCAAGAAATTGAGTCGCGGTGCAGAGAACAAGAGTCCCAGGCAAAACAAGGCTGGAAATCAACTAAATGGTTTGTCAAGCAGCCAGGTTGCTCTCTCCGAACGAGCCGTTTCTTGGCATCTGCTATTGTCAAGTAAATCAATCGGGCAGAAGCAGCAGAATCTTTCTTCCGTGTTAAATAATCCACATATTACACGTTGGGAACGTTGGCATCGTGTGCGGTCTTCTCTGGCGGCACGGAGGACTTGCTCGCGTGAGCCGCTTGAGCGACTTTGCCATAATCCGCCACGTTACGACCGGCGATAGCATTATTGCCGCTGTGGATAAGCGTTGCGGCACGCGCCGTCCTGTTTTCTCTTCGCATACAACTAAGCCAATTCCTTGCTGGCCTGTGTTCCAGTTGATGACCGCGGTTCTCCAAGGTCGAATTCAAACATTCATATGGACATGCTGAGTTTCTCTATCGAAATGAGCTGCGGATCGTAATGATGTGTTCAAGCGGCACGCGCTGCAGCACAGTGACGTCTTACCGCGCTCGGCATTTCCTTTCGTTCATTAGCGCTTGAACCCGGTCTCCGCTTGCCTCACGGAAGCTCTCGTCGCTTCCCTCCGAGCAGCGGCAGTCGAAAGCCGGCCCGCTGCGCTCCCCACCTTCCTTTGAGCCGAGCAGCCACTTGACAAGTTTGTTACAAGGTTCTGCGCATTGAACTCATTAGCTTCTCTGAATCACCTGGCGGCCGCACGCACCACGTCCTACACCTCGGTACTACTCGCCGCTTCTCAGTGGTGGTCTGAGTACTAATGAAGAAGCATCGCAGTCCGTGCCATGAAAGTGCTGCGCCTGGGAGACTTATTGGCATATTAATTAGCTTATGGAAGGCAGACAAAAAAAAAAAAAAAAAAAAAAAAGGTAAATGATTGAAGTACCTTGGTGAACATTTCTATAATACCCTTGATCAATGTGCACATCCTGGTCTTGATTTATTACCACTTTGGCCTTAGGTGGTCATAAACCAGCAGTTTCCTGAAAACAACTTCCTTTACAGTTCCTGATCAATTTGTCTTTTTCCAGTTGAAGAAGGGGCTGCGGTATATGGATCCCCCCCGACCCTGGAGGGCTTGATAAAATACTGGTTGCAAACATTCAAATAAGCATCTGCCGTTGGCTGTGCGAGATTTTCAGAGGCAAGAAGGATGAGTAACGGCAATGGAAACAACGCACGGCGCTGTTGTTTCAATTGAACGTTTCACCCCGCGGCTGTCGCTGCATCAACCTCCTCTGTGAGAATTTATGATACTCTGTCTGCACCTTCTGCCGCAGAAGCCAAAAGGGCGCGTCGATGCTGGCTGTTGCATTTTTAAAACGCTACTTCCTTTTGCTCTTTGTTCTGCCAATGCCTTCAGACTCACCTTTAGTTAATCAAGGCCCCTTTTTTCAACTCTACTTTAAAAAGTCCGATAAATTTTTTCCACAACTCGTCTACCATTCCTAATCCTGACACAAACTCCTTTGGGCTCGATGAGCTACCTGCGTAAAGTAGCTATTGGCTGTTCTATTCTACAAAGCCAGATGTCAACATTCCTTTTGTAATGCAAAATGCCGGGCCCGCCAACTTGTCACCACAGTCTCTGGCCTTCCCTTTGGTCGCAACTGTCTTTATTTTCTTCTCTTCCAATTTAAAGGTTATCTGCATCCATCCTGTCCACCTGGGGCCCTCTGGCATTGGCCGGCAGACGACTGCAGGTGTGAGAGCGTCCGATAAGAGAACGCAGGCGAGCAGATGAGAGGGTGGCGGAAAGATACGCAGGTCCATCATGGCACCAGAAGCGGACCTCATTCATAAGGTTGTTCAGGGACGGTGTGCTTTTGGAGTGAGGAGACCAAAGGGCTGCTTTGCACGGCCGATTCCGTCTACACCAAGCGAATGCGAGCATTCTGCAGAATAACCACTTATAAAGGACACAGGAACATAGATTTCACGTCTTCATGATGCCTCTCACAGCATCGTGGGACCCAGCAGCCAATCCGTGGACTCACTAGCTCGCTTTAACCGTCTCTCCATTAAAAACTAATAGGTGGAACATTAGCGCGGGGAATGGCATCTCCTTATCTATCCAATGGAGACGAGATGGCACGTCGCACTCTCTCTAGAAGGATCATTTGAGCGCAACCAGTAATTCCCACAGCGCTGACGGCGGCGCACTCATCCGTAATACAGGTTTACAGAAGGTTAGCGCTCACATGGCACTTTGCTCAAGACGTGTGGAATGACAACACGAACCGATACAAGCGCACATGTAAACACGTGAATGAATCACCTGCACCTCCTGCCATGCACAATTCTGACTTATATTTCATGGCTTGTTTGCAGGTTGAGCAGCACCCGCATGGGTAGCAGCTGCAACACACGTTGCAAAAGATCTTAACTCTCTTGAGCCGTGTACAGTAATGAATTGCATTAGCCTTGTTTGCATACGCAACTCACAGTGTAGGTTGGAACAAAAGTCCCTCCTTGGTCAGTTTTAATGGTTCGGTATTTGCACTCATTGGAAATGAAATTGAGCTGAAGTAAAACGAGAGATGTGTGTGTGAATGAGAGTGGCGGAGGAGGAAGAGTGAAGGTCCAGGGAGAAGAGATAGCGAGGGTGGACGACTTCAAATACTCGTGGTCAACAATACAGGTGTCTGGTGTTCCATGTGACAGAAGAATATCCGCTAGAATGAAGGGCAAAGTTTATAAAAACTGTGGTAAGGCGGGCCATGATGGATGGATTCGAGACAAAACAACAGGAAGCAGAACTGGAGATGGCAGAAATGAAGGCGTTGAGGTTTTCGCTTGGTGTGAGCAGGTAGGATAGGATTAGAAATGAGCTGACTAGAGGGACAGCCAAAGTCGGACGTTTTGGAGACAAGGTTCGAGAGAGAGCAGACTTCGATGGTTTGGAGGCGAGAGAGGGAGTATATTGGTGGAAGGGTGCTGAGGATGGAGCTGCCGGGCAAAAGAGGGAGAGGAAGACCAACAAAAAAGGTTGACGGATGTTGTGAGGGAAGACAAGAGCGCAGTTGGGGTGTTAGAGAGGAAGATGCACCAGATGGGCTTAGATGGAAAAAGACGGCACGCTGTGGCGACCCCTAACGGGACAAGCCGAAAGAAAAAGATTTGCACTCATTGATGGTCAGAAGAAAATGTGCTTTTTTGTATACATACTTCTATATGCTCTAATGCACAGAAAATAGGATTAAATGAGTGATGATCTTGATGAAAAAAACAAAAATCGGACTGATTGCCACAAGTGTCCCAGATTGAACCTCGTCACAAAACCAATCAGATTCTTGCCTCGGCAAAGAGAAGCAACCACGTAAAGTTGATTGGTTACGAAATGTAACGGGAGAAGGCTAGGAAAAGATTCACGCAAATCTGTCTTGTGTCAACGCCACTTCCATGCATGTCTCACCTCCCAGTGGAACATCATCTCTCCGGTGGCTCAAGCATCCTTTTTCCCCCCCCAGCATTACACCCCCACCCCCCACCCCCTCTTCATTTGCATGCCTCTGATGGGCTTAATCAACACGGTGAACTTATTTGTCAGGGGCTTGTACGCATCAGAGACTCAATTCCATGTCAGCGTAATGTAGTTTTAAGACAAATTGAACACAAAGAGTGAAGGTCAAGGGGCCGCAATGAATTCAACAGGCTTTGTGTTGCCATTTTTGTGATACGACAGCAACCAAACGTGATCCGCAACACTTTTGACATCCTGTGGGAGATTGCCGCGGTGGCACTGGGAGAGCTGCAATGTGAATAATTATCATCATAACTAATGATGATTCATGGGCTGTTTTTCCAAAGATCAATGATGCAAACAGATTGTGCCACAATTGGGGAGGGCAAGTTTATCCCTCCGCAAGCAATTGGAGGGCACCCAGTTCTCAAAAAACAAAGCTTGAAGTAAACTTCACATGCCGAAGTACACAGACACACACACACACACAAAGCTCGGGAGTTTTTCTAGTTAATTTCGCTCCGCTGCAACACAAACATCATTAATCAAGATGAGTAAGATTAGTCAGCGGAAAGTTCCCCTACCTATTCGATATAATTAAATCAATGTTGGAACATTCACGTGGATGATGTAACACAGCGGCAGGGCTGGCAATGTTTCACATGACGTTAAGTATGATAATTGGAGACGTGCAACACAAAACATGCTCTGACTATGCGCAGTCGATCGACTTTTGAGCGTTTTGTGTTTCACGGTGAAGTTGTCAAATTTTGCGATCACGCTCTGCCCACAAGCAACGATTCCCCCAATTCAGCATCACATTTGTTTACCGTTCGCAGATCGCATTTGGAATGATCCCAGGCGACCCTAAAATGACCACTTTAAACTGAAATGACAGCCTTTCCGTCTCTTTTAGGCACATTGATTCTTGGACAGTCAAAGACAAGTTCATATTTGGTGAAACTGGCTTAATTTAAAAAAAATAAAATAAAAAAAATCCAAGCGAGTCTACCAAGTAAATATTTGGAGAGTTACATCAGTGACTCCTTCACTAGCTTGAAGCCGTCTGCAAATTTTTTTTCTTTTTTTTATGAGAAAGCATCGGAAATGGAGATTAGGTTGGCCTCAAAATAACCACCACAATATCAACATGGCCTCCGTACGCTGTGCTTTCTTGGTGTATTATTAATATTGTTTGGTTTCTCCCGCAATACTCGTTTGCACTGTGCTTCTTTCCGGAAATAAAAATATACAGTGTCTTCTTTTTTTTTTTTTGTTAACCGAGGTTGTTGCTTTTACATATAAAGCACGCCGTCGTTACTTAAGACAGATAAGAGAGGCTGGGTAAGTCATATTTGATTTGTGTCAGATACTGGAGGAGCAAAGAAGCAAAAACTTTTTTTTCTCCGCCTTAAGCTAACGTGACATGGTAATGGCTCATAAAGGGAAAGTAAATTGGGAGAGTCAGGTTTATGACCGTGGTGCATTGGGAGCTAAAGCGCCAGGGGAAGCAGCGACAAGATGACTGTATCTGGGCATGATACCATCTTTTTTGTGAGGGAATAAAGTCTGTTTTTTTTTTTTTTCCCCCCTCTCTGAGAATAAAAAAAATATATATATTCTCATGCTGGTCCAATGAATAAAAATTACAGACGCCGCACAGATTTGATTATCGAAATTGAATTTGGTCTCGTCTTTTACAGTTTACCCGCCCTCTGGGAATGGGCCAGCAGAAACCATCCATGTCAATTTCACAGATCTGTCCAATAACAATGACTATTTCAGCACAGCGTCTGCAGACATTCTGGCTGCAGTGATTGGCATCTATCGAGGGATACCACAGCGGGAGCTATGAATTAAACACGATTGGGGGGCCGGCGAGTAAATTGAGATGCCGACGACGATGTGCCGTGTCAAACCTTTGACCCCTCTTTCGTCAGATGGATCGCCCGCACCTGGCTGCGGCATGAGTGTGCAGCGAGGCCTGTGATTGGATGGTGCCGCCGACAAAGCCGCCGTGTTTGGAGCTCTCTTTGAGCAATAAAGGAAACATTTGAAATTTAATGAGGCCTGCACACCACCGGAGATTTTCACCACCGTTGTTCACCTCGCTTAGGCTGACTTTTAATGGAAAAAGGCATTACCACAAGTGAAAATGGCAGAAAATATGGAGCGAGTTGCCACTGTAACACTTTTTTACTTTTCTGGGAAGACTTGCGTCAAGATGTTAGCGTCTCTGCACGCATTGTGCATCAAAACCTTCCCGATACTGTTCTCACAAAGCTAGCTACAGACAAAAACTACTCACGTCAGCTGCTTTGATTTTGAAACTCCAAATTGTTTGTTTTCATCCTCGTCAGGTTCCCAACTGCGGTTGTGGTTTTCGGGACTGGCATTCAATTGTCGCGGCACCCAAAAGAAACCAAGCGAGAAAATGGTACTTAATACGTTCTAGAGAATGATCTACTCTCAGGCTTCAGTCTGAGTTTCTTACTGCGGGGAGCGGGAGAAATGTCCAAAGCGCTTACCGCTCTCTGTTACCTCCTGCCAACTGGAGCCCAGTGCCCAGATTACACGGTCTGGGCGTCATATGCAGGAACTTTGGCAGGTTCTTCAACAGCCTCCAGCCTCTGATGGAGAGTCCAAGCCTCACTTATAAAATACCACAGGAACTGGCCCACACTAACTGGAGTGGAAAGTCTGACCTGGGCTGTGAACATTATAGGTTATTGCCAGAACGCATAAGCGCTCTCGTGCTTGTCGGATGCCACTGCATGAAAGAGTGGATTTTGAGGGTATTGGGATCAGGATCTCTTATCCAGTTGTGTGTTCTAACGGGTCGCAGAAGTCTGCTCATTAGCGGAACAACCTTTGCAAAGTTGTCAGGCAGTATGGAGACAACGTGCGCTCCTTGGTCTCGCAAGAAGCACAGCGGAAGATGATAATATTGGCAAGGAGTTTGCCATCAAGCTGCTAAATGCATACTAGATACCTTCCAAGTATGAGTTGGAAAGAGTTCTGGACCATTCAAGAAGAAGACTATCCATCAGCATCGTTTTCATAAAAATCTCCGCAAAACCAGATTGTATAGTTTTTCTTTGTAAATATGATGAGGTGATATGGATTCCTTTAATTTACTAAAGCTAATTAAAACACAAAATCAAAACAACAAATCCCAACGTGGCTCCCTGCCAAAGAGTCCTTGAGGTTTTCCCGTGAAACATCGCTATTCTGTTCACAGTTAAATGGATTGAGATCCCGAGTTCAAAATGTACAGGTTACCGTTCACCCTCTGATGCGGTTAAGACAACCGCTGGCACAAGTGCTGCTGCAAGGTTTGATGTCGAGGAGGGAAAATCATGACACGCTTTCCCAAGAGCAAAATGGGAGAGGGCGCAAATAGCGGCGGCTCTCAAACTGTAATCGAGCGCAGCGGCGGGTGGCTCGCTATGTGTTGTACCGGTTGCCTGGCGAGCCATAGCAACAGGGAGAGGAAAGACAGAAAGGTTTGGGTTCAAGGACTTCCACTTGTTCCAGCAACATTCTAATTACATTTGGCTAAAGCATTTACAGAGATGGATGCGCTGGCAACAATCGATCCCCAAAGCTTCTGGTGCTTCTTTGTTTTCCCTCAATTTGCATGTTTCTGAAACGACTACATAGCAGAAAGATTACAGGATGGATGGCGAACACGCAAGTGAGCACAGATAGATGTCGACAGAATGAGAGCTGTTGGAACAAAGCTGGTAAGAGAGATGAGGAGAAGGAACCAAAATGGAAAAGGACTGGGGAGATTTGTCGGACTATAAAAGAGTCAGTATTCCTCTTTTAGATAGAAACACAAAGAGAAATAATTATTTGGAGGATGCATGGATGCAATAGAGTCTTACTGTTGTTCCTCTGGCAGATGTGAGTGCATCAGCTACTTTCGGACGTCGGCATTGACACGATACATATGCTCCTAACACCAACCTTAGAGCAGTCGATCTCTCCAATGAGAGATCGCCAACAATCCTTCATAAAGCTGTTAGATGCAGATTCAGATTTCAACTGATAAACTTCACACCCTGGTCGAGGCTTTCCAATTTAGTTACACTTCAGATATGGGATGGAAGCTCGTAAAGTTGCAGGTTGACTTCAACTGCCCACTGAGTGTCGGGACATTGAGCAGGGGAAAAAGCAGGCTTAGCTGGAGAGTGTGCCACAGAGAGACTATGCTAATAAAGCCACTATCTACAAATATATTCATTGGAACAGCAGAATATATAATTTTTTTTTTTAAGATCAGTCAGCTTTAGCTAAAAAAAAAAAATGTCAAAGGTCGCTTGCGTTCACATTAACAAGCCTCAGAGGTCACATGGGAGTCTGCTAATACGCGAGGACAAGCTAATCCATTCCTGTTACGGACCCGGCGCTGTAATTTGCCAGCGTGTGACGAGCAATTCTGAAGAATACTGCTGGCTGTCCTTGCATTTGACGTGGTTCTATCTCAGTGCAGGGGTGGGGAGGCAGTTAGATACCCGGTGGACAGAAAACACACGTCAGAAAGACAGCGTGCCACTGCGATCCCTTTGTTGCCTGTAATGGTTTATTTCATAGAAACATGCAATTGGACTGCGTTGCTGATGGATAGCGGCCATTGTTATGGTAAAGCCATTGGGTCGCCTATTAATCTCAGTCAAGTCATTGGTGGCATTGTGTAAAATTTTCCATTAAACTGCAGCACCTTGACAACAATGAACGTGTCAGTGAAGCAGCGTCCTTATTCTCCGGAGAATAAAAAGAAAATGTTTTCCTAACGCAGTTTGTGGATTAATGGCAACAATCCTCCACTTGTAGAATAATTGCAAAAGAAAACTTCCATAATGGTACGGTTGGTTTTGTTTTGAATGTGGGCTGTATACAGGGGAAGGTTAACAACTTGGCCACCCCCATTTCCTCAGCAATGGCGTTGTATTAAACAACGTTACGCAGGGACCCTGGACTGAGAAGAGGAAAAGATGCAGCTACGAAAAGGAGACAAAAGCCAAACACGACCACGTCAAGAGTCATGATCGAGATACAGCTGCTTTGCAGAGACCAACGATGAAGTTTCTATAACTCTGTTTCGCCGTCTGGCAGTTTGTAAGGCTCCGAGATTGTTACTGTCAAGTCGCACAGTGCTGCGGATGCAGAAGTCACACGCTCTGTGACACATACAAGCATATGCACTTGTACTTGTACTTGCTGCCCACTGGTCCCTGAGGAAAAAGGATGACATCCGTCCACCACAAAAATGTAAAAAAAAACGTGTTCTTTCCATCTAATGTCATTGTCATTCATGTACAATGTGGTGTGTAGGCTCACTGGTCCCTGGTTTGATTGAAACCCGGACCTTGGTCTTGCACAACTTTTGAGGTAGTCTTTTGGGGAGTTTGTTTGCGCGTTCTTCGCGGGCCCTCCGCCCCCACAAACACACAACTAAAAATGGGATATATAGGTTGGGGGGGGGATACCATCACAACAAAGTCCTCTTAACTTTTTAGAATTTCCCACCACTTGGTCAAGGCACATCAGGGTTACAAAGTTGGGAGAACAAGAGATGGAAAGGAAAAAAAAAAAAGATCATTAACAACGGGGTGGGATCAGAGGCTAACACCCCAAAAGGCTCTCAAGGGACCAAAGAAGAGGATGATTAAACCCAGCCATCAAATCCAACACATCCTTTCGGGAAGGAAGCCGCTGCAAAGCTCTGATTAGCATCAATGACACTCCATATCCCATCCATCTGATCCTTTGTAAGAGTCTGTAGAAACCAAATTGGCTTTGTTGTTAAAACTAGCTTCTCGTAAATAATACATCCTCTTATCAATACCGCCGGGAGGGAGAGGTGGATAAACAGGAGCGTGAGCGTCTCAAATTTCAAAGGTGAACACGCTAATCAGATTTGGATCGCTCACTTCCCAGCCACCTGCGGGCCGGCTTCTGTTGTGATACTGTTTACGACACCCAAGTTTCCCCCAATCAAGCCAAAGCAACAGATGTGAATGTTTGTAAAGAGAATACGAAGGAAAAGGACACGATGGTGATTGATTTGCATGTCGTTTCGATCAAGATGTAAGAACAATGAGAAGACTAAGGCCCCCCCCCCCCAACTTTCAATGGGTGAAAATGAAAGCAAGTCCAGGGATTCGTGAAAACACAATCAAAGATCATAATCCGGCACATGACAGAACGGTGGCACTTTCGCACAACTATCTTTGACATTCACTAAGTGCAAGACTCCAGGTTCCTGTCCAAGTCAGAATTTACCTCTCTTCGTCGATGTCTATTAAACACACTACATCCAGTTCAAGCAACGTGCCAACAAGAGCTGCCAAACAAAAGTGAAACAAGAGTTCCACAGGGGTTAACACAAAGGAGCAAATGCAGCAGCAGTTATTTGCACGTTCGAAGAAAAGCCCACCGAGATGGAGAAAGAGATCGGGTTTAGAGAGAGGGTGTAGGAAAAGCTCATTAAACTACGGCCATTGAGGGAATAGTCAAAAAAAGCATAAGAATGAACAGAAGAATGTGTTGAAGGAGAACAGATCTGTGGCTGGACTGAGGAGAAAAGGCAGATGAGGGATGGGCAAAGAGGGGAATGGCCAGAAATACAGCATCCGATCCTTTGACGCAAACCTGTCAGGATCCTGCAAGACAATCAGTGAAAAATTTCAATTCCTCCCTGCTCCGCGCTCATTTCGATGAGGCATCTGGAGGTCGCTTTGTTCTGTTCTGTCAAATTCTATTTTGGTACAAGTCGGAGATATTTTTCTTCCTTTTCTCTCTCTGGACACACTCTTGGCTGAGCTTCTATGAGTGTCAGGGGACTGACGTTCACCTGGGGGATTTTAGCACCTGACAAGATGAACACCGTGGCACACTGCTCGTTTAATGCTGTTCAAGGGAAAATAAAATAAACCCCTCCTCAGAAGAGAGTGAACAAACAGTCACAGTAAGATGAGGCGGAGTCACTATCACTGTCCTTCATGGTTTGAGAGGGACAGAAATTTAGAGAGCCACACCACATTAAGGTAGAACTTTTGATGCGGCTCTTGCTTTGGCTCCCAAGGGTCCGGCGAATGTACTTCTTGCAAGGTTTGAACAGTGCAGCATCTTGAAGTCTTGTTTACTTGGTCCAGCTTTTAAGAGTCTCCAATGGAAAAAATGGGGGTTCCGTCAGGTAAAGTGTCAACATTCCATTTAACCAAATCCACAGTGGCTTTCCCTCTCCTGCACCCTCCCCGTCCGTGTCTTCTTCTCCCTCATCATTATGTAAACTCAGACTTTGATCTCCGTCAGCTTTATCGCGGCAAACAGCAGGCAGAGACGCATGATCAGAGGCATCCAGCGCCGCAGATGGATTCCAGACAGGGATAGAAAGATGGCAGAAAGGGTGGGCTGGCACCTCATGTTGATAAAAACGTAGAGAAAGAAACTCAAATGTACGACGCCTCTAAATCATCACTCAAAACAGACGCCCTTGAAAGTAACTGGTCACGTTCAAAGCAGGAGTTCAATTGAAAAGCAATCAGGCTCCAGGTGATCTCTGGTGCAATTTGCTTGGCTTTAGGTCAAGTTTGGATTCTGAATGGACCAAAGACAAACCCATTTGTCATTTTGGAGCTAAGAAGTGTAGTTTCTTTCGACAATGTGGTTTATGTTCCCTTTGAAGTACTCCCCGTTACAATTTTCTTTAAAACCTTGAAATATTCAGGATTATTCATCCCCCAACTGAGCCTTTTTCAAACCAATGAGTACATAGAATACGAAGCCGAAGCAATTAAAGGGGTCACTGAAACGAAAGGTGAACAATTTCGCCGTGGATTTCTGACATATCCATGAGACTGCGTGATGGAATGCAAATACCGTATCGATGATTGTCATGTCCAAATATGAGGTTATTCAGGTTCAATGTCTGGTTGCCTCACCACCAGAGGCTACAGTTCATTCAAGCAAATAAAGTGTAATTGATTTACCTTGATAGAATTGGGAGAGACACCAACAGACAGACACCGGATGGAAGATTCCAACGGCTGAGGATTTCTCCGCAGAGGACGGCCAGATTGCCCTTGCAGTCGGACTGCCTTATCAATTTGATTAAAGTGTGAAAGGACACTTAAGATCTCAATTGCCGGCGCATTAGCAGTCCACTCAAGCTCCCCGATGCAGAATCCTAATGTTTGAGGTATTGCGGGAGCTGCAAAGATTATTTGATTCCACTTAGATATGCCCCCGCAAATCAAGCGGCAATTAGATAATGTGAGCGCATGAATAAGAAAGGATCTGCTTGGTTTGAAACGTCGATTTTCAAATGTTGCTTTCGCGGCGAAAAATAAAAAATAAAGTGGAAAAAAAAAAAAAAAAAAACAATGGCCCGGCAGTAGCTCTCGACTCAATTGGATGCTCAATTTGCCAATATACGCAACAAAAACGCGTTTTGCAACATCGATTAAAAGTCATCGGGTTGAAATCAAGAGACACTGCATGCGTCAGAATGTGGGTGGATTTCAATATGGACAGAAAAAAAAAAAAATAATCAAAGAGCATAAAGAATCGCATGGTGCAGTCACTCAGTTAGACAGAAACGTCTGCTGCTTTGAGTGATTTTTCTCTTTCGAAGTTCAGTCTGCCTTTTAATGTTTGTCTCCTCTGCTCTTTTGAGATCGTTTTTTTTTTAATCTGTAAAATCTCATCTTCTACCTGCCTGGTACTAATCATTTTATTTGATACAGTTAAATCGACCCAAAGTTTCAATTTCACCAATTTCACCCATCCAGTGAGCAGGAGTAGCTGCCAACACCGACTGAGTCATGAAGAAAACATGCTTGAAATCCTTTCTGGATGATGGAAAAGTTAAACGACCCAAGCAGAGGTGAGAGGAGCCCATAAAGTCAAGCGTCTCCATCGCAGCAGGTTCCTGATTGGGCAGATCGCACGCTGAGTGGCAGCAATTGGGAGTCTATTAGGTAATTGGTGCTTCATTTAAAGAATCACTTGGGCCCAAGGCTCCCAGACACTTCAGGGGCTCTCTGTGCAAATTAAAGCCACATTAAAAGTGGAGACTAGCAGGGAAGAGCGACTGGACTCCCGGCCTTCCCTTGGTAAGCCTTGGATTGCTAAAAATTGAGCAAATGGGCAGAGATTTCTTTTCCCTTTTTTTTTTGTGGCCAAGTTGCCTGAAGGAATCAGCTGTATTCCATGTTGAGCTCACAAATGGCGTTGTTACTTCCTGTCCGCCGGTGTTGAGTTAATACAAAACGTGAGATGGCGTTCTTTCAAAATCAATCACTGAGCGCCGCCACCACCACCAGCAGCGCTCCTTTTCTATAACCACACAATTATCATATTTATGAGCAGTCCCGCTGATGGAAATGTTCTTTGGCCTTACCCCACGACTCCCAAACGCCCGTTTTATTTCTTTCCCACGGTCTTATTTTCTGTTGTATTCCAGACGCACACGGAACGATGGGAATATTAACATCTGATGTCCCTTGATACGTGAATTAAGGACATTGTATCGTGGGAAAAGTCTGCTGCACGATGAGGACACAATTAAAAAAAAAAAACATTCATGACATCATATCTTCGACCCCATCATTTCATCATACACCTCAGGCAGAGGTTAGATTGTTGATAGTGATCCTTATGATTGTGAGTGGGGGCGTACGGCATCAAATATTCTTCTGCCTCATCGTCACACAGCACATCACAAATTGCAGAGTGCCGCAGTCAGCGAGCCAAACCTCAATCATTCGAACCTGAGGGCTACCATCGGTGATAGTTTGGCGCCATCTTGCACTCGCTGGACTCCAGATATATGGAATACTCTTGCAGCCCATTTGTTCCACAAAACGACATCAATACAGAATCAAACCAGTCCGTTCTGTATCTGAAACACCGGGGTAAACTTTTAGGTTTTAGGACATGATCATGCTGATAGTTGCCCGCATCGTGATGAAATTGAAAAGTAATTTCGTCTGTAGGCTGTGGGGGAAAAAAAACAGTACAGAATCAAATGGGGAAAAAAAAAAACAAAAAAAAAACTAGTAGGACAAGTGATGCAGACTATGTAATTGGCATGTGGTGGTGAAGAATAAACTGGGCCAAAAGGCGAAGCCCTCAATTCACTGGCTTGATCTACATTGACACCCCCACCCATGTTCACGAGCTGTGGGTTGCGACCGAAAGAACATGATCACGGACACAAGGAGCCGAAATGAGTTTCCTTTGTCAGGTTCCGGGCTCTTCCTGATAGAAAAGGTGGGAAGCTCAGTCATCGAGAAGGGGCTAAGAGTCAGAGCCGCTACACCTCGGCATTGAAAGGAGCCAGATGAGGTGGTTTGGGCATCTGGTGAGGGCGCCTCCTGGTTGCGGTGTTCCGGGCATGTCCCACTGAGGAGATGCAGACGGAGAAAAACCTCTTTAGGTTGTCAAGATTAAATAACGGATCTATCATCCTCTTAAAGTTCTATGGCAGGGCCCAAGCATCATCAGACCCTCAACTCTCAAACAGAATTCTCCTTAATTACGGCGTCCTACGTTCCCTCCATCCAACAATTAATCACGCTCAGGCGAGCGTCCATTCCTTTCAAAGCCTTCATGCTCACTTTGCCACCATAGTGTGGTATTAACTGCCAGCTACCGCGACACAATCGCAGGGATAATGAGCGCAAGTGCATAAATGTGAAACAAACCTCGGGAAAAAATGGCAACTGCTCTCTCTGCTGCGTCAATGGACAGACAATGATCTCAAAGTCAAAGCCCACCTCGTGCCGCATCAGAAAAGATCAACTTTGCTTTTATACGACAGTCACAGGCAGTGAAACAACACGCAACATGAATCATTTATTAAAACCACAGTTGCAACATACGCTGCTAATTGAACGACTACTTCCTGTAGACAACCACGATGCAGACAAGGCCTGAACATCCATGCGGGCCACGACAAGGACAAGGAAGCCATGCAAATAATTACAATCACCTGGTGAGGCTGACGTGACGCCACGCCTGATTCGATTCCGTCTCCATGTCATTAAAACGAACTGGGGCCTCAACATCCTGAAGCGGGACAAGCGGGACGCAATTCACACCCGCCGAGGCGCGACAGCAATCAATAGTCGTTACACACTGCAAATGTGCAGTACTCCCAAGTTGGAGGTGGCAA
Source organism: Syngnathoides biaculeatus (assembly GCF_019802595.1). Taxonomy (NCBI): domain Eukaryota; kingdom Metazoa; phylum Chordata; class Actinopteri; order Syngnathiformes; family Syngnathidae; genus Syngnathoides; species Syngnathoides biaculeatus. The sequence continues at coordinate 7,533,009 of NC_084659.1, read as the reverse complement.
GTATTTAGGAACAAGGAGCAATGAAATTCCCCTCAAAGGCTCTCTATATTAAACGGCACCTTCGGTCTTAGCGGGAGTAAATGTTGGGTACCAATAAACAAACTGAAAAACGAGTCAGGGTGAATAATTGATGACGCTCACAGAGATCACATGCCTTAAACCCTCTCTGGACCACATAAAATTTTGCAGAGAGAAAAATCTGATACTTTCAGAAATTTATACCCTGGACTTAAAATGCTCGATTATATTAAACCTGTTGCAAATTTGCAACCCGTGCGCGGAAAGGGTTAAAATGCCAATGTAATACGGCCACACGTGAACATCAATCGTGGGCCGGCGGAAGGGGAAGCCTGCGGTGTCATGTGGATCAATACGGGAAACAAAACAAATGTCACGCGCGACGGAAGATGGAGACTTATCACGGCGTATTGGAAGTGCTACCTACGATTTTTCTGGAACAGTGCAACCAGTTTTAGATGGCTTCAGATCATATCTTTGTATTTCAACCATATCTTTTTGACAGGCGCTTTAACAAGCTAGCAACTGGCAAATGATTAGCATGCTATCAGTTTTTAGGGCTGTTGTATTCAGGTTACAAAATGCCTCCTTGGAAAAATTGTGTCTCTAGTTACGAAGGAAAATTCCGGATGCAAAAGGAAAAAATAGGCACTGGATTCGCAGCCCCAAAATCCCACCGAACCTAAACATCTTGTACATCGGTGTGTGTCGCGCGATATGGCTGCTCACCTATTGGCTATCACTGTAGCATCTTCCTGGCATCGCATTGGCTAGGAGGGACGTCAGTCTTTACCCGTGATGCTTTCAGTTTCCCTTGGACATTCCACTCTCACCGAATCGAGCTCGTGTTTTCACGCGCTCTCACACACTAGCGCACATTGAAGATCATTTATAAATTCTGAAAATAATATACCCTTTCCTTCACCGACTGGTTTGTTTGGTGCATCAGTCCCCCCCCGACGGTATTCAACTGAATTCATTCAAAAATGCTCGACTCATATCTTACATTCACAATGACAACGGTTCACCGGGAGATTTTATACCTTTTCATATTTGTGGTAAATATGAGCAGACACCTGCCTCGCATATCTTCAAAAATCAGTTTAAATGTAGAGCGATCGGGATCACAAGGCAGTAAGGACGAATGCTTGTAGAAATTGAAAGGGGAGAGGAAAAAAAAAAAAAAAAAAAAAAAAGGTTTTATCACCTTTATGTCACCATTCACCTTATGTTATTTGCAACCTCGGCTGCGGGATGTTGAAGATGATAAAAGCTAAATAAGAGCGAGCGAGAGCCTTGAGAAGGTTGTTGCCATTCAGCGGATGGTGACCAAAGCCTTCAGAATTTTTCACTAAAATGTCAGGTTAAGGGAGCGCACAGATGGATGAAAAGGAAGATAAAAATCACAGTGTGCATTCATTATAAAAAAAAAAAAAAAGACTCAATACCAAGAGAACTTTCTTCACACCACCTGCTTGCATCCCCCCTTCTCTCTCTCTCTCTCTCGCTAATGCGGCTAGAATTTTGGCCGGGAGACGGGAATTTCGGTCCAGGAAAAGTGTTTTCACATTCGCACAAAAAGGTGTGCGCGTATGCAGATGCCGGTGTGTGGACGCTTACATAAAGTGACGCAATTGGATTAGAGTGACTTTTTCCCTGTGTAAAGCTTTACAAAGCCCACGCGCCTGATTGAATTAGTTTTTGTTTTCAAGTCGTCGAACACGGACGGGGAGCGGGGTTCGCTTAAAGTCCCCTCCAAAAGTATTGGAACAGCGAGCTCGTTTCCTCTCCGTGGTGAAGACATTTCGCTTTTCAGGTCAAAAGATGAACATGAGACACTCGGTCAGAATTGCACCTTTTATTTCGTATTTACATCGCGATATGAAAATGAACTCAAGACACATTGTGTTTGGGGCCAATCAAATAAATAAAAGTATTGGAATAGACATTTTGAAATATAGTATTTGCTTTCTTGCCATAACTGCATCGAGCCTGTGACCCGCTGACTTCACCAGACATTGAAGTGGCATGATATAAAAGATGGAATTCTAAACTTTTCTCTCACATCATCCTTGATTTGAAAAAATGTCTTCGATATACAACAAAAACAAAATTGAGCTTGCCGTTCCAATACTTTTGGAGGGCACTATTTGGCGTGTAATGCCGCCTCCGCTAGGAATGCGCCTCATTTGGTATACTTTGATGTTGCTATGGTTACCAATGAAATGTCAGAGAGGAAAAAAAAAAAGAGTCACTTAAGATAAGCAAAATATTCAATGCCGCAGTATTTAGGGGAGGATCAGCCTTTATAGTTTGAATAAAGCCACAGTGTAGGTTAGGGTTACGTTAAATTACACCAAAAAACAGTAATGTTGAATTTTCACCTAATTTCTTTGTTCCATCGCTGCTCCCCTCGAGGGTGACACGCTTAGAACGACGTTTGTTGCTTTTTTTTTTGCTAAAAATTGGATATAACAGGTGCAAAAAGACATATTTACCTCTGGATCCACTGCAGCCATTCGCCAGACTCTAAAATTCATTAACGCTGCCATTAAAGTGAATTGTGTGTCCGCGGGCCCGGACTGCGGTAAGTACAAAAGCGTTTGGGCACACTACCACCCACTTTTTCCCAAGTTTGGATCGATAAATACACGTTTTACCCTCCTAAAGTGATTGGATATTGATTCAATGGGATGATGATGACGATGATTAGTTTGCGGCGAGAGCAGAGGAAGAGTAAACGATGCAAAGTCCATATTCGTGTAAATCAAATAAGCTAATCATATTAATTCGGTGCAAAGGAGCTGTGGATATTTGCCAATGAAAATTATGGATGTCAAAAAACTGACACGCCCATCTTGTTGAGCTTCACGCATGATTTCATTTTCCAAATGGCACCGATTCCACGCCACAATCATAAAGAGAGAAAACTTTTTACAGTGGTGTCCTTCTGTGGGTATAAATTCATGAGTCCCTCAAGCGTGCGACCCATCACTGCATTCACTCGGGAGTCGTTTGCGTGAAGGTGTCCTGACTCGTGAAGGTCAAGCAGCCAAGCGGGTGGGGGGGGGCGTATGTCAGATTATTGATTGACCGTCTTTCTGCGTTTTTCCCCGCCCCTTTTATCTCAACGAAAATTTATCTAATGGGCCTGCATTACACCCAGTGACCTTTCGTGTCCGGAAAATGTGTCACAGGTAACGGCAATGTCCCCGTGACGCAAAAAAATATTTGTACGAGGTATCATTTGACAACAGCCGATGTTGCTTGATGAAGTGGGGAAAAGAAATTAGAAAACGGATGAACAAGGGAGGGCATTTTTTTTTTCCCCCTCCCCACCATCCAACACGGAGGTTGTAGCCAGTTTTGTTAACTGGCAAACCCTAAAACATTTTTGGACGAGAATAACGCATGAACGGTAATTATGAATTGCAGCAACTAGCGAAGTGAATCAGTGAGCGCTGATCCCGATGCAGAGATATTTTGGGCCTTTGTGAGGCTGCTCTTTACTTTCTCTTCAGGGGAACACAGTAGTTTGTCTTTTCAGTCCTCCTACTCCTTGATTGCTTGATAAAAGTAGCCGTGGCTGCACATGTAAAACCGCTGATTACAAAGGAGTTCCTAAGCAAAGCAATAATCATCGAAATTAGCCTCTAAGACTTTACAAAATTTTGACATCACGAGCAACACAAATAAAGGCTCGGTAAAAGTAAATACTCGCAAAAGGATTTAGCTTCAATGTTTCTTTCTTTCTTTCTCTCCCTCTCGCTCTCATTCAACCGACGAACTTAATTCTTGGGCCAATACGGCTGTGACAAATGACCGCCATTACGGGTCGAGGCTCTCTTTGACCTTTGACCTCAGCCCTCTTGCAGTGGGATCACACCGGGCATTCATCAGCAGTAAGATGGAGGCAATTAACGCTAAAAACACCGGCAAAAACAAATTAAGTCCCTCATAGAGTTAGTGACCTGTAAAAGTTCCCCCCGACATCCATTTTACGACTCTGCACCGGCTTGGGGGGAAAAATGTTGTTCACACAGACGGAACGAGATGAGAAGTCTGCAGACACAACAAGGTCAAAGTGCTGACACAGATCAACAACTTTGGCGTATTACCAAAAATGTCAGCATCTTTCATGTGTGAAGTTTGAAGGACCAAAAGGCCTTCTTGATACCTCGGAGAGGCATCAAGAAGGAAAAATCTGAGATGGAGGAAATTGGATTGTGAGCAGTAGTTGGTAAGAAATTGTGAAGCCAAGGATGTGGAAAACGCGGCGATGCGAGACCTTGATATGCTAAACTCGGATTCCTGACTTTACACCGTTCAAACTTTACCGTGTTCCCATTCAATCCAGGTAAGTTTGAAATAGTAAAGCAATCTTACAAGACAACACATTGGCTGTGATGATTTCCTTCTCTCATAATCAATCAGATTTGTGTTTGGACGTGAAAAATATCAAAGAAGATTGCAACGAATACGAACACGGCTACCACGGCTCATTTGAGTGCGAGAACCACCAAACGGAAACTCTGACATAGAAACTGTTGGAAAATGTTCACCAAGTTCTGGAATAAAACTGACCCAACACTTTCAAGTGTGCCTCGCTTTCTTCAGACTGAAACGTAGTCAGGCGTTTGAAAAGATACACCCTTTTATCACGTCTCGGCGGCGAGGCACTACGATAAAACTTTACTCGTCTCCCTGTGACTTTCCACATGCCATCTGTTTTTAGCAAAAGCAAACGATGTGAGAATAACGGCTCCGCCGAAGCCGGCTCGCCGCTAATTTCCCACCTGTGGGTGCACACGTGGAAACGTGAGCACGGATGAAAGGAGCGAGCTCAGAACTTTATTTGCGGGTCGGGCGGCGTGACAGAAACGCTCTGAAGAATACGAAAAAAAAAAAAAAAAAAAGTGGCGATGTGGGAAGTTTGCCAAGTAGGTTAAAAAAAAAAAAAAAAAAAAGGGGGGGGGGTCAACGTGAATTCAGGGACGAGGCCACAGTGTGCCGATTACGGGGGGCAGGTCAATGGATATGCTTGGCCGCCCGTGCTTTGCACTGCACGTATATGTTCAAGGAAACTGTGATGACGAGTGTTAGAGGAACCCAACAAAGCTGGGGAACATTTTATGGAATCAACCGACAGGCCGACTCGACGGAGAACACATTGAGGAGGTCACCCCGGTTGAATAAATCAGATTTGTCATTTTTAATCTCGCATCCATCAACTGTGATTATGTCTTTGATAAAATACGGCCGCTAATCTATTCCTCTTCAGCTCTTTTGCTCGTTCATTGTTTCTTTAAGGTACTTTGTCCCATAAGTCAGCCTGCATTGTTGCACTCGGGTACATTGAACAGACATAATGGTGACGTGGGCCGACAAGCGATGGGAAATAAATGGCCACGGGCGCGGCGATAGCGCAGGGATGGAGAATTAAGGAGCCTTTGTGGGTGTAATGTCTGAGCGTGCTGCCAAACTCACTCATTTTACACGACTGCCCTTTTCAAGCTTTTATCACCTCCTCTGCGACTTACTTTCATATCCCAATTTTATTGGGCGAATTCGCCTTTTGAAGGGCTTACGGAATGCAGGTAAGACTTTGATGGGGGGAAAATCATTCAGTCCTTTTTTATGTCAGTGGCAAAAAAAAAAAAAAAAAAAAAAAAAGGGCGCCTCCTGCTTGCTAAGGGTTTATATACTTCCCCGTCATGAGGACTTTGACCCAAAACCAACAGGTTTTCCCCATTTAAACAGGGAGAACACATCTGTCCATGTCTGAAGTACAAATGCGAGAATTGTGATTGCTGGAGAGCTGGCAAGAAAACAAAAAGGACCATGCCACTTAACCAAACTCTCCTGGATCAAACTGTCCCGCTTTTGGAAATTTAAGACCGCCCTCGTGAATGAAGAGGGTCACCTGAGGACTGACTGCTCAAATGTCAACCAGAAAGCCGGAAGGAATTGGAGCGTGCAACAAAGAGAATGCTTAAGTTGTCAACCATGAAAGACAAATTAAACAAACCAGTTATCCCAAATTACATTTTTAAAAGGCTGCATTTCTTTTTTCTTTTTTTTTTTACTTTTATACACTTGGCTGCTAATGAATTATATAACAATCCATCAAGCAAAAGGTGAGTAAATTATTTTCTGATCAAACGCCAGGACTGATTTTGACTCCAGTCATTCAGCCTTTTCATACAGTACGCATTAACAAAGTACTCGTCCCCGGACAAGTGACTCTCAGCATGTGTTTTGTCCGTCTCCTGATGATCTGACAGCTGCACCTCCAACTAGATTACTCTGCTAATGCTAATAGGCTCCCTTCAGTTCACGACAATGTCAAACCAACTGGCACGATTCCTCAAAAAAAAAAAAAAAAAAAAAAACCAGCACCGCCGTTTGGATTGCACACCTCATGCAGCCGCACACAATCGGGTTACTTGCGGTCTTGTTTTCGTTCTGGCAGGCGTTTCACTCCGGACGTCAACATGTGTTGCACACCTTTGACAAGCACTGCAGTCAAAGGGCACCGCGATGCGCCACTTGAAGAATCTGTAGGAATGAAGTTTTCCCGGCTTCTTTCGGAATATTCTCAAAGGTAAGCAGGTGAGAGGTATGGACCAAATACACCGAAGGGGTCAGAAAGACTTGCGACTCTTTGTGGTTCACAGCATTAACTTGATTTCCTTGGAACACTGTAATTGATGGATCTATATTACTAATATTCTGGCAGAGGTGCTGGTCTCAAACAGCAATCCTGATGAAACGAACAGAAGAAACCAAGGGACGGGAGACAAAGAAAAGCGAGGAACACAATGGGAGTCAACGGGAAAGGAAATGGAAAACACGACATCATTATGTTCAGCATTTAGCGCATGTGTTGAGCTGACGCGGTGGCTCTGGCCGGGATGCTCCAATGCAGCCACCCAGAGGCAATCAGTCCATGTGAAGACGTTCTAAGGTCGACTCCAAAGACACGGACACGAGAGGCACGGAGGAGCCAGCCGGATCCCTCCGGCACTACATCAGAAGGAATTAAAAATGCAAAAGCAGGCGCTATACATCCACGCTAAAGGCTTAGCTCGAGCGTACTCCCAACCAGCTCCAGGCGACAAAAGAGGACAAAAGACAAGATACCAAAGGGAATTAGTAATATGGAATCACGTCGTAATCGCTTTCATGTGAAGTAATATTTCTAGTTTGCTGCCAAAACCACCAGCCGCAACATTTATTGGAGTGCTTGGCCTGGCGTGACAAGACCTGTTTTCCCAATCCAAACTACAACTTTTCCCTTTTGTAATAACCGCGCTGGAGTGGAACAAGGTTCTCCAGCCTTCTTGCACTCCAGGAAGCTTCCTTCTGGGCTCGGACGTGACCTGTGTCGTCACAGGCATCATGAAGTCGCCCACGTCACGTCTTCAAAAAGGGGCCACCTCGATGACACGCTAGAGCTTGGGGAGGTGAGATGGCGCCATGTCGCGGGAGTGAGCAAGTTGTTCCAGAATGGTTCTGTCCTTCTTGGTCAGGAACTGTCCAATGTGAGCACCCACGAGTTGTTCTGCAACAACTCAATTCTGAACGAGACAATAAATCATTTGGTCCACAATAAAGGGGAAATCTTTTTGTCCATATCAATGAGCATTTCAGGGATTATACCCTACACGGACAGCAAAGCGAGATTAATTGAGACCCGACAAGCTTAGAACCACAAGGGCCTGCAGTTGTGTGTATTTCCGGCTATCAACCGATTCACAATACAGTAAAAGACTATGACAAATGAAGCTGAAATGGTTTCAATGCAAACCTGGTCCACCAGAAGGATTTTCCTGCGCTAATGAGCCTGACAAGCCCTCTGACACTGCACAATATTTATGATTCAAAGTTGTGCCTGTTTTATTACTCACCATGGAGACGCGCACAAATAATTCTCACCTGATAATGACCTCGACTCCGAACTACGTTCCCGCCCTCTAAATTACAATACAGACAAAAAAAAAAAAAAAAAAAAAAAACAAGACAACCGCAGCGTCACGGCAAAGAGAGACAAAATATGTGGAGCGTGTATGCATTGACGGGGGAATAATTCATGGGCTCAGATTGTGGGCTTGGAGAGCTTCCCGCGATGCTGCGTGCATTATGTTAGCGGGCTGTGGGCACATAAATCACAGCGGCGCGCGCGGCGGAAAGCGGTCGCCGAAGCTGCGACTCACAAAGTACCTGTTTATAGGGAATGACAGTAAAACTCGGCATCCGCCGCCACCAGACGAGCACTAAGCGGCTTAATGTCAGCGGAGAACACTGGAGAACAGAGCGGCAGTGTGATAAGGGAGCGGCTGGATGGATGGATGCACGGATGGATGGGCGGGGAATTAAAACTAGAAAAAGGATGGACAACTGTGTGTGTGTGTGCGCGCGCGCCAGAAGAAGAAGAAGAAAAAAAAAAAAAAAATACCCAACTTGGTGACAGGCTGAAGTCACCTTCCCGCCTTCCGTTAATCCACTGGCGCATAATCCGGGTAGCCTAGTACAAAAATATAGATTACACAACAAATGCTTGAGTTAAAAGTTGACAAGATAAACTTCCTGCTTACGGGGCGCGATTCCGCCCAGCAATCTGCAGTCCAATGAACAAAGCGGGAGCCAGCTCAACAAACAGGAAGCGCTTTTCCACACCAAAATCACCGATTCATGGGTTAAATTATAACACCGTAATCCGGCGAAATATATTTTCATTCTCGTCTCCTATTTCGTTATTGGGAAATAAAGTAGAACTCTAAAAGGTGTGCTGGTGCATAAAGTATCAAAAGGAAACTAAAAGTGATTGTTTAATTCACTGTTATGGATGCGTATATTCCGTTTTTGATTGTGTATAAAATACAATGCCTTTTAGGATCACTATACACGTACAATGACATTAAAAGCAGCTCCTTATCCAGTGCAAAGATCAAGTATAAAGAATAAAATGCAAGATATTTACAACAAAAGACGTAAGGAGATGAATACAATTGTCGTCTAAGTCGTCTAATTGCAGTGTACGTATTGTCTACTGCACAGATATGCAATATTCAATACTGCACAGGAGAGTCCCAAACATTTGACTTTTTGCACAATAGGTGAATAAAGGATGCACGGGGATCAGGGCTTCGACTGCGGCGTCTTACATTGCCACCAAAAGGCCTTTCTCAGTCTTGTTTTTGCCGTTTCATAAATAAAACCGTCACAAAAGCAAAAGATATTAGCGTCGCAGTCATTGTTCTGCCTGAAATGTTTTTCACAGAAAGCTTTTTGTTCAAAAAGTGAAAGTAACTCCTGTTCCGTTGCTGATTACTAAATTGCAGTTTTTAAATTTAAATTGCAAAATTAAAAGCAGTAAAAGCTAGGGGGAAAAAAACAAAACAAAAAATTCTGCTACCTTTTGGTAGATTCCGATCTTATATTATCAGAGAGAGCGCTGAAAATCCACTGAAGCGGCTGGCAATACGGGGAACACGGCAGGCGGCGAACGAGTGAAATGGAACACTTATAAAATCAATACATTGCAAATAAGCAGAAAATAAAGACTCGGGAACAAGGATGGGGTAGGGGGCACTCCTGGGGGGTTGGGTTACATTATTTCTCAGCAGTAGGGTTTACGGTAAGTTTCCACAGAAACTTTTGCCCCGTCGGCGAGCTTCTGTGGCCCGGTGCACCTTCCGGGTCTTGTTCGCGCAAGCCTGGAAACCCGTAATTGGAATTGGCAGAGAACGGGCTGGGCGGGCTCGGCGTGACGCCGTGGGCGGTGGACGATTGTGAGTATGAGGAGGTCAGGAACAAGAGGCAAAGGCCGAGTTACTCTTTTGACGTTTTGACACCCCATTTTGGAAGATTCTCATTTTGTCTGAAGTCTCCTATCCCGCCCCCCAGAGGCGAGGGCTTAATGAAGACGAATGCGGGGAATCAATTTGCGGTATCCCCCCCCCCCCCCCCATCTGGTCTAGACTCGAATCAGTGCCGCAATTAGCACCGCAGCCAGGAGCGGAACATCGGCGTCTCTCGAGGCGGCTATGGGGTACCCGACACAGAAGATGGAGTGAGAATGTGCTCGTTGTTGCGCAGTTTTTGTAACAAGAGCCGGAAAAACATTTCCACTGCAGCCCGTTTAGCCGGAAAAATAATTCCTCATACAAATCAGTATGCATTAACGCTAAATACACTACTACAATATTTACAACCTACTGCAATGAAATATATATTTGTAAATCAAAATAGTACCACCCACCTTGGAAGAAAACCAAGAACAATTCAACCATTTATAACTTAGTTTTTAAGTTCCAAATGGTGACACGCCGGAGTCTTCTACTGCAACAGCTTGAATGGAAAACTGTTCCCAAAAAAATTGTTGCAATATTTACAAATAAAGTTGCGTTCAAAAATGCAACTACGCTTCATTTTTTATTCATACTACAACATGTTTAGGGAGAAAACGTGAATCAGAAGTAAAAAAATTAAAATGGCGACTAATATATACACGATACGCGACCAAACTGATCAAAAATTCATGACGAGAATTTTAAATTTTTCCAACTGTGTGACGCCACCTGTCGAAGATTAACTGAAGTAGGCAAAAAGTTGACGTCTGGTGCTTGTTGACTCAACAGAAGGTCAAAGCCAAACTGGCGGCGGCCCAGCGGCACGCGTAAATACAAGCTGACACGCTGCGACGTTTCCTTGGCCGGCTGAGATTAGCGCCGCGCTAACAATTAAGGGCAGAGTGAGGCAGCGCCGGGGGGCCCGCCGAGACCGCACGGCCTCAAGCGGAGGAACCTCAGAGTGGCCTGGGCATGCGTGGCGGGGGAGTCGATCGAGAGGTTTGGGGAAGCTGTTTGTCAGCGGTGGGGGGGGGGGGGGGGGGGGGGGGGGGGGGGTGGGGGAAGAAAGACTTCATTAAGAGGGAAAGAAAGCAAGCAAGTTCATTATTTACTAATTGCTTGGCAGTACGCTGGCTACAGGCCACATTCATTATCCTTGGGCTTGGAGAAAATTAAGAGCCAGAGGAGATTTGAACTCTCCGGTATCGACTGGAGACGATACTGACGTCCCAAGTGAAATCGACATTTAAATGCGCACATTCCTGCCATTTGAGAGTCTCCAAAAAAAAAAAAAAAAAAAAAAATCATCGAACTTCACCGCCGTGCTACGCCCAAAGGCCGAATCAAAGCCACGATGTTCCCCGATTACGTCGATAGCTTTAACGGGATCCCCATAACGTTTTAAAAGCTACTAAATGAGAATTGTTTAAAAGGTATTCGGTTGAATTTTATATGGTATTGTTCGAGATTGTGTACCGATTTCACGTCACCCCCTGCAGGCAAGGGACTCACCTGTGGATCGACACCGTCTACCAGAATTGAGGACCCCCCACGGCGCCGACGTCCGCAGTCAGCAGGCCCGCGATCGCCGTCTCCAGGGGCGGATGGCCGGCTGGGGAGGCGACGCTCCTACGCGGCTGTGTCAGCAAGAGAGACATTTCCGCCAAATGTCAAGCACCGGCACACTTAACGCGGTTACGTAACGCGCTCGCTAAAATATGGATCAGGTGCAGCGCGGGGCGAGATGGTACCGAGCCGATGCGGACGTCATCCTCAACTATAAAATCTAAAAATCAAAGCTGAGGCATATTAATATTCAGTTTAGCTGATCGCTCATTATGTTTACAGCATCACTTGTGGCTCTTTGACCTTTGAAAATGAGTTTCAGAACATGATGGAAATGCAGTCATTTGCTTTTGTGAAATATGAAAATCTTTTTGTCTGGTCGGGGGTCACACAACTCGAATCAATGACAACTTATTTTTTTTAATCATTGTAAACTAGCGGATGAAAATTTTTTTGGTGATGTTAGTGTGCAATAGTGCATGCTGGCAATCCATCCATCCATTTTCTTCATTCATTTCCCATTATGGTTCACATGATGGCAAAACAAAAATGAAATGAAAATGAAATAAGAACAACTTGACAGTGACATAAAAATTGGGATTTGGGAATTACTTTTTAAGTCGCTGAAATGTAAAGAAAATATCATGTAGGATGAAAAACGCCGTAGTAATTTTAACAAAAGTCCTGATTTTTTTAAGAAATTGCAATTCATTAATTAGTCACCCCCCAAAAATGGAAGAAAAATATCAGAAAACGTGAACAAAAGCATGAAAAACTAATTCTGGCCGATTTGCATTTGTACTTCCACTTGTTTTTTCATCCACCCATTTTCTTTGCCGCTTATCCTCACGAGGGTCGCGGTGAGTGCTGGCGCCTATCCCAGCTGTCAACGGGCAGGAGGCGGGGTACACCCTGAACTGCTCGCCAGCCAATCGCAGGGCACATCGAGACAAACACACCTACGGGCAATTTAGAGTTGCATGTTTTTGGAATGCGGGAGGAAAGCGGAGTGCCCGCCCGGAGGAAAGCCACGCAGGCACGGGGTGAACATGCAAACTCCACACAGGCGGGTCCGGGATTGAACCCGGGACCTCAGAACTGTGAGGCCAACGCTTTGCCATCTGATCCACCATGATATGACGGCAATATACAGCATAATACGCATTTAACGCGGTGGTTAGTTACCCAAGCAACAGGAAATTTGTCGAAGGGCGATAATTTGGGTCTTCTGTGGCATTGCCAGCACAGTTATCGAAGACTTTATGTTGGACATAATTTGGACACCGGAACAAACGACACCAAATAGAAAAGAAGACTTTGCAATTGCGCAGTCGACTTGAAATCGATTTAAAAAAAAAAAAAAAATCATAGAAGTAGTCGCGACCTCACTCCGCCGCCGAGCTGAGCTACGCTCGCTTCCCAGTCAGTCGGAAGCAATTAGCCTCGGTTACTCGGCACTGTCAGCGCGCATCACCTGCACGCCGACAACGCCGCCTTTTAAACGCCCGAGACAGCCCCCCACAGCAGAGCGCGCGGAGACGATTTCACACGGGGGGGGGGGGGGCGCCCCACCGACACCTTCTGGCCCTCGTCGGCAAAAGTGAAGCAAAAAACGCTTGTCCGCGTGTAGGTGTGTACGATTCGAGATCGGCATCTCTGCTGCCGCTCACAGGCAACACACTCTTCCCATCCTCCCCCCCTGCCGAGTCTTAATAATGGCCACATCTCGTCCTGCATTATTTCCACGTTGTCTCCGTCGGAGTTACGCCGCAGTCAGTCTCTCGAGCGGAGGCGCTGCTGCAGCGTGCCCGCCCGTGGGTGATGGGCTTCCCGCTGCGTGCGGCGCGGCGAGCTCGTAGAAGCTTGTCGGGAGTACGCAGTGTGTCGGCAAATGCTGAATACAAATGAGGATTGCTTTGTGAAAGCAGCTGGGACACGGAAACCAAGCGAGGTCAAAGTCGAAAGGACGCACGGCACAACACGCACAGGAAGTTGCCAATGTTGACGTTTTGGCGTCGATCTGGACTCCGTTTGAAACTTTCAATTGCTTTTGCCCCACATACCAGTACGTGTGATTGATATGAAATTTTGTATCCTGGTGAACGCAAGGGTCAAGTAAGAGTTCGGGCACAGAAAAGCCCGAAGAAGACTTGCTTTAAAACGCGCAGGAAGTTGGCCATGATGGTTTAAAGCGGCCGTTACGCGGCTACTTTGCCAACTTTGTGAAATCGGCGGTTTCCACGAGCTAACTGCTCAGCTACATTTCTCACGGTGTACTTCCGCGAGGCTGTTGGGGACTGCTTCATTTTTCTGGAGCCGTACAGCCTTATTGCGGGTCTGGCGAAGTCAGACTGAAAGAGCTTTGGAGGTATGCAAAGTCGACGAGAGCAAAGCGGAAGAGTGCGGGGCACTGAACATCATGAACACACGATAGCAAAGCTCGATGGGAGGAAAGCAAAAAAGTGAGAAACGGGAGATTGCCGATTAAGATTTAATTCTGCTTGTCGCAAAAACGGAACCCGCAAACCTTTATGTTGGTTTTTAGCATATTCCAATAACTTACAGGTGGACCCTGGGTGTGTTTTGTTTACACTCCACTGCAATATTGCTTGAGAGAGCAGCACAACCGAGTTTCCTGAAAGCTGGCTCGGCAGGTTGGTGTTATAAAGTGCCTTGTTGCGATTGCGCTGCAGCCCTCGTGATGTTTTCAGTCGGACGAGTTTGTTTTACAAGGCCAGAGAGGCATTCGGCCCGTATTATTATTTCCTGAGTTTGCGGCGTCCCATGTGAGCTCGCCTTGCGCAGCCGAGTAATGGAGACTACACCGGGATTGTTGAAAAGAATCCACGCTTTTAGAAAAGTCTGAGAGGATACGCCGAAAACACCAAGCAGGATAGAGTGCCTGCGGGTAAGTGGAAACGAACGGAAGGTCCCAACCCCCCGCGCTCACCCAACGTCTTCATTCATCCTCTAATTGGGCTTAATTAACAGTTGGCTGATTAGGGTCCTCTACGGTGCGAGGACCGGCCCACAACGTAGCGCTGTGTCATGGAAAGAGCCCGACTAGAACCCTCTTTGGAAGCTAAATACGCAGCACCCCTCTGCCGACGGTGTCAGGCTGCCTTCAAGTGGACAAAATCTATTAAATAAATGGAAACGGAGTGTAAACAAAGGGGGCAAGGCTAGCATTAGCGTGAAAAGATAACAACACTTTTGGTTTGGGCTGTGTGGGTATTTGCAGCCTAGCAAACCTCTGTCCCATAAAAACGTAGACGAGACGGAACATAAGCGCAGAGGCATCGATAGTGTGCCAAGATTGTGCACTCGAATAACGATTGGCTCGCTTTTGAGGCTAAAGATCCAAAGGAAAGCGTGTAACATTTACTGTAGTTACCGATAGTGCGGCAATTCAGGGGAATGGCAACCAGTCTGCAGATTAGTCGCACTCTGTGCACCCAAGGTCAGCTGGGATAGGCTCCAGCAACCCGCAATCGTGAACGGGAAAGGCGGCAGAAAACAGATTGGTGGGAAAATACTACACAGAGTACAAGATGCTGGCCGAGAGGGGAGGATGCCGGGACCCCTCCTCCGCTATCTGTCCTCTTTTCCCTTCATTTCGCCCTCTAATAACGACGGCCGGACAACTCTGTTACGTAAGGGTGCCCCAGCCCCGGCAGCGGCTGCTCAGACGACGCGCTGACGGCTCGCTTTCTCGGCGTCATTAGCGCGCCAACGGTGGGATTGAAACTTTTCCCACAATTCGTCCATAACGAAGCCAACTGACGCGCAAACGGCAGCCTGTCCGTGTACCGCGTGCTGGATGGGTGCGGCCTACTGAGTGACATCAGGAGGTGGCGATGTAGCAGCAGCTCCTTGCGAAGTGTTCTCGATTTGCATCTGTATTTTAACACTTTGTCCCGTTCACTAAATGTCTCAAATTACGACTGTTGTCCGTCAATCTTGAGATTGGATTATTATTATTATTATTCATTCTGAGAGCACAATACCTCAAGACCCTTATGAAATCATCTCACCTCACTGAAATGAAACCAAATGTCTTTCATCCTTTCCAAAACAAAAAATGTTTGTCATGTGATCTATAACAAAGTAAATGGGACCCGATGAGATTGTACTTTGTGAAAACATACGACGGCGACAATTACGTGGAAATGTGACATTCTTGAGTCAATTCAATGGTCATTGTGTCCAGAAAACACAGATATACAGAGTACGGTACATAGAGAGGGTCGTCACTCGGTAAGCAGCAGTAATATTAGCCATTCTTTGCATAGGATAAATAATATATGCCTGTGGTTATTGTTATGTCTCCACCGTTTGTTTGTGAACTTTGTGGCTCAATTCCAAAAGATCTTGGCCGCACGGGCAAAAAGTGCTGTTGGCTTTGTGTCCTTCTCAGCAGTGTGGTTTAGCACAAGCGGCTTGGCGGCGGCTCCCGCTCGGGCGGTGGAAGGACTTGGCCCGGCGAGCGCTCCGAGCTCAGAGTAAACATCCGCTAGGCACAAAAACACGGGAGAGGAAGAGGATGCGCGCAATCCCTTTAGCCTTAAAACTTCGACGCCGAGGGAGAGGTTGTCGTCGTCGTCGTCATCCGCCGACCCTCGCCTCCAAGTTAGGATGGAAACTTCGGGGGCGGATCAGTGAGACAAGAAACTTTTCCAGGGCCGAGATGCTGCTCGTGCAGAGCCGCACAACGGTGGAAACCAGCACCGAGGTGATGGTTGACAAATGAATGGCAAACAAACTTCCATTTAGTGTCATTGCAAATTTCGTTTGGCTTCGTTGTCAACGAGCATATCTGTGTGTGTGCCTTTGTCCCTGCACATTGAAATCATACTTACACTGATAAGCCACATCCATATTTAGCAGCGTGCGATGGCCCAATGAGTCAGTTTCATTGGCATTTGTGACCTGATTGGCTCAGAGGCGGACAAAAGTGTTTTTGTTGTCTCCGTGCTGAAGCACGTTTGCTCCTATTGCCGTGGCAACCACAGCCACAGCAGGTCCAATTCATCATTTCAACTGTCAACACAGACGAGGGGGACGAGTTTGATTTTTTTGAAATCAGGCAACGGAGCGACAGGTGGCAGGGAGGGCAGAGCGCCTCGTCAGTGAGGAATGGCTTGATGGGAGAATCAAGACTCATTTGCCCCCCCCCCCCCCGGCATCTGCCTCACGGATGGAAGGCGGCACACGGAACGCCTTGCACGTACTCCGCTAAAACGCCACCCGACCAACAGTCCTCTTTTCTCAATTTGTGCATCTTAAGACAACGCTTCATTTGGAATAGGAAAAATGATTTTTGTGCAGTGATGTCATAGATTTGAGGCTTACCGTCGCCAGGAAAGCGAGGCTGACTTCAAAATGTCTCCAGACTACAACCACGGTAAAACTTCCTGTGGACAAAAACAAACAAAATTAGGACATGACTTTTCTGGGTCCAGGGAAGACATCAAATTTATTTTTATTGCTACCTTTAATATTAAAAAGAAAACACTTCATATATTATATATAGGGAATTTTTTTTAAAAGACTGTACCACTTGTTTTCATCCAAAAGCATATGAAATAAAGATATCTGAAAATGAATTCAAATATTTTAATCAAAGGTTTTTTGTATCACCCATGGATTATATAGATTAATAAATAAAAATATGGACTTTTTTTGTAAATAGGGGAAGTCTAATACCTTGCCGCTTTGGCATATTTTTTGTGCAAAAGCAACATATCAAAATTAATTACTTTTGCGAGGAAGGAAAATGGCACGCCATAATTTATAAAAGCATTGTAATTAGCAGAATGTAATGAATTGAAGTATTTGTATATCATTAAATTCTTGTCTCCTTTAGGTGTGCATACTTTTGCCACCGGAGGGCGGTATAAATCAAGTCATGCAGACAAATGAAGACTTTCACAACTACACTAATTCAAAATCAAATCAAAAATTATATGACTGCATACGACGAGAAAAATGACTAATTATAGTAATATAAACATAAAAGGAGTGAGGACAACTACTTGTAACTCAAAAAAAAAAAAAAAACTAAAATCTCACCTGGTCACTCTTATCGCAATGTGCGACTAATTGAAATATTTCCAATTTATTTTTCAACACCACCATTTGAAATATATACATCAGTATTTCATGTTAAATATTTTCAGGCGTTCAACATCTGCGAGTCGGTGAAGTTCAGTATGAGGAACCTTAAAAGAAGTCATGATTGTATTTTTGGACCATGGCGAGTTCTTCAATAATGTTACACAAACACACAAACAAACAAAAGTGACAGTTGTGCGTGCGCGTCGACGGTTTGATGGACCACCGAGACGACTCGAAGGTTCTTCAAGGAGATTCCGGAGTCGTCGGACAAATGTGTTGTGTCAGAACATCCCCTTCCCTTTGGACTTTGAACGGATGGGGGTGCGGGCCGGCGCGGCCTTAATGCACCGCACCGACACTTTTGTCTCCTCACTCTGCTCGGCGTTTGTGCGTCCACCGAGGACTCTCGACAATGACAACGCATGTCAAGCGGGAGCCCGCAGCGTCGCGCCTTCCCCGCTTCCTACGTGGACAGCTAGGTCAGACGCGCACACAAGCGCACGCTGCACGGGAAGTTGCGTTAAAAGTGCAGCGGACGCATGCCGACTCAGCGGCCTTGAAAGCATTAAGGGCGGACGGGAGACGAGCAAGTCGGGGGGGGGGAGAAGAGAAACAAGTGAATGGTAAATAAATCAAGTTGCTTCCAAACGACCTTGTGGTTAAAGTAAACAACCACACACACAAAAAAAAAAAAAAAAAAAAAAAAGGGAGTCAAGCTTAAATTCAACATCCAAAGCGATGTGTGTTATTTTTCTCCTACGCTGCCATTTTTGTACTGCATGACGTGGCACTGCGCCATTACTATTTTCATTTCATTATGAGTGGCTTTAGGGCAAATGTAACGTTGCAGTCTTCTTTTTAGGAAATTAATGATGCAGACAAGTCCAACAATAACACTTTTTACAACTCGTACCGTTTGCTTTTTAAGTATGTGTATAAAAAAAAAAAAACCTGCAAGTTTGAAATATCCATGTAGCCAAGGAATCAACATGCCTACGAGTTGGAGCAAATATGCTCGTGTGTTTTCTATACTGCAATTAGTAGAAATATCCACGTGAATCAGATAAGGCCACGTCAACAGCAAATGATCACACGTCATCGATTTGTGTGCGGGGGCTAGACAAATACGCAAACGCAGGCCGGCGGATCGATAAGAGGGGCCGGGCAGGGTGGGAGATGGAGCGGTACCCGCCTCTGTTCCCGACGGGAGGGACGGAGTCTCCGGGGAGGGGGCGCCAGGTATCAGGGAGGAGAGGCATGACGGGAAAAGGAGGAGACAGGGGCGGGAAAAGGTCTCCGGGGCGAAAGTGTTCGATGCGGAAGAAGGAGCGGGAAAGGTGCATGAACCCAGCGACGTGTGTGTGTGTGTGTGTGTGTGTTGTACTGTGCGGATACAACGTCGTCATCCAGGCAAATACAGGTTGACACCATGAGAAAGACTGCAAAATAGCTGAAACAGCATTGCTCTGTGCTGAATTTAGACCAAAAATACACTAAAAGAGGAAGGAACGACATCACAGTGTATTTATTGTTCCGATTGAGTTGATTTTACATTTTACAAGAATTCACTTTGGAAATAATGCTAAGCATCACAATATAACGTGCAACGTGTGCAAATTTAAAAAAAAAAAAATTTAGGATTCAAATCGGTTCATCCAAAACTCAACTTCAAATCACAATTTCCCATTGAAATGAATGCAAATGGCATAAATCTGTTCCAGCCCCCCCCTCCCCCCAAAGAAAAATGTATAGTGTTCAAATAAGTAAAAACGCACTCTATAGTATTGTGCTTTTTAAAAGCACATAGTAAAGACCCAAAAAGAATGTAAAGAATGAAAGTTTTTGCCTCAATTCAATGGACATTGTGCAACTCCTTCTGGTGCCCTTGTTCATAGACAAGAAGAAACTGGTCACATTTCCTCAGTATCATGAGTTGTTCTTTGCAGAGGATAGAGAATATATTCATGCCTGTGAGTATTGTAGTATTATCTACTTCCATCCGTGTTCGTGTGTGCTTTGTTTGAGAATAAAGTTCAACTGGGCGTGGCAATAAAAGCGAGAAGCCTTGTTCTTATGATTATTATTCATGAACTATGAGCCAAACTGCAACGGTGAGGTGAGCGGCTTGTCCAACCAAGCTTTATAACATCAACATGGCGTGCAATTAACAGGACGGAATTTCGTGCTTTTAATCTTTCGTTGCATCTATAGGAGGCTCCCTCTCTCTGCTGCAATGCAGAGGATTCCCTCTCCGTCTGTTCCCCCCCCCCGCCCCGCCCACTCCCCCCCATCCTCCCTGCACAAAGACATTAAAGATGGAAGTGTGTCGATGTAACGCAAGCTGCACGCCCACATAGCCACCCTCGCCACGTACGTGACCCGCATCTCGGCCGTGGATAACGGCGACTCCAATTTAACTCAATGCTGACGTGCGGGGGGTCCCGTGCACCTCCGTAAATTAGAAAAACGTCCCGGCTAATTTCTACATTAAAAATCATTTCCATTATTTTTTGATCGTCTGTTACGTGATCTTGTTTTGAGGCCTGGTGAATTGGGGGGGGGTTTGCGAGCCGTAAACTGTAAATCATCCCAATCATAGGTACAGATTAAATATAGAAATATTTCAGTGTGGCTTTGTCATAACGAGTTGCACTTCTTCAGGACTTGACTAAATTACGCCGAAGAGACTCCGTTGATCGAGATGCATCTGTACATACAATGCTCACATAAATATTGGTGTATGCCGGAGTGTGTTTCAGCAACAGTTGCACAATATTTGCCTTCCGCCCCCCCCCAATGTGAATGACGTTTGTGCATGCACGCCGAACGCGCTCCGATTCAAATCCGAGGGTGGCCCGGCTTCGGGAAAGATCAAAAGCGGATGAAAGCCAGCGGCCCTGTGAAGATGACGAGCGCGCAAACGTCCGTCAGAGCGAATTTGGTTATCGGCGACGTCGGCTGAATTAGCATGGGAGCGATTCCTGCTGACGGGCGTCTATCTCCGCGGCCGAAAAGTCTGTTTATTGCAGGAGTTGAGGAAGCGGTGGGGGGAGGATGAGACTCTGCAGTGTAGGGGAGATCATAAAAAGAGGTGAGATTAGGTGGGAGGGAGAATTTTGAGGAAGAGGCGAGCTTGTGAGACTTTTTAACACCCCTATTTCTTCAAATAGCGGCTTCACGAACACTTGCCGAGTGAGCCACGGACGTAAAACCGACGAGACCGCCTATTTTCACACGTGGATGTTAAAAAGCACGATTTCTTTTTTGCCCACTTGAAACGCGTGAACCAAAAACAGCAGCAAAAAAAAAAAGAAAAAAAAAAGCACATTAACAATTTTCAGCACAAATGAAAACGCCTCAATGCTACGGATGGATATTCATTAAAAACAGATATGAAATCAAATTATGCTTTGCAAAATGGATAACCTCTACTTGGCAAGTCAAGAGACGTAAACAATCGCGTGAAACCACGGTTACATTGTTATAGTTTTATCTTTTGCATCTCGAGGAGCAATATTTTGACTATATTTTGCTGTCGCCACACCGAGGTAACACTTCCACTATTCCAGCCTTTATACGTTCTTCTTCATCTCTAACCCTACTGAACTTTTTACAAACATTTTACTTATCCTCACAAGGGTTGTGGGGGTGCCGGAGCCTATCCCTGCTGTCATCGGGCAGGAGGCGGGGCACACCTTGAACTGGTCGCCAGTCAATCGCAGGGCACACAGACACAGACAGCCGCACTCACAATCACACCTACGGGCAATTTAGAGTGTCCAATTGTGTTTTTGGGATGTGGGAGGAAACCGGAGTGCCCACCCGGAGAAAACCCACACAGGCAAAGTTAGAACATGCCAACTCCACACAGGCAGGGCCGGAATCGAACCCGGGTCCTCAGAACTGGGATGCCAGCTGCTCCACCGTGCCACCCGATTTTAAACCATCTGATAAAAATAAAACACTCGCAACAACTACAAGACTTAAGATGACACGTCTGGTGTTAAAATCGCCGTCATTTTTAAAATTCCATTGAATTACTTTTGCTCTCAAACATTTTTATAGCTCAGAATAAAGAAAAAAAATGTTTTTTTTTTTTCAATAAATTCAGCAAGGACAAATTGTTTACCTTCCTGAACGGGAAGCTACAGTACGTAAAGCTAATTGGTGTCAATGATGTAAGAAGTCAGTCTCTGAAAGGAACACGTTTTTAATCGGCTGGACATTTTGGAACAACATCCACGTTTTTCCACGCATGAAATCTGTCCAACATTTGCAACCAATCCATAGACGGGACCTGTTTGACCAAATGCACCGCAAAAGCCCACATTAGTGATTACGAAGCATCCATTACGCGCGTTTTGACAGCTCGCAGCCTGCGAAAAGGATCAATGCGCACTTTGGACGGCCTCCAAGGATGACTGCATTGATGAGAATGTTTCGCCATCACTTTGCGCAGCGCGTTATCATAAATGCACGCTCATTAGGAAAGCGACGTACGGCGCCGGGGATGCATCACCTTCCCCATTATCCTGCTGACGGCTATTGACGGAGAGCGAGCGAGACGCCGCCATGGGCCAGCCGAGGTATTTGTCCAATCGGGATGACGGCCATTACGCTGATCGCCCCGACTGCTATCGTGGCCGGAGATCAAATTTGCAAAGTGGGGTGGTGGGCTCGGCCACACAGATGGCAAAACAAATGTCACGATAATACGGGTTGAAGTAAATTAGGGACATCCTTGAACCAAAGACAACGGGCCCTCGGTTCCAAAAATGGGAAATGTGTCCATGTTAATTATAAACCTTGTATTACATCCATGTTTGGAGGGTGTGCTTAGGAAGTGAAGAAACAGGTCCAGGCGGGGGTGGAACAGTTGGCGGGAGGTGTCTGGTGTTCTATGTGACAGAAGAGTCTCCGCTAGGATGAAGCGCAGAGTTCATAAAACAGTGGCGAGGCCGGCCACGATGTACCGACTCGAGATGACAGGAAGCAGAACCGGAGGTGGCAGAAATGAAGATGTTGAGGTTCTCGCTAGGAGTGAGCAGGTTGGATAGGACTAGAAATTATCTCGTTAGAGGGACAGCCAAAGTTGGATGTTTTGGAGACAAGGTCAGAGAGAGAGCAGACTTCGATGGTTCGGACGTGTCCAGAGGCGAGAGAGTGTGTACGTCGGTAGAAAGGTGCTGAGGGATGGAGCTGCCGGGCGAGAGAGGAAGACCGAAGAACAGGTGGATGGATGTGGTGAGGGAGGACGTGAAGACTGTGGCTTAGCTCGGCAACCCCTAACGGGACAAGCCGAAAGAAAAGAAGAAGACATCTACATCAGTCTCAAAATGACAACCTGAAGCAAAATCCTTCTCATCAGTCTGAGACAAGGAGAGGAGTTTCAACCCTGACCAAATAAGTTGAGCGCAAACAAGGATGCCCTCCTCGGCTGAGGTAACTCGTGCCACGCCAACAGCCGTTTTCCGCAGCCCCCTTTCGCCCCTTGAAACTTCCTCGTTTTCCCCCACTGGCTGAAGGGAGGGAAAATGAACTGTCGCCTCTCCGGCCGCCGCGTCTGTCTGTCCTTCTGCCCGCATATTAATAGAGCGGAGATAAGCGAGCGTTGAGCGACCGGCGCGGCAAAGGAGACGTATTGATCGCTGCCGAAGGAGGAAACAAAAGGGCGCGGGGGGGTGAGTCGGAGGCCTTCCATCCAGAGGAGGCGCGGAGAGGAAGTCGCGATTATGCGCCGTCCTCCGCTTCATTTGGTAACCGCTCGCAAATGAACAAGATGGGAAGAGCGCGGAGACGCAAATGGAAATTGGATAAGAGTAATTGGACAAGAGTGATAATACTAATCCTACAGCTGTTCAGTATGCATAAATGGGGTGTAATCCTTTGGGTGGAAAATGTTTGGAACCACAACGCCTGTCATTTCTTTAAAGTGCCTTTTAGTGTATGTACCATACAGTACGATAAGTGCTCGTGTAACGTCTTACCACATTTCAGAGATCTCCACTAAACACAGCGTAAACACATTTTTGTATTTTGCGGTGGAATCGACTTGTTTACTAACGCCGAGTAGTGATGCGCAACCCGAGCTACAAGCCCATTTTATTGTTATTATTATTATTTTTTTAACTCAACATATGCGCTTCAGTGCCCTGCAACCATTCCTTGTAAACAAAGCACACACTTATGTCCTGACCTAAAAACGTCACTTACCGAGGCAAGCGGAACAGTCTTTTTTTTCCTCTTGCACCATCAACTATTTAAGATAAACAGCGCCGGCCCACTTTCGGATGCTTAGACTTGCTTGGAATCGTAAAAGATTAGGCAGCAGATTTTACATTTCATGCATCACATGACAAGATTATTTCAGGTGGGGGGGGGGGAGTGTTCTTTTTGAGATGCCACACAAGGATAAAACAAAGGCTGCGAGCTATCAAGTATTTTTAGAATACAGTATTTTGAATGAATTCTACCATTTTTCCCACTGATTAATTAAGTACGCTAATAAAAGGGATTATGCCAACGATAGACTGCGCACATACCCATTTAAGGTGGTAATTCGGCTTCAACTTCCAGTCAGGGCAAAACATTGCTTTGGGTACAATTTCACGTGAAAATTGACATCCTTTAATATCCTTACAATTGTACATTGTGAAACACAATATTGGAATATGTTAGGCTTCGCTTTTTTTGGCGTAAATATGGTTCATTCTTGTTGCACTGTTGGGGGTCACAAAGAAGTAACTTTTCGCCGGTAAGTGTGTTTCAGTTTAACCTTGATGAATTATTATAATTATGAATATGGAAAATACCTCCTGCTACACATCTACGTGTCAATGTATCTTCTGAACGTTCCTGGGCATGCTGCAAATGTTTATCGATTATAGTCATGTCTGTAGGGATCAAAACATCCCAAGTACAGAGATTAATCGCATTGTTTACCATGCTTCCTGCCCTGACCGGAAGTCGGAGACTGTTGACCATGGCAGGATCAATGTTGGATGCAGAGTGCATGGTCTAGTTGTTAATTCAACATCAATGGATTATGCACTATTAAACAATAATGTGCATGCGGGCTGCAGGTATTATTTTTATCCACTTGGTGTCCCCATCAGGTTTTTCTGTCCGTATCGGAGATTTAACGTGTGCCCTAGCGAGTGACGTGGGCACCTGCGAACGAGAGTTTCGAATTGATTGGCTCAGCGGTTAGCTCGTCTGTGCGTCGGGTGGCTGTACGTGACTTGCTTGTTTTCCTGTAGTTTGAGCTGGCTTGACCATTTTTTGGGAAACAAAATATTCCAGTTATTCAATGAATTGCTGCAGCCCTCGTTATAACAGGAAAACCTCGGAGCTGGTCCTGAACTCGTTCAGTATGTTCCCTTCAATTAAACGCTTGTCGGAAAAGCTCCGACTGTGTGAAGTTCATATTCAGGCCGTTGAAATTACAATTCCTTACAAGGGAATAAGTATGTCAGTAAGAATCGCTATTAATTACCAGACTAAGCTTGACCATCAAACTGTGGTACGGACAGAAAACGCTCCAAGATGAAATACCAAAAATCGAAATCTCCGGTGGAACCAATTCCCTATTTTGGTCTTCATCTGATCTTTGTTTTTTTTGTGTTTTTTTTGGTTCGCACCCTCTGATCTTTAAATAAGTTCTGGCTATTTGGCTTTTTTTTTTTTTTTTTTTTAAATCATGTTAACTTTATGCTTTCCGAAGCAAGCCAGAGTGCGCACGACTGGGACCGCATTAAGTAAAAGCCAATCACCTTTCGCGCTAACCATTGTACAAGGACGTCGCTGAGCTATGACCACTTTTTTTTTTTTTTTTTAAACGTAATGGAAATAGCCGTATGGTTCAACAAGCATAATCAAGCCTTGACGTTCAATTTGTGCTTCTTCCCCCCCCCCCCTCGCGTTGGCATACAGCACACAGACACACACTGGTTAAGTCCCCCTGGGACCTCCTTTCCGCCAACGTCCTTTTATAATCCATGCAATTAGCGGGAAATAATTAATGATTAAAAAAAAAGAAAAGAAAAATTCGAGGGCAGAGAGCCCTGAAGATATAGTTGTGCACTGTAAGCAGTCAATTTCCAAGCTCAAGGTCCTGGTCCAGCTTTTTCTAAATTACACCCCCCCCCCCAAAAAAAAAAAACCAAAACCCAAAACAAATCAAAACAAACTAAAAAAAAACCCAAATCAAGGATCCCTCTCCTTTGGGAAATATAGTAACACATGAGCTAACAGTAGGTATGAATTTTCTGGAGGACATTGTTCCAGGTGTGATGTCAGAGGGAAGTGGCTGAGTGTGTGATGTAATCATTTCCATCACCACCCCCAAAGGCGGAGGGGGAGGAGGGGAGGGGGGGGGAGGCGTGGTCGGAGAGAAGTACACTCCTGAGCACTCCTGCCCCCTGGTGGTCGTTTTCAGATGAAGACCTGCTTGGGCACGGGAAGCATTCATAGCCAAGGGAGGAGGCTGTTTCTGCTCATTGCACCACCTTTGCCTTGGTGGGAGGGGGGTATGGGGGGGGGGGGGGCATCTCGGAGCTTTGCCCTAGTTTCAATTTCAAAGGAGAAAGAAGGGAGGGGAGGGGCGACGTTGGCTGTTGATTCATAAATGCGAAAACTGGGGACATTTTGACAGGAAATTGACTGAAGGGAGGGCAGCTTCTCCCCCCCAAAAAAATCTTCAGCAGTCACAAACTCATAATATTGTATAGTAATACCAATAACAGCATATATATATATATATATATTTCAAAAGGATTCAAAGGACCCTAGGAATCTTATTAATTTTAGGGGAAATGAAAAAAAAAATAGTAGAGACAGGTGTTGTCACGATATTCTAACTTACATTCAGTACTTTAAGTGGATAAAGAACCTCGATCACAAAACTGAAAAGGCATCATAGAATAAACGTAAAATATCAATAAAAGCAACGGAATCACAGATGGGAAATACTTGTTCGATTTTTATTCACTCCAAAGAATATTCGGACGTCGAGGGTATTGAATAAAATCGTTACACCTTCACCATTTTCTAAAATGGAAATTTGACAGAAATTCAGCTCCCGAGCAAAAAGAAAATTCACACAGCTGCTGCGATTAGTCGCCTTGTTTACAATATCAAGAGAGCTTCATAGTCAAGATTTCTGTCACAAAAATGTACCTGTGCAAAAAGCTGCACACAATTCTTTTTTTTAAGTGCAGATGTGCACTTGTTTTTAATATCCTCATTAATAGTTATGAAAATGACCACTCCGAGGCTGCTCATTTTGTGCTATTTGAAGCTTTGCATTACAGTGTTTTTAGCCTGTCTACAGCTTAAATCTTTCAATGTCTGTCATTGTTTTATGTCCTAGTAATACAGGAAACTTCAAATGGGAATGACAAACTGCCTGAGGTGAGCACATTTTGCATATATTTGGAGAATGAACTCCACACAGCAACTCTGGAGAAACACAGGGACTAAAATGACGCATGATCGTACCACTTACGACAGCAAGGTATCGGGGTAAAACAAAAACAACAAAAAAATCTTTATACAACTATTATATGACTATGTAAACAGAGGTCTCCTTTATTATTATTATTTTTTTTTTACTACTGCCAAACATGGTCCACTTTTGGCACTATTTGAGAAAACCTCACCGCATCTGAGTGAGCAACCAAAGTGCAGTTGCTT
This sequence comes from Syngnathoides biaculeatus, assembly GCF_019802595.1. Lineage (NCBI taxonomy): Eukaryota > Metazoa > Chordata > Actinopteri > Syngnathiformes > Syngnathidae > Syngnathoides > Syngnathoides biaculeatus. Next base: position 7,505,761 of record NC_084659.1, on the reverse strand, counting down.
TTTTAGCCAGCAGGTGGCGTGATTAGTGCAGTGCTGCCTGCAGGGCATTGAGGACGTGTCAAATATTCAAGAAAGTTCCAGGTTTTGTTTATAAAACACGCTACAAACATGTCACGATTGGCTATCGACCTGGATTGTCTCATTTTAGCCACATAAATCATGCATAATACAAAAATTACCTTTTAAAAAAAACATAATTTTGAGTAATTGACCATAATTCAATGCACCTGCTCTCTTTCAGTGTCATGTCGCGTATTGAACCGTAAAAATCATTCCGAACACTCTGAACATAGTATACACATATATATATATATATAATTTCACAGTCTACCACACGAGGTGAAATGCATCATTATTCAGTCGCGCACGATTATTATAATTATGAATGCCTTTTGGCACTCTTGCTTACCTTCCCTGGGGCGACTGTCGAGACGAGGTGGTCGTGGTCGTTCCCACCTGCAATTAAAGTCCAGCGTCAGCTCCAAAACACTTCGGGACACAATATTTAAAAACAAAAAGGAAAAACGTACCGTTTGCTTACTTGTCGTGCGTTTCTTTTTCACGTTGGAACTGTGCCAGCTTGGGAGAACCTCCGCAAAAAGCGACTTTCGTTTTCCTCCGGGTGCATTGTGGGCGTGGCATAACTTTTAGCCAATGAACTGGCAGAACACGTTCGTGACGTTTCTACAATTTCATCAACTACATTAATGCACGCAACGGTCCTGTAAGCTTGAATTTGGGTTATTTTTCCATGATTAACATTTTAAATATGCTCAACGCTTTCAAAACCCCGGGAAAGTTATTTCCGTTGCTTTATTTTATTTTGAATAAACGTGACAAAAGCGTGTGAGGACATTAGTCACCTACGATCGTCAGCGAATTATCTGAGCGGCGGCCTGAGAATGTCTACATTTTTTGGGGTGATTTGAGGATTCCTACTAACTTCGCTGGGGTAATTATTGTCCTATTAATCATCAAAACAAACGTGAAGTGCACTTAAATGTTATCTTCAGCTGACAATTTGGCAATGGAGTACACTTTCGTGCCACACGAGGGAGTCTGACTAACTTACTCAATTGTATTTACTTACCGTATCCCTCCCAGCAGATATTGAGCAAAATGACATCCTTTTATTTGTTCACGTCAGTTTTTATACCACTTTATTCACAATTTATTGATCAAATGTTACAAATGTAGCTTGATAAAATGAAGTTGTAAACCGAACGTCACGTCATGATTAAAAAATTCAAGGTTTTAACTCGTGTTAATTTAAAAAGAAATTCTTCAACATGGCAACAAAAACGTGGCCATACAGTTCAGAAAATTGACCTGACTTCAATCAAATGTGCTGTTTGGATTCAGCGCATGAAAAGATATGAATTTGCTAAAGAAAATAATTGTTGGTGTTGCTAATGAACAACCATTCGTGTTTCAATGCAATTCTTTTAGTTTTCAACGTTTACGCAACACGGATAAAGGCTTGAAAAGCCATCCTTGAATATCATTTAATATAATAAAAGAATAGCCTCCCAAAACAGCCCCCGCCCCCTCCCCTAAACTCTCTCTCTTTCTCTCTCGGCCTGGGGTTTGAATTAATGTGTTGCTATTTTTAGCCCTCCCGTGTTTCCAGGGGAAACCTAATGACGCAATGACGTCAATGCAGGTCACCAGCAAGAAGAAGAAGAAGAAGAAGAAGAAGAAGAAGAAGAACACGCAGACTGGAGGAATTGAGTGTCCGGAGATTGCTTGCTTTCTTTTTCCATATTTCATCGGGGAAAGAGGAGGATGAAGAAGATAAAAGATGATAGCGAGCGGCAGGCGGTGTGAGAGCAGGAGTGGTGGTCGTGCGTGCTGGTGGGGTGCATGCAGCCCGACTGCTCAATATTTTTTTTTTTTTTTTTTTTTGACGTCGAAACACTGGTGACCGCACGCAGTGGTGAGCATCTTTCCACGATTGTCAAAAGTGCATGGACGTTGCGTGTCCCCGTGCCTTGCCCGTGAACGTTGGTGCACGCCGCGTGAAGGCAACAAGTGCCGATTCATCCTCGTCCTCGTGCACGCGCGCAGACTCGTACATTGCCCGCATTTGTGTCACGCGTGGACGTGTTTGTTTTCGGGGCGTTCACCGCCGCCGCCGCCGCCGCTCAGCACCGCGGACAGCTCAAGTCGTGCACGGTGCACGTGCACAGGCGTACGTGGACGACCTCGGCTACGTGCACGCCGCTCGGGGTCGTCATTTTGAGATAGAAACATATATGTATGATTAGGATGTGACACTATAACAACCCCCCCACCCACGTATGACGCACAAGGTGAGGTAAGTGTGGCGGGTGCCTCGGCGTGACGTCATGACCACACATGCAGAGAACAGGCTCTTAAAAACAGTCTCTTTTTTTTTAATTATAAAACTATTAATTCATTGTATGTCTGTTATGGCGCTGTCCCTACTATTTTGAACCAGGCAACCATAATATTAGAAACAGGTCTCACTAGTCTGTCAAGACTGCTTTTGGTGGTGCAGGTGTACCTTATGGAGTGGGTGCTGAGTGTTTCTACACAGAATATATTTATGCAAGAAAAAAAAGAACACCTGAGACTCAAATGTACACAAGTAATTTACAAAATACGGTTCGAGGCCTAACAAAAGGTTCTTGTTCCCGTCGGTGTACGGTCCCTGATGAAAAATTGTCACTAGATGCTTGCTTCCTCGCCAGATCAAGTGCTCTTTCCAAATATGGTTTGTCCCAAAAATTAAAGTTTTGTGACCAAATCTCGTTCCTTTCGCCTCCAAAAAGGGCAACATAAACAAAAGAGCTCCACAACATTACCCGACTACTTGCTAAGTGACTAAATGACCCTCTAAACCTAGTTGAAGTTAGTAATAAAGGCTGCAGTCCCAAATGTAGTTCCATGCCGGATAAAGGTCTAAATTACCAAATAAAATAATCACACTACTGATTGAAACATTTATAAAGCTAAAATTCCAAATGTGACTCAATGCCAAGAGAGCGATTTTGCCAAATTTTGCTCCACGAAGAGCTCAGTTGCTAAATGTGGTTCAGTGTCTGAGAAACGTCTCCGTCAGGGCTTAAAGAAATAATGTGACCAAATATATTTCCACGTCCACTGCAGGTCAAAGAATTATGTGATTAAATGCGGCACCTTGCCTTACTTCAAGAACTGGCACCAAATTTGGTTCTGGACTGACGCACAGATAAAGGAACATTATACCTATTTAGCCGTAAAGGAACAAGTTATTAAAAGCACTAAATACTAGATAAGAAAAGGTCGTTACCTAATATGGTTCCAGACCTGCTAAATGTGGAAAAAAATGATAAGCTACTCAATGTGGTTCGACGGTCAATAAAAGGATAAATCATCAATAAAGGGCTGTAACCAAATATGGCTCCAGACGCAAAAAAAAAAAAACAAAAAAAAAAAGGATTATGTTCCAGATAAAGAGCTGAGGACTAAATGTGTTCCCTTGTGTGAATTCAATCAAGTGCACTTTTACTTCAACTGTCCAAGTGGTGGCGGCAGTGAGGTTCCAGGGAGAAGAGAGCCCCCGGGGGTTCCAGTTGGTCCCAGTTTGTCCTCCGTGGGTCTTTTTGCGGTCTGGGCTTGCTGTTCCTAAGGCAGTAGCCAGGAAGCCCTTACCCCAAAAAGTATCTGCGCTGGACCCTGGCATCAGACGCAAAAACAGTCACGGCGTCTCTCCCCCGACGCAACTGTGAGTATCTGTTGGGTCGCAAAAAGGATCAGATCCTTGAACGCTGGGATGAACATTAAATGAGCTTTTTGTTCTATAACTGGGTGATGTCATAAATGTAAGAACTTGCAGCGTTCGTCGCCAGCCCCCGCTTTGACCTTGCGTCAGGCGGCCATCCCCCACCGCTTTGGCCCGGGGAAATGGGACGCTGCCTCGTGCCGATGTGGGTCGCTGGTACGCTGTCACTTGAGGGGATTAAAAATAAAATACAGAACTCCACAAAAAAAAAAAAACACAGCATTTCTTGCAGACTTTTGTTTTCAGAGAAAGCTCCAGAGCTTGTGCCCAGGCCTCCTCAGATTGCTGCCCACACAATAAAGGTTGCAGCTGGGTTATTTATGTTCACAGAGAGCCTGAACAGTCTACTTCTTTTTTTCCCCAAATGTTACGCTTAAAAAAGTTTTGGTTTTTTTTTTTTTTTTCCTTTTAAATGTTACTATAAAGTATTTAATATAGGGGGGAAGCAAGAACCTGGTTTAAAACGACTGTGTGGAAGCATCTCTGGTGCCCTCTTGTGGACGACTTGAGAGCTGAAACCGCTGCAACGAGACGATCCTGTCGAGGAATAAAGACGCATTAAATAAAATAAAATCTAACATTTGAATCTTTTCTGCATATTGTTTAAATGACAAAACCAAATACCCTTTGAACTCAAAAATACATTCAAATTAAATGAGAAATTAGATTATATATTAGATATATACAGTAGTGTTAAACGTACATTACAATTAAATTTGAGTTAAAAAAAAAAAAAAAAGGAAAACGTTCATACATTCAAAATCGAAATTAAAAGGGTTTTAAATGAATGAAAATATTAAAATGATTTCCATAAAATGAAATTGAAAACAAAATAAGTTTCAATGTAAATAAAGCATCCAACTATAAAGTTTTGTTTTTTTTTTTAATTTCATTTATTACAAAAACAACAATGGCGGTTTCAGGACAGTCGGTCCCAATCGCTTAATGAACAGTTGCGCTGTGACTTGGCGGGTTCAACGGCAGCGAATCCAAGAAGGTCTCCAGGGTGTCTCGGTACTCTTCCGGGTGGCATCGCATGTGTGCCGCGTGCTTGGACACCTCCCACTTCCTGCTGCGCACGGCCACGCCCCTGCGCCGCCACCCGGTCACGATGGCGTCGAGGGCGTCGCCGTCACACAGCGCGTCGTCCCGGCTGGAGAAGAAGAGCGCCGGTGCCGTGACGGGGCTGCTGGCGAACACCCGGAGGGCGCGCATGTACACGTCCGCTGTGCTGCCCTTGAAGAGCCAGAAGTACAACATTGCGGTACTCTTGATGACACGCTCCAGGAGCGGCGCCAGAGTTCTGCCCAGGCCTGGAACAATGAGAACAATGCCGTCATTAATAATCAGGTCAGTTGGTGTTTTTATTGTCGAGCCAGCTAATAAACGCGACATTTAAATGTAAACATTTGCACGTTCATCTCAAGCCTGTGACTGTGAACAAGATGCGATGCGCAGCACATACTGGACCGATTGCCAGACATTCAACACTCAATTTACGTGCAACGACTATAATGATTTTTTTTTTTTTTTTTTTTTTTTTAGAATGTAGTGGGAGGAAGTTCGTACACCTGGAGATCATGAACACCACAAAAGAAGGCCGGAGATTGGCTTTACACTATTGAGAAATACTTCTTAACATTCAACTTAGTTCTTTCAACGTGAAATTTGAGTCACCGACATCACATTTTTGTCACACGTGCTGTGAGGCAGCTTCGTTTGACTGGTATGCTAACAAAGTGGAGCAGTGCGTGACCTCGGAAGTAACCTGATTCCCGGCGGGCCCTCGCTCACCTGTTGCCATGAGCGCCAAGTCACGTAAGAATCAATTGCAACCGGTTTTGCCGACAGCGGAGAGCGTGCTTTTGTGGATCCTACGCCGACCTAAGTTGACCTCCGGCGGGCCCTCGCTCACCTGTGGCCATGCGCTCCAGGGTGCCGGCCACCAGACTGTCGTAGATCTGCCCCACGACCCGGTGGGCCAGGGCGCCGTGCGTTGTGTGCCCGTGGGCGACGTGGACAAGCACCTGCGTGAAGGTGTAGCCCCCGATGGACGAAGCGTACACCAACAGGGGCCGCCCGGCGAACTCTGGCCCCTCCAGGACCTCCAAAACCTCCAGCCCGTAGTCCGACCCCCAGCGCGGCCACAGGAAGTGCATGACGCCGCTCTGCACCAGCAGCACGTCCATGCCCCGCGTCAAGTAGGCCTCAAAGTACTTGGCCGCCGCCCCCGGGTGGGCCCCGAGCCACGAGAAAAAGAGGAGGAGAGGGCGAGGCGACGAGGAGGCTTGTGATCGGACGAGAGTGGCGGGAAGTGGGTCAGGGGTGACGGAGAAAGCGGACGGAGGGCGACGCGCTTGGTAGTAAGTGATGCCTCTTCGGATCCGCCAGCAGGTGAACCTGCCGCTGGCTTGGGGAGGGGGCGCCCCGGTCGTGAACAGCCTTGAGGCAAAACAAGAGCATTAAAACATGCACGACTGGATTACAACGACGGTCAGTATACGTGACCTATTTTACACCAGGAAGCAAAAACGACCTACATGTTTGGAAAAATGACAGCGACAACATAATGAAAAAAAAAAAAAAAAAAAGAAAATCAAATAAAAATTACCCGGTGCTGAGCGGCAGGTTTCCCATGACGCGTCTGGTTAAGAGCAGACCGCTGGCGGCTTGTCGTAGTCTTCGGCAGATACATAGAAGAGTGGGCTCGGGATGAAAACCGTGCCGGCGATACCGCTACCCCCACGCATGCGCGCTCCAATCCAAGCAGACTGCCACTGAGCAAGCGTGGACTCCAACCAAACGCTGCGCAGTTCAATTGGATGATGCTTTTGTCCTGCATGTCCTGTTTTTATCCTTCCGTATCTATTTATTTATACTTGAGATAAGCCCTCGGAACAAGTTGTGACTGCCCCCCGTCTAAATACGGAACCGTATAGGTCAAAAAGGACTAAACCGGCTGCAATGCGGTCCTGTCATGTGACTGCTACGCGACGTTAGGCCACATGGTGGCGCTACAGCAACACTAAACTGGGAAACGTCGTCCAGAACGTCTGATTCATTTTAATCGGGTTTAATGAGGTTTTCTTCGATTTGTGTTCATTAGAATTTCTTATTAAAGATTATTAGTCCAAAAAAAATTGTAAAACTAGGGAAATTAAGAACACTGAGCATAAATTGGAGTTAAAAAAGCTTTTTACGGGATTACATTCATAGGCGTGATTGCATTTGTTCAACTCAATTATAGATTTTTTGATTAGAATCCATTTTTTAAAAAATCCATTGTTATTGCACTTTCATTAAAGAACTAATCTACAGTCAGCAGTGAATAAACTAAAATACTGTATTAATACTACATTCTGATTCGTTGACATTCAACTATATTCATGACCTTTTTTATTTTCTAAACGATATTTCACTTTGGAAAAATGTTTTTTTAACAAAAAGGCATTTCCAATCATGTCAGGGTCAAAGAAAACGTAGGCGGTACTATCAACAGTAAAACATAACATTAAGGGTGGCCTAACCAATCCAGAAATGACACACACACAGACAAAAATGGGGTCTCCATTGATGCTGTTTTTTGGACCCCCCCCCCCCCTCAGAAGTTGGGACGTTGCCCCCCCCTTTGACCTCAATGCAGTGCCACCCGCCCACTCCCCCCTGCTGGGCTCTTCCTTTTGACCATTGTGTGAGCGTCCAATTGTTCCAGTGGAGAAGTCAAAAATGGACTGGAGGAACGTAACCAAGTACGTTGCATTACATAGACGCTCAGCTATTCGGCGTAGCTAATTAACCGCAAACTATAACCACCGAAACATTCTTAGAAATGGACTTCCTAGTCTAAGAACAACATGTTGTGGCTATTATGAGGCTATAAAAAGACTCACGCTTTCAATAACAATGAGACTTTCTCCGCTATTGTCAGGCAAAAGCGGGATGTGCGCACGCACGCAACAACTCTTTGCACGTCCTCAAGGGATCGCGTGTCGTAAGGACGTCAGTCAGACTGGACCAAGGACAAAAAGCCCCCCCAAAAACAGCCAAGAGACTCGCCAATCAACCGATAAGACAGGAATATGTGGCAAGGTGCACGCAGGGTGCTCCGAGTGCAAGTTGAAGGCTTTTTTGGGCGTCAGTCGGTCAAATGCCGTTGTACAAATCAGAGCATTCACATGATCAAATAGGTTCACTTAAAGTTTAAAAAAAAAAAAAAAAAAAAAAGACAGAGCGATGAAAAAAGTGACAAAGAATTGCAATTTTACCATTCCAGTATTTGTCAAAATGAATTTCAGAAAACCACCAAGAAACTTTCACTTTCTCATTATGCTTCACATGATAGCAAAACAAAAATGAAATGAAAAGAGAAATGAAAAAAACTTGACAGTGACAAAAAAATTGGGATTTGGAAAATTACTATTTAAGTCACTGAAATGTAAAGAAAATATCATGTAGAATGAAAAACGCCGTAGTAATTTTAACAAAAGTCAATTCATTAATTAGTCACCCGCCAAAAATGGAAGAAAAATATCAGAAAATGTGCATTCAAAACTAATTTTGGCCAATTTGCATTTGTATTTCCATTTGTTTTTTCATCCATCTGTTTTCTTTTCCACTTATCCTCACAAGGGTCGTGGGAGTAATGCAGCCTATCCCAGCTGTCGACGGGCAGGGGGCGGGGTACACCCTGAACTGGTCGCCAGCCAATCACAGGGCACGAGACACACAGCCCCACTCACAATCACACCTAGGGGCAATTTAGAGTGTCCAATTAATGTTGCATGTTTTTGGGATGTGGGAGGAAACCGGAGTGACCACCCGGAGAAAACCCACGCAGGCACAAGGAGAACATGCAAACTCCACACAAGCGGAGCCGGGATTGAACCCGGGTCCTCAGAACTGTGAGGGGCCAACGCGTTACAGCTGCGCCGCCGTGCCGCCCGCCACTTGTTTTTGTCGTTTATAATATATGAACAGCAAACTGCGTTTGTCATTTATAAAACAAGCAACAAACAGCTGCGTCAACAACTGCGAACGTTGGATGAAACGATGCCAAACTTCTTGGTGGAAATGTTGTGGCTACGGGAAAGAGAACGCGCCTGCTCTGTAGGGTAAAAGTAAGACCGGTAAGAATAGCAAGGAGAGTCAAGGTCAAAGATGTTATTAAGCTTGCAAATGAGCCGATTGGGGGGGGGGGGGGGGGGCGCCCATTCAGGAAATTGTGCTTCCCTGGTGTGGTTTCAAACGATTGTTCCTAAATTTGGGACATTCCAGCGCATCGCAGGGTCTGCGGAGGATGCGAGACGTCGGACGTGGAACGACGCCGCGAATGGCGGTTACTGCAGGTCACGCGCAAGATTCATGTTCGACCAAATCTTCCAGAAGGTGAACAAGTACAATTTGTGTATTCAAATGACATGTCCTAGGTAACAAAAGATTACACCATTATCTATACATTCCAATAAAACTGGAGACATCTTTTCTGTATTAATGATTTAAGAATCAAAGCTACTAAATGGTTATTCTCTAATATTGTAGAGCAACTTTCTCATTGCAAAGAAAATGATATTTTTCAACGAGTGAACCAACATTTTAGTATCTTATTATTCCTTATAGATTACATTCCAATACTTTAACCAGTGCATATTTTTTTAATTGAGAAAGGGACCAAAATATGTCGTGTCTATAATTGACTTCTATATGTAAATAAATAACAAAAAAAAAAAAAGAAATGCGAAATGTTTTTTACCATGTAATTATACAATTTTGAATTGATAAACTTTAAAACTAAAAAACTACTGATGCCAGGTCTTGTAATTTTCTGCATTTTCTACGTATCAAAATATTTCCAAGAATACAGTTGTGCCCATGGAGTCTTCTGTACAACTTTAAAGAATGAAAACGAGTAATCAGGCAAAACATTTCATTTTGAACTGGATCAAATTCATGTTGAAGGGATCAAACAAAACACCAACAAAGAAACGTCCATATTTTTCATAGAATTCATCGCAAATTTTGCTCATAAATTATGCCACTTTAGGAGCACAATTAATATTCTAGAAAATCCTGACTGTCCTGCAGATGTGCGTTTCAGTATACACCCCCCCCCACACACACACACACACACACACAAGTTATTTTTGTCTCGGATAACGACCTTCCGCAAATGAACAATTGAGGTGTGACCGAGCGTCGTTGTGATGTGCTGCGCGAGAGGGAGGGAAGGGTTAGGGGAGGGAGGGAGAGAGACAGACTGAAAAAGAGAGATAGATGGAGAGATCCAGAAAGAGAGAGAAGAGAGAGAGAGAGAGAGAGAGAGAGAGAGAGAGAGAGAGAGAGAGAGAGAGAGAGAGCGAGCGAGCCTACAAGTCCATGCAGTCAGACCTATGCTGACACACAACAACAGAGCCTCTCCTGCAGAGCGCACACACCCCGCAACCAACACACCGCTAAGGTGCTTTGGAATTCTGCACCTTACGACGCCGCGCATCTGCAGGTAAGACACTGCATAGGTTGCATTTTGGGGAAAGAGATTTATTGAAACAAAATAAATCAATAAAAACACGGGGCCGGTTGTCGCACGGCGATGACTTGCAATCAGTGTGACTGCCGGAGAATGCGTGCGTGCGTGCGTGCGCGCATGTCAGCAAGACGCGGAAAGGTGCTCAAATCCCGGGATTAGCGTCGGGGACTCTGGCCGTCGGAGAGTCTGGAGACTGTCTGGTGGGTTGCGGTTTAGCCGTCGCTGAATTGATTAACTCGGAAGCGAAGCGGTGCAGTGATTGATGGCTTTGGACGAGATCAACAGGTTTTTTTTTTTTTTTTTGGTTTTGGGAAAGGGGGAGTGAAACCGAGTCGAAGGTGTGAGCATCCGTTGAAGTCGACAGATAAGCACACTTAGGGAATTAATCTTCTTGCGATGATCTTTAAACCCCGGGAGTGGCGCACGAAAACGCGTGACATTGCACTGCCGGCTATTTCGGGACAAGCCGGCCAGTCACGGTCAATGATGTGCCAGAACTATTGACCTGCTCGTAACGTGTCAGTTTGAAAACTACAAGCTCATTTGGTTGCCGTTTACTCGGATCATGTCGACCTGACATGTACAGCGACCATCGGATCAGTTGCTGGCAGTGGAGACCGAAAAGGTCTCGATTTGTTGTTCCTTACCTTGCTTCAGCCATGTGGGACTGTTCAGGACCCAAAAATCCAATGCACACAAACCATCTAAGAGCCACTTTATGTCACCTCATTGTCCTGTGTGGAAGGTACCTACGCAGGATGGTGGGGTTGAAGTCTACTCAAGAATTTGCCTGGTACAGACGGAGCTGCAAGGCTGCCGGTGTGTGAGGTACCGATGAAGTGTTTGCCAGCGTCTGACATACTATCAGAAGTGAAATGCCGGAGACGTCTAAGGTGCCACAGCCAGAGTAAGAAATGCAACAATTTCACAATGCATTGCTCCGACTAAATTGGCGTCACGGTAGACCAGGGTTTTATTTGCCCGTCCATTTCTGACACACCTCAGTGCGCTTTCACACAGCTGATGCATCTTGTTCCAAGACCTCAAAAGCAATCAAACGACTTCAAACTGACAAACCGATCCCTAAAAGTCAGGCAACTGACTCTCGTCATGGCAGGCATACCTAATACCGTGGTACCTCCATTCTTGCGCTCTTTATCCACCCTATTATCAGCAGCCGAGCGGTGCTTGTTGGTTAAGCGCTGCGGTTGGGTTCATTTAGATAGTGGGGACGTACACGTGGGAAAGCCGGAGGGGGAGTGTTTGCACACATAATGAAAGCAAACGTAAAAGACAATCAGCCAAGATTGCGGCACAGTTGACTCTCCAGGACCGAGTATGCGACGACGGCATGTCAATTATGTGTCGCTTGAACCCTCCGCCGTCCTCCTTGGGCTTCTCCTCTGCTTGGTTGAGCAGCATTACACCATAACGGAAGGAAGGCCAGTAAATTCTCACCGGTTGTGCTCTTTTTATGGCTCCTTTCCATTCGCTCAGATGCCTGTCGCAGCAGACAATGCCTTGATTTAAGGGCGAGTATTGGATGATGTGACGAGTTAAAAGGCTGAATAACGGAACACTGTGGGGACGTTTTGGGGATTCTCGGTGCCGAGTGGCGAGCCAATTAGCTTGCTGCTGTTTTGCAGTGAGTATACTAATAAAACGTTTAAGAATTGTCAAAATTCTTGGGCGTTGGAATTGTCATTTTAGGGGGGCATTTGCCGACCGAGCGACACAAAAAAAGCCGAGCTGAAATAGTCCAAGGGAAAGGCTATGCATGCAGAAAAGAAAGAAAAAAAAATAATAACAGGGCTAATAAAAAACAGACAACAGTTGGGGAACCCAAAGGAAGGCAAGAACGCTGACTGGCCGGGATGGAGAAGGGATGGCTAGACTCAACTCATAAAGTGCAGACGCACATCTGGGAAATAACACGAAACAACAACCATGTATTAAAAAAAAAAAAAAACAACAACTGCAAATTAAAGAATTTTGCATCTGACCAAAGTTTCCTTTGACTCCCCCACCACACACACACACAGGCAGTGATGTGGAATGATACCGATGCTTAAAACGTGAGAAGAATGAATAGACTCAAGCATGTAAATAATAGACAAGTGATGAGAGATGATAATTGGGCCAATAACTGAAGCGAAAATGACATCTTTTTCTTCTTCTTCTTATCTCTAATATAAAATTCAAAAGCGTGTTTGTGTGGGCGCACCAGAGAAAAGTGCGTGGGGGCGCACAATGGCAAGATAGGCCCCCGTGTTTATTTCTACAATCTTTGCACGCATGAAAGTCTTCCAAAGCGTGTAGGTGGACCGCTTGCGTGCTCGAACATGCGCCGAAAAAACATCTCGCTTGGTTTTAATGTTGTACAGATGAGACTCTAAAAGTAGGGAGTCTGTGGAAAGCAGTACTTGACCTTGCTTGAGTCGGTCGTCATGCTGCGGCCTGGATTAAAGACTTCCAGCTCTTCTGATGGGGTATTAATTTTGCTACGGTGGAATATCTGTATTTTGCCCCTCCCGCCAAAGCGTAGAAACACACAGGAGATTTAGAGACAGCAGCGTAGCAGCAAGACAAAGCGGTTAGCCGAGAGTTTGGGGGGGGGGGGTGGAGGATACAGGTTGTTTTCGCAGGGGGGAAATTCCTTTGGTCTCCTCGTCTTTTCACTGAGGCAACAGTCGAGTGACTTTCAAGCATCAGAGAAAAAGGAGGTCCCTCACCCTGTTCTCAACCTGGCCCCACTATATTCAGATGGAAGTCTGGGAAGGTAAGACAGCGTAATGTAAATCACGACTGTAGCATTCACAAGGAAACCACTAATTGAGAGGGTCCGAAATACTGAAGTGGTTTTCGCAGGGGGAAAGCTTTGGAGCCTGCAAAGTCCATCAGTTGCTCCGAGGGGCTGGCAAAGAGATTGATCTGGCCTTCCAAAAATGTCCGTCTCACTCCAAGTTCTGTTTGTTCTTGTTTTCTAGGTCATTTCTCAACATGTAACCGATTTGCGAGACACTGACGACAGCATGCTTCGCCTCTACCGGACTTCAATCCTGTGCTTCTGGTGTCTTCTTCTTCTGGTTCACGATCAGGCCTCAGCCGATGAAGAGGGGCCCTGGAGACCCAAGTCTTCCAAGGAAGAATTGCCCCAAAGGGAGTCCAGCTCTGTCTGGTGGCCCATGAGACTCCCAAAGCTGCCGTCTCTTCCTTCACTGCCCTTCAGTCTGCCTTTTTATCCTGCTGGGGGTAAAAGCGAGGCTACAGAATTAAACCCAACCGGCCAAAAGCTGTCAGACTCAATCGATCAATCCGGGTCTGGAGATGTGATCATATCTGAAGTCTCTGCACTTCCAATTGGTTCCACTCAGGAGTTCCAAAGCAGTGTGACTGAGATAAAGACAGAAAGTCTTCCTACAGGGACACCGCATTTTTCACACAGCAATCGTGACAATGGCACGCTTGTTGCAACCTCTGCTACACATATCAGAAATACTCAGAGTCCCACCAGCTCAGGCACGCCGGAACAAAATGAGACACCGACTTACACACCATGGAAGATGACACTAGCATCACCAGTGCACCAGCTCCCAGATGACAGCAGTGGCTTTTTACAAACCATCACTGCGACAATGGCACCAGAAATCCCATTACCTACTGACAAGACACCAACCAACCTGAGAATGGGAATCACACTGACACCGAAATTGACTCCCCGTGAGAGCACTGCAGTGAAAGCACAGGAGTCATCAGAAAATCAAACCACACACAGCACCAGTTTGGAAGTCATTCCCACCACTGCCGCGAATGGAAGGGTTACTGCCACAGTAGCAAAAGGTATGCAAAGTCAACTACATCAATCGTGGCGGGATTGATTGCTCAAAGGTGATCAGTCATACACAGAAGTGTTCAATAGTCTGCTGTCCAAAGGCCGGCACAGAGGTCGCGTCAATCAATGGCCGTTTCTGCTGTCAAATATCTTGTTGAAATGCAGTCAAGTACAATTACATACAAGTCACCATCGCAACTGCATCGATGAGAAGGTATAAATTACGCTTTGTAAGAAAAGTTAATGACTCAACCAGTGCATATTCTTGATTAATAATTCCAAAATCAGGTGCATTTTTACAACCTGTTCTCATAGAGGTCGCTAACAAAGGGAAAATGGTTTGCTTTTCTCGACCAATGTGACATTGACGGAACATCCTCTCTCCATGGCCCATCCCCCCACGCGTAGAGACAGTATCTGTATGCTTAATAATCAGGATAAGACCCTCACACCTCCCGGTACAGAGACATCCATCATGTCAGGTTAGAGGTTAGTCCAGTATCTGATCAGTCGATTCATCCAAGCTTGCAGGGAAAGGGGAAGTTGGAATCCCTGGACATTTGATAAAAGTGTATGTCGCTGTCGCTGACTTCCGCCACCAACCAAAGGTGGAGCAGCTTGAAAACACTGTTAGGGGGGGATGAGGTATTGGTTGACAGGCAACCTGTCCGCAGATGTTCCCAAAATTTAAGAAGGGATAGGATAGGTTGCTTACATTTGAGCTCACAATTTGACGGGTGACGTCAAACCGCAGCGTCGCTACACGTTTCCGGCTGATGTGCTGTGCCGGTGGGGAGGGGACCACCCAATATGGCGGCGTATCAGTATTCTGAGCGCACACTCAGCCGGAGCGTCCACGGCCCCAGTGGGACCGTACGCTCGCCGGCCGTTGTTCACCAAAGCTGAACATGCTGCCGCTTCTCCCGTCCTGCCCCTCCGCCTTTTCTCAGCTTTGTACAAATCCTAACAACCGCTCGGCTGCCGCTGCTGCTTTGAAGGCTCAAGTGTTTTGACGAGCGAAAGACACTCTTTGCGGGGGAAACTGTCATGTAACGGTTCTTAAATTGACACAGCAGGATGATGATAGTATACACACACACAGTTAAAACATACCAAAGAGCAAGACATCCCACCGCTGTCAGGGGTCGTTCTGACATTTCAGTCGAGATTTTAAGTGTGACAAAATAAAATTCTATCTTTAAACCCAATACCTGGATTATACGGCCAGACACTGGCAATTGTCATTATTAGCGCTTAAAACGACAGAAGGATGGTAACAGACGCAAGGAACACACGTTCACGTGTAACAATCATATACAGTGTATCAAATCATCCCAATCCTGCAAACTCATTTTATGTATTTTTCTCACCTTTTAAGGGTGATTAAAGACGAAAGTTTTAGCTCTAAAGCAAATGACGGAAGATTACAAAAGTCTCTGGCAGAGAACTGTTTATAGTGCTTAAACTGACAGGTTCGTTAATACAGTACACACGTGAAAGCACACACTTTCACTCTTGCCAACATATAACTCCACACATCACAACTCGAAGTTATTATTTTGAAACCTTGGTCAAGATTTTTTAAGGGTGAACAACGTCGCTACACAATCACTTTTAGCTCAAGAAACACTAGCTGGGAGCATTTATATCTCCGTCCTACGCCATTTAGGTATCGCATTAACGGACTTGTAAACCTCCACAAAATCTTTTACAGACGTGCTGAATTTAGGCCTGACCGATGCCGCCGCAAAATGTAGCTTTTTGTTTCGAGATCATCTAAAATGGTTAAATCACAACACACACACATGGAAACATCGATGCAATCAGGCTGCAGAGATCCACACAAGGGGGCCATGGATGGCTGGCTTCATACAAGTGAAGGCCGCACTGACCCATTTGACAGAACTGGGTTAAGATACACTGTCCTTCCACTCACAGTGCACGGCAGTGTTCAACTATCACTTTGTCTGTGTGTGTCAACTCACTTTGAAGCCACCCAGAGCTGAAACCACTGAAATCTCTTCACAGCTAAGGCGGACGAGAAAGGTGCGGCGCTTGATGCTTACACGACGGATGCTCCGGCGCCGCGAACGTCGCCACTGCCAGGAGAATCAGGTGAGCTGAGAGCTACATTTGTTCCCCATCCGTTAAACTGCTTGAGTCTGTGTCCATTCTGTTAATTGCTTCTGAAGTGGGGGGTGGGGGGTGGGATCAAATCTTCTAACTGGAGATGCCCAATGAAAACATTTCATTTGACACCATCTACTATACGATCGAGAAAGTGCTGTCTCATAAAAGTGCTGTTGCATTTATTGTCTTCCTGCTTCCCTCACGGGATCCGACATGTATAATTCATGATGAAAATCGATCTCTGGTGAAATATGTGGCCCAGTTTGCAGGAGCAGCTGTAGCCCGGTTACTTCGCCTGCTTGCTCCAGAATAGCAAAAGTGATTTGTCCAGAAATAGATTTGTTAAATGTGTCACTGGTTTTAAAGAAACTGATCCTGTTGATAAGTCCGATGTGTGAAGGTGACCCTTCTAGGGCCCAAACGTTTCATGACATGACAAGTACAGATGGCTTATTTTGCCCTGGAAGGTCTGAGCAGGTGGATTCGTTAACAACTGGGAGTCTAACCCCATAATTGATCCAGCAGTTTGTCATTGAGTTTTTAGCGCGAGCACTGCAGATGTGACCGAGTCGTTCCCACAGGAATGTGTCACATGACCTAGCGGCCTGCACCAGAACCTAAATACTGCGATCCGTCCTTGCTTTGTGGTCCACCAAATCCCAGTAAGACCATCAGCTCAGACGTGTACCGACGTGAGCATAACATACAGTAAGATTTTCCACTCACACCTCAAAAGGGTGGCATCCTGATCGTCCTGGAAAGCAAAACACACAGACGGACGCAGTTCCCAGCCACACCTACTTTGTAATGATGTCGCTGGTCTAGCAAGACGATGTAACAGAAGCACTAACATTGAGAACATGTTTTTAATTAGGCAAAACCGTTGAAGATATCCCCAAGCCACAACAACAGACTAATAAAGCACAACAACTGCAACATGCTCCCAGTTTAGGGCATCGTGTTTCTTCCTACTTGACGTTTTCATTACAAGCCGCTGCAATAATACAGAGGCTTAAACGGGGCAAAAACACTTTGTCATCGCAGTACAGTAAAAGGAGACGTTTCTTTTCTTGTGCTCGGCGTTAACGACAGGCAAGTACGGGTGACAGATCCCGGGCAAAAACCAAATAAGCGTACCTAAGGGGTGTGTCCCATGTTTGAAGCCGGCTGTTCATGGGAACATCAACAATTAGGGAGGAAGAAAAGGGAGGATGGGAAAAGTGACCAATAAAGAGGTGTGAATCCACACGAATTCTGCGATAGGAAACAATTAGCAGGTCCATCTGGGGCTGACGTCTGTTTTCCATGTATGTAATGTATTCCCCATATTTATAGGTCTCTTTTGACGGCCGCATTTCCTGCAAAAACGACACCGTACCGGCCCAAAGTGAGGTTGCCTGTGCTCCTGGTTTATTACTCTGGAGGTCTGGGCTCCATTAATGGAGCCTGAATCTTTATTGTCTGCGATAAGCCAGCAGCAAAATGACAGATGAGCCCGTGCACATGACAGGAACATCTCCCCCTCTTTCGATCTAATTATCAGATCTGTAGCTTCCAATGTTTCTTTCTTGGTGAGGATGGGGGGGAAAGTTTATGATGTATGGGAAGAATAAGGGTACAATTTAATTGAAAGTCGGGGAAACTGATTTTGTGCTTTTTTTTTTTTTTTTCCCCCCCAAGGGACTACAGCAGAAAGTTCACAAAACCTCCAAACATGGGACTTGATGTCAAACCTGGTGAGCGGGACAGTCACGTTCCTTCCAGACTGCAATAAAGAACGCTCCGGGGCCTGCAACTTCTCAGACAACTGGGAATCTATCGAAACATCAGACATGAAAACAGCAACAAACTATACAAGTACAAACCAATCGAGCAGCCCTTCGGCATTCCCGTCTGCTCTCATGTTGGTTCCGCTGTACACAGACTGGAACAGTGCCATGGCAGCCTGGGGCCTGGCCTGGGAGGCGCACGTGTACGGTGCCGGTTGCGTTTTTGCAATGTTAACACTGGCCTCCGCGCTCAACCTTCTCTGCTTGCCTCTGCGCTGTCCATCTGGTTGTGGCTATTTTGCTCTAGTCAGCCTGTTTTTACTGGCCGCCGGGGGTACCAGATCCTTCTCACTCCTGTACGACGCATATGGCCATCAGGACCGCTTCCCCTCCGGTGAGGCCTCGCTGATGCTGTACGAGGCACCCTTTCCTTGTCTGACAGCCGCGTTCGGCTTGGTTTTCCTCCTGCTTTCCATGCGCTCCAGGATGCAGCTCTCCTACTCGGCCTTCCAAAGACCCTGCTTCCTGGCCTGTGTGGTCGTCCTCCACTTCACTGCTGCCTTTGGGCCAGGGATGCTGTTCAGGTTCTACCAGCAGAAACCTCCGCTTTGCTTATTTCTATCACTCATTTCCCGTGGAGCCTTTGTAGCCCTCGCTACCTTCCTGTCTGCTGCCTATTTTGTGTTCTATGTCTACGTGCGAGCAGACTCCAAGCACATCTACCACCTCAACAACACGTCTCCAACCCCCGCCGAGCGATACAACCGCTGTCCTTTCGCCGAGAGCCGCGATTGGGATCGTGCGGCTGTAACAGTTTGTCTTTCCGCCTTGTTTTCTTTAGCCTGTGCGGGGCTGCAGCTGTATGCGATGCTCAATGCTATGGGTGTCACCGGGGGGGAAGACGTCTTCCGCCCGTGGTGCTGGTGGGCTTTCCATTTCAGTTGCAGACTGTGCGAACTGGGAGTTTGCCTCACATTGGCACTGGTAGTGGCACAACCAGTCTACTGCTCTGACCAGCTACCATCAACTGGAAGCTGTTGGACAGAACTGCTAGCATCTAAGGCGCCCATCCTGCCAGGGAGCTGCCAGTGGGGCTTAAGCCCACAGGAGAAGCTAGCCATCGTGGACACAGTTGGCCTTGGCGAGACAGAGAACCTTCCTCTCTATACACTTATGGACGAGAGGCTAACTAGCAGTCTGAACGGGCTGGACTTCTTGTACCACAGTAACCGGGCACTTGCTTATAGAGACCTAGACATAAATGCGGACAAGACTGCCTCACAGAAACCTGAAAATGGAGGCGTTGGGGGGCCGTCAGGTGGCTCCTCCTTTACAAGTGATTCCACCACAGACCTGCGGCCACCGTCGCCCATCAACTTGCGCCGCAGCATCGACGAGGCGCTCTTCGGCGAGGCTCTTTTTCCCATCAGCCTCTTCAGCACTACCAGGCCAACGCAGAGCAGCGAATTATCTGTAAATGACCACTATGCTCTTCCAAACTTCTGTCATTCTCACTCAAGTGACCCTGCCCTTTTCCAAAACTCCTCTGGTGGAGACATAACTCTAAATGCAGGTGAGCTCGAGGCTCCTCCATCTCCATCCCTGTCCTCTTCCAGCTGCTCCTCTCCCGAGCGCTGGAGGGGAAGCTCCTCGTCCTGCTCCCCGTACCGGGCCTCGATCGGGGACTCGTCAATGGTGCTCTGCCCGAGTCCAGAAGTACAGGATCGGCAGGAGACTGACCCACACAGGGACTACCAAACGTTGGGAGCTGCCTCACAGGAGAGCCTTGACCTGGACATGTCGTCCGAGGCTGACCGATCGGTGCAGGAGGAGTTCATGAGTGCCTGCAGACAAATTGACACGCTCAGCATTTCCAGCGAGACAATCGATTTGTAATGGACACACTGGACGCAAAGATTTCATGAAAAAAACAAAAGCGCTACAAGATTTTCATGGTAGTCCAAAGCTTCCAAAGAAAATGTTTGGTAGGTGCGTCTTTAAGTGGTCACATCATGTCGATGTGGGTTTACGTGCCAAAAATGTCCAGAAACAACCGTTTGTGACTTTGACACGTTCTGCCTAGTAAGTAAAAAAAGGGTTAGGGTGTAAAGTGATACCTAAAATAACAAAATGTCTAACCTAATGGGAGATACAACGGCTGATGTCTTACTGCTTTTGTACATTCTTAACACTTCTATAATACTTCTGATGTTCAATTTAAACCCAACCGCCAGAGGATAACAGCAAGCAGCGTCCTCTACTGGCCAATCTCCGTAAATGTTTCTACATGGACTCCAGCCCTCTGCTTACAAATTTATATATTACAGGAAATATATACACACAAATAAAGCTGATTGCTATATATATAACTGGTGTTTGTCCCCAATAAGACAGCGCACAAGAACAGTTTGATTTCTTTATTCGTTTCAGCAAATGGAACAGTAAACAGCTTCCCCTCTGCAGTGCTTTTGAAACAGTAAACAGGCGGTGCCCCAAAACAAATACTGTCCTCATATACTAAGTCTTTTCAATTCAGGATTTAAAAAAAAAAAAAAAAAAAAAAAAAAAAAAAAAAGAGGTTTTAAAGTCTGTATATGAGTAACTGAAAGCTTATATTTTCCATGTCCGTTTTGTGCACTGTCTTTACATTACAAGACTTGGCAAGTGGCGCGAACCCAGTGCTGGGTGATTTACTTCAACCTTTTGAAGAAACTGTGGGGCCTTAGAATAAGGTTTCATCAAATACACTGCGTTTGGACACTCTCTCGCAGTCAATAGCATAGGAAAGCGCGGCCAAAATTTTGACTTGAAACATTCATAACCCAACATGGCAAAACGAGCCCAGCTAGTCTTTTTGTAACGCAGACCATCCACTTGTCAAGGCATTAAAGCATCCAGGAAAAAAAAAAAAAAAAACACAAAGGAAAGCGCAGAAATGGTGTAACATGTAACGGGCCATTTTTTCTTGCACTAAATTTGATTTTGACGTGACAAAAAGAGCACATATAAATACGATAGGCAGTACGGATGCAGTTACAACAAAGCGGAATAAAAATACAACGGTGTCGGGCTTGTGGAAAAAGAACATGCATATCAAAAACCCTTCATCCCTCAATTTAAAGCCCAGAAGACACTGTACAGCCTTTATAACAAACTCACTTGTGGAAACGTACCTGATTCTATTGAGTTTTTGGTCCCGTCGTGTAATTTTTAGGCTCATGAACGATTGGAGGCAGGTCTGCTGATTGTAGGCGGCGCCCGAGGGTCCAAAGTAAACAAGAGAACTCACGGAGAGAGAAAAAAAAAAAAAAAAAAAACACGGCCACAAACGCAGTACCAAAACGCGAGGCTCAAATGTGTTGTCAAGGAATATCCGGAAACCCTGATGTGCCGCTTCTTGCGCGCAAGGCGCCCTACGTGACTACCCCACCCCCGGGCTGCCCACTTGATGTCGGTGGAGAGTCGGGTGGAGAGATGAGCTACAGGTGTACTTGGTGGTGGGTGGGGTGGGAGGTTTATTGTCATTTAAACATTTGGTCACTTTTTTTTTTTTGGTAAGGTGGTGTGGTGGACCATCCGCAGCTCAGTAAAGACGCTTCTCGTAACTGTCGAGGTGAAACCCAAGGAAACAATTAGTGCTGAATGTGCGATTCCAACGACGCTTTCCATTTAGTTGCTGCATTGAAAGCCACTCAAGCACATGCCAGACTACTACAAGTTATTTGACCATTTTGTTCATTGCATTAGCAAGCAGGTTTTCTGCAGTAAAGATCATCACATTTTTTAGTTATTTCATCCTGGAAATCACAACATGTCAAAAGACTATTTTTCTCATTTGTATTTGGTCAAAATCCTCCCCTAATTAATACCTACAAGGATATCTAATGTTCTACCTTAAGGAGCTTGAGACCTTTGCTCTAGACCATGCTAAGACAACTCGGTAGAAGAGAAAATTGAAATATAATTGAACAGCATTCCTCAAACTATTCATGATTTTCAAAAATGTTCCTCGTCAAACATTGTATTACATTATTTCCAGGCTTAAATGATTTGATGTTTTCTCAAAATTGTCCCAAGAACATTTTTCTTAAAAAGTATTTGTTTTGTTTCTTTATCAATTCCAGCCATTTAACATAACATAACTCACAAAAATCAAAATCTCAATGCTATTGACCGGTTTCAAAGATACAGTCAAAATGTGCATTCACTAAAATTCTGAAGCTGTTTTCTATGATTTAGCTGGTTAAGCGCAAAGCATGCCCAAAGCTGGAACGAGCGCTACTTACGAGTGAAGACCATGGACGCCCCCTTCCACCTGTGCAGACATGGTTCTCTTCTCAAACTTGAGCTCTCCAGAGTACATCATGGAGCTGACAATACGGCAAATGTGTATTCAGCAGCTGTTGTTGAATTGCACCCAGAAAAACAATCGTTCCTGTTCTTACCGGAGCGCCGAAAGACTCTTGGCCCCGATGTCCTGGCAGCCGTGTTGGATCCCAGCTATGAGGTAAGGTACAAACTTGTGGATGGAGCCCTTGTCCTGCACCGAGCCAGACACGCCCTGGGCCACCTTCACCGAGTCACCCTCGCTGTTAGTGGGGAATTTTGATACATTATTAAAATCACTTCTCAATTTCGCAATTTTATGTGATCAAATGCGGCGGGAGCGCACCTGAAGTAACGTTTCTGGCTGCTGGTGCTCTTCTCCATGGCGTCGAGCGAGCCCATACCGCGGTACTTTTTCAGCCGCACGCCGTCCGAGAAGAAGTACTCGCCGGGGGCCTCGGTGGTCGCCGCCAGGAGAGAGCCCATCATGACTGCAGCAACAAAAGAATTATTTACCCAACAAATGATATTGGGCCTCGAGCTTGACACCTGTGCTCTGGACTGCACGATGATAATTTGGCACTTCTTCTATGCTGGCCCCAAATTTTATTTTATTATTGCAATTCCAACTGCCTTTCATTCATATCCTTTTTCCATTCTTTCCAGGCTTTTTGCTAGCCACATACTGACAAGCAACTTGGACAATGTTTAGACGATCACTATTCATAATAATTCTCAAAAATGGCAACAGTCTTTTTTTGTTTTTTAATTAAAATCCCTTTTCCTAAAGTCTTGTACATTTTTTCCAGCCTCTGCCACCCTTGAGTTTGGCACCTACGCTCCCGACTATGCCAGAATAATTTGGAACACATGAGCTAGCTCAAGTTTGACAGCTGCGCTGCCTCTTGGTTATGCTGAAATTAATTGACATTTTCTTCCAAATTGCCCAATATTACTCCTGAACATTTTGCTTTCCCTACAATCTTACGTTCTTCCCAGGCTTTTGCCAACTACAAGTTAGACAATCCGTTCTTGACTACGCAAGGATGATGTGAAATTTCCTTTAAACATTTCCCCAATCACAACTTTAATAGTTTCCACAAAATCCTCAAAAAATGATTTTTAAAAAAAAGCTAATTTTCAAGAATAACTATGATAACTAATGAATGTGGAATTCTTTTGTCAGTTTTTTTCTTTTTAAACATTCTTACCGGTGGATGCTCCAAGTGAGAGCGCCTTGACCACGTGTCCGACCGTCTGGATGCCGCCATCTGCAATAACGGGTACACTGAAGCGTCGCGCGTACTCGGCGACCTTGTACACGGAGGTCCCCTGAGGCCGCCCACACGCCATAACTGCAAACGGCGCCAACGCAAGGAATTACACACGACAAACGCTGATAATTGGGAGAGACATTACCTTGGCAACCCAGAGCAGGAAGAGAACCACAGCGACCGAGAGCAGTCGCTGGGCTGCTGTTACCATGGGCAACCATGGGCAGACAGATTAAGAACAATTATATGAGTACCTTCCTGCGTGATGCAGATCGAGCCGCAGCCCATGCCGACCCGCAGTGCGTCCACTCCGGCGTCGATCAGATTCTTGGCTTGCGCCGCTGTCACCACTGCGAAGGAAACGGGTCAAATAAAGCAAGAGGTGAGCGCTTGATGTACAATTTTAAAAAGAACCATAGTTGGGAGGGAAAAAAAAAAAAAAAAAAAAAAAAAGTCACAAACCAATAAGAAGACATCTGCAGATTTAAAACCTTTTATAAAACCAATGAGTTAAAATCATCATCATTATATCCCTGTGTTGGACAAGATTTTGCAATATTTTTGATACACTATATTAAAACAAATTAGAGGCTTGTTTTAGAGTTAGAAAGTGATCGGGGACACACCAACTAAACTTACCGATTGAAACAACAACATGAAACATTGACCTAATTTAAGCTCCGTGTTGTGTTTAAAAATGACCATTCATTTTCTGTAACAAAAATAAAAATACAACTTATTCTGCTAATTTCACATTCTTCTTTTAATGACTGGTATAGATTATTCAAATGCTTTTTTTTTTTTTTAAATTATAAAAACACCCCTACATGATAAGGGGGAGAAATGTCTAATTTATACACCATTTCTGGACAATCAGATTCATTCATGTTCCATAACATAACATTCACACTTAATTTTACCCTAATTTCACAATGACGAATAAATGACAGGCAGGTTAAGCTAATTCAACAATGTGGCATTCATATTTTTGCATTTCTTTTCTCTAGGGGTTTATGGCCATACCGTTTCCGCCCACCACTTGCAGTTCGGGAAATTTCTGTTTGATGTAGTTGATCATGTTGATCTGAAAGACTGAGTTGCCTTGCGACGAATCCTGGAGGGAAAAAAAAAAATGTTGATGAAAACGTGACGGGAAGTGAACAGTTGCTGCTGGTTAAAACCGCAGTAAAAAAGACCCACCAGAACCACCACGTCCACGCCCGCCTGCACTAAGAGGTCCAGCCTGTACTTGTCGTCGTCACGGGTGCCGATGGCGGCGCCGCACAGCAGCTGCTTGCGCGAGTCTTTGGAAGCCAGCGGGTAGTCCCGGTTCTTCTTCAGATCCGTCCTGGCGATGATGGCCACCAACTCGTCGTTGTCGTTTACAATGGGGAGCTTGCCTGGTGTGCGGCAGGAACGTCAACAAACAAAAGACAAAAGACAAAAAGAGTTTTGTTTTTACCTTTTTTGCTACGCTGCAAGATGTCATTTGCTTCTTTTAAGGTGACACCGGCCGGAGCCACCACCAGCTCCTCCCTCTTTGTCATCGCCTGAAACGGCACAAGCAGAATATTTATATACACATTTGTAAATTCATGACAGTCTGCATGCCTGGATATCGTTTGGAATCCGAGCCTCTAATTGGAAGATGACTGGAATCTGGCACACACCTCCGCCAGGGTCTTGTTGTGGTCCTTCTCCGACAGGAAGTCGATGTCCCTGGAGGTGACGATGCCCACCAGCTTTCCGCCCATCTTGCCCGTCTCCGTCACGGGTATGCCCGAGAAGCCGTGGCGCATTTTGGCCTCCAGCACATCGCCGACCGTCTGGCGGGGGCTCATTACCACTGGGTCCGTGATAAAGCCTTGCTCGAATCTCTGGAAAGCAAATTGTGCGTTTAGACATTTGACTCAATAAATCAACGGGGTTGATGGCTTACCTTGACCTTGCGGACTTCGTTGGCTTGGAATTCGGGCGTGCAGTTGTGGTGGATAAAGCCAATGCCCCCCATTAGCTATAAAGTAAATAGTTCATTGATAATTATAATCATAATGATACAAAATAAAGTAGCCATGTTGTCAACGTCGTACCGCCATTGCGATGGCCATGGCCGACTCTGTGACGGTGTCCATGGGGGAAGAGATAAGCGGGGCCTTCAACGTGATCTTCTTGGTGAGTGCTGATGTTAAGTCCTGATAGGGGGAGAAAAAAAAAAAAAAAAAAAAACAATATAAACTCACATCATAAACAGTTGTATTAGTAGTCTTTAAGAAAAATAATACACAAAAAAAGTCAAAAGTGAAAGTGTAAATAAAACAAAAATGTGAAGGCAAGACGCGGCTTTTCTCAGTGATAAAAACCAAGACATGACTACGAAAAACATCCTCAGAACTGTGCGGCAGAACCTCTGACAATTTGTCCACCTGTGCTGCACGGCATGCTTTAAAGAAAAAAAAAAAAAAAAACATAAATGAATTCGCCTTACAGTTCTGAGGACCGGGTTTCAAATCCCCGACCCCTAGTGAGCTTAAGCGGCTCAGAAAAAAGATTGATGGATGAAAACCGGTCCCTACTTTCAACGCCAGCGTGTTTTGCACAAGAGCCACAGGGGGGCGCCATTTTCTCTTAAAAATGAATAAATCAAGACTTTTTGTCAAGTACACACTTTATCAGAGGAGTGATACAAACTTCCCACACCTGAATGTATCTGTGACAATATTTACAACATTCCTCACATGTAGTGAAGGTGAACAAATCCTTAGCAAATGAAAACTAGCGATGCGGCTGCTTTTCTTCCATGGCAAAAGCGAGGATAAAAAATCCCGACCACCTCTGACTGCCATTTAGAGAGCACACACTGAGCTGTGAGATTCCAGCTGGGAGATGGGAACATGTGACTGTCCATACACGGGCACACGCGGCCTCTGTGACACCTCGGTCCAGACCGCGGAAGTGGTCCGTTTAGAGCCAAATGTAGACTTGTTTTTGCTCGTCGAGCGTGAATGGGCACACTGTACAGAGACCAAGTGGGGCACGGCACACGGGGACTGTCGGGCCACAACGGACCAATGATAGAAAGGTGAAGCATCTTAAAAAAAAAAAAAAAAAAAAAAAAAGAAAAAATAAAGTGTGAAGCTTATAATAATAGTGAATTGGGAAGCAACGACTGTCAGCCAATCAACATGCAAAACTTTTAAAACGAGGTCTCATCAGTCTGATGAATAAAACATTTATGGAGGGGGTCAAGGGGGCATATACATTCTTCATTATTATAATTTTTTTTTAATCCATCAATGCAAGTGTAGTGGTACATTTTTATATATTAAAGATTTTTTTTGCATTCATTTTCTCTTTGAAGCATATTGGTATATGAATATTTTATCGGAGTTCAATGCATTTTATTTTCCATTTTTTGTTCTTGTAATTCATCGTATTTGATATGTTTTAGTATTTGCTTTTCCATTTGTATTTTAACTGTGGTTTATTTCTACTTGGATCAAATAGTTTGAAAAAGGGTCTCATTTTTTTTTACTGTTGAATGTTTTCTTTACACATTTTGTTTAGAATGAGATTGAAACTAGTTTTGGGGATATTTATATATTCAAAACTAATTTGTTCATCTATTGTTGTATTTTAATGGTTGATATTTGAGTCCAAAAATAAGCATCTCTGTTGATTTTTCTTCCAATACCTCTGTATTAGGACACAGTCCTGGAAATATCACATTGATGTCATATAATGATGAACAGAACTCTTCAGAGGGCACACCAGGGAAGAGAGATTACAGATATCCATTAACTAACAACTGACAGATGAACAAAACGGAGGAGAGGGGGGGATTTGCCCAAACCCGGCTGAGATTATCTGATTCGTGGCCAATCATTTGAGAGGGGAGGATGAAATGAGCGACCGAAGCAGACGACGGGAACAGCAGGCTGAAGGGAGCTGCGTCAAATGTGAAAATAAAAGAAACAAGGCGACGTTTGTTTCGCAGTCAGGTTTTGAGGTTTGGCATGATGTCCGTCGACTCGGAGGAATAAGATTCACTGGCATTACTCACCACTTCGTCTGAGGTGAAGTCGATGAAGCCTGGCAGGATCAGGAAGTCACTGAAAGACAACAACAAAAAAAAGACAGTCAGAGGCTAACGTTAAAAAGTCAATATCCAAAATTTTCTGCTGTTTGTGAGTAATGTATTGAAATAAAAATGTCAAAAAGCATTATAATAAGGTGAAGTACCTCAATGTAGGCAAATGATTTTTTTACTCTTCGTATTTAGCATTATCATATCTGTGACGCACCCATTAGTAGAATAAATGAAGTTTGCCTGAGTAGTTTTACTCAATTTCAGTCTTATTTTATCTTTACACTCGTATGGCCTTTCACAATGTTAAAATGTTATTCTAAAAACCGGTCTGTCCAGTTATTAACGACATCCTTAACTTTTCAATTGACATAACGTTCCAAAAATAGCCAGCTGGACGGTTGCGTTTGTCCCCACACGCCCACAAACTTCCGCGTGGGGACCAGCAAGGACTCCAGAGAAGCATCTGCTAGCAATTAGCTGCCGCCGCAAAATTCTGCTGCAACACAGCAAAATCAAAAAAAGAACACTGTATGTACACGTTTTGGTTTTTTTGGACATGCTGTGTGACAGATTTGGTATCTTTCAACAGGTCAGCGTAAGGCAGGAGGGATGAATTTAAATTCTAATATGGCCTATGGTGCAAAAAATCTTGAAAAACGGTTCAAATTAAACTGTACTCTCTTTATAAAAGCACATTTTAATGGGATTTTTTAAAATTATTAATGTAATAAATTAATCAACATTAAAATTACACTGAAAATGAGCAAGTAAAAGGAATTTTTTACTGCACTCACTTAAAAATTATTCAGTCTACTAAAGTAAAAAAAGTAACACCGCAAGACAGACAAGTTTTGAAAAAAATGTGGTGTAGTTTTTATTACAAAAACCTCATTTTGAGTGATGACTATGAGATTAAATGAAAAATTAACCAACTAACTAAATTATGCCTAAATTACAGTTACAATTAAATGTTTTTATTTTTGCTTTCTGAGAGACAGAGAGGCAAAATAAATTGTCAGACCTCGACCCTAAACTACTCTATGTTCTTTTTTTTCTCCATACTTACGCTTGTTCAATTTTGTAAAAATTGCTTCACAAGGGGATTATATAGTTAAATTTGCATCGTGTTTCATTTTTATGGCACCCATTACTCTCAAAAGTGTGCATTTTTGTCTATTTTAGGAATTCGCAGTACCGTCTGACCAGTGTGGACCCAAAAACAAGGGCAGGAAAACCTCAAAATTCACAGTAGCGCGTGTCAAGAAGCCAGTCTTCATCCAAATCCATACAGACCGACAGGTGAAATAATTGTATTTTTGCCACGTCAAGGGATTATTCGTCCAGAGGGCTTTGTGCGTGCTCACTCTTGGAAGCCATTTCAGAGCGTACACAAACCACCATTTTGAGGTAATACAACGGCACGTCGGCTCCACATTCTATAAACTTTCGACGGGGACGGCTGGAATTTGACGCCCTGTGGCAATGTCGCATACTTTTAGAAGGTCCTCGCCTCAAGTTCTGCCCTCCCGTTCACATGATGTCAATCAAGGCCATCATGTGAGCAGCCTCGGAGCGGGCCGTGATGCGCGTGATTAAGTCGCTAATGGGGAACGCGTCTGGAAAAATCAGCCAATCAAAATACTACCGAGATGCACACGCAAGACAATTTTTGGGTATAACTGCAATCACTTGCTTCGTTATGTCCTAAAATGTGATGCTCGGATGCCAGCTCGAGGTTAGCCAGATATAAATCTAATCGGGGAAACATGGGAATTTAATCAATTTAATATGTGAGGCCATGCATACAGTACATGCACATAGTTAGCAATGGTCGACACAGCGGGAATGCCAAAAACATTATTTCCCGTGGCAAAAATGGAACGCATGTATGGTATGATAAAACTAAAATAAAGTCAATCTACTGATCCTTTGAGGATGCCTGACAGGACACGTGAATGCCAGGGAAATGTAAATGGCTAATTCCCAAGGCAGCCGTTAAGATAGTAGCTGAATTTTCCCAAGAAAATCTCCATTTTGGAGGTTCCACTGTAAAGCGACGACGATGTTCATCCCATAATAACTGCTGATAAAATGTGCTTTCTCACCTCTGGGAATTTTTCATTTATTTTACTTTCATCAGGACAGTCACGATATTTTCGTATGAGGGTTCAAACTGACTTGTTCTACTCACTTGTAAGTCAACCCATCTCCTTTAGAGCATAGCTCTTCTGCCGTTTGACCGTCGGAGTGTTGGTCACATCTGCTGGTTCAGAACGTGTTGGCCATTACAAAGCGCTAAGTGATGACACGTTTAAGTGTGTGCCTTTCCAACGGGAAGGTAGAGGTGTGGGGGGGGGGGAGACGTCTTACTTGTACGTGAGGCCGTCGCCAACGGAGAAGAGCTGCTGCGCCGACAGTCCGTCCTCCGGGACGTAGCCCGTGCCGCCGCTGATAAGGTAATCTGCCATACTGTAAAACAAAAGAAGAAACTTGAGTCCATATGTTAGCATTTTATAGCATGTTTCCTTTGATTTTTTTGGGGAACTGCTTATGACTCCCCTAAATTCTCTATCACTGCGCCGTATGCCTCAAATACTTTCTTCCAGCTTCTATTTGGCTACATCGAATGCCTAATCAGGTGTGATTTGCAACATTCATTCAAGAATAAAATCATCTCACTGTACCCCTTTGTGAAGCTTTTAGGCAGCCGCAAAAACATCTTGAGCCAAGCGGCTAGTTGATAATACCAAGTACAAATGCCTCTCAAGAGCCAAGCACCCGCTGGCTCTTGATGACATCATACATAGAATAAATACGTCGTTTTACCGGGGGATAAAAGCGGGGTGCCAACATTGCAATGCTCTAGTCGCGACTCTAAAGAACATGACATGAAGAAGTGAGGGGGAAAAAAAACAGTCAACATTACTTAAATTATTATAAAGCAGCAAGTTGTTAAAAAAAGAAGACTTTAACGACACTTCTTAACTGGCCCGGTGACCTACATCGCCTGCTAGCAAACATTAGCGACCTTCAAAAGGCTGCATTATGAGATCAAGTTTTGAAATAGTTACAATGTCCGGACAGCTCTGTTTGCTTGCGATACGATAACACCTGGCTTTAATTCTGAAATAAAAGCAGCTTCGCAGAGGATGGGGGCGAGACTACTTTGTTTAGCTTCTAAACGTGTTCTGGTGCGCAAAGGTGAGGCGTAATGTCGAGTAAGAGTGATGCTCGTGACAATTTACTAATATTAATATTAGCTGCAGTTGGAGAGGCCGTAAAGCAGTCACAAAACATTTAAAAGATCACAATGTTTTCAGGGACAAACGTGTGTTGTTAACAAGAACAGTGCTCTCATAACGAAAATGCCAACAATACGTTTAAATCTAACACTGTAACATGCATCGACAGTCATTCGTGCAACTAGAATTTTATGGATCGTCGCATTTGGTGTCAAAAGTGCACTTATAACAACTTTTTTTTTTTTGGTCACTGCACGTACTAGTGTAGTGGGTTTACATGTGGCGCAAGTTAGCGATTAGCATTGGTAGCATGCGTCTCGCTCGGGTGTGCGCATGTCCGCAGTCTTGTCAACGCGTGTACGGCTTCTTTAAACTTTTGGTGGGGGCAAAACAAAAAAAAAAAACTACCAAACGTTTGAAATGAGCCTGATTTAGTTAACCGCCGTCACGCTGCGTTACGGGAAAATGCAAAGCGATCTCCCGGCTTCGTAGTGTATAAATGTGCAGTGGTTGTAGCCAGGATGCTAACAGGCATAGACATCGTCGGCTAGAGTATTACCTCGAAGAAGAAAAAGAGACCCGTCGCCCGTGGATCCAACAAGTGAGTTTTTAAACAAACAAAACAAAAAAAATCAGGGCAGGAGTGGAGAGAGTGGGGCGCTTTTTGTGTCACGGTGCGGGGTTGGTGAATATGTACCAGCCGCCGCCTCGTTACGTCCCCTTTCCGCGTGGAGGCGTGCTGATCCTCACCACGCTGCTTACTCGTGACGTAGCAGAACCGAGATGCGCATGCGTACACGTGGAAGGTTTTTGAAGAACGATCAAAAGACATTGGAATAAACTATTCATCATTTTTTTTATTCTATTAAACATAAGGATTGTTTATGTACTTATCAGGAACCAATATTTACAGATACTTGGGTCCTGTCAGTGAACATAGTATCATCTGTCTGAATTTACTGGGGTGTTTTTTTCTGTTGTTGTCGTTTTGGCCTTTATTAAAGTCCCAGGAGAAACTTGTTCATTCAAATTTAAAGTGCTCTGAAGCGAATTCCAGTACTTACTCAATGTGAAACCTCAGCTGGTACAATAAGGTATTATTCTGTTGTATTAGTTGCACCAAGTACGTAGATACTGTAGTTATTGATCTACTGGATGAGTATTTTATTGTCACAGTGTGTTGCTGTCATAGACGGTTGAAAAAAAAGGCAATATTTGTAGTAAATGTGTGAAATAGGCACACCTGATGATCTCTGATATAGTACATGGTAGTCGTTAGAAATGAATGTTAAGATATTCACTGTGTTCCTTTAAATTGCTTTTTTTTTTTTTTTTACACAGAATCTTCAGCATTAAACAATACTTTGTGTGTGAGGGGTTGCTTTTTTTAATGTAGTATGCTGAAATGGAGACAGAGACAGCAACAAATAAATAAAATATGCTGGAAGACAGAAAAGCGCATGTTTAAAATTTGCCTTGGGTTTCACCAATCTCGTGAAAATTATAAATTCAAAAGCGTCCCAATCAATTCAGAAGTTTTCGGTTAGGTATGTAAGTACTTGTGCATTCATCCTAGGCCTGTTGTGATTCTTGCTATCTTCAGAGTCGGCGAGTTGCTCGTGCTCACAATATCATCATGCACGAGGACAATGGACAATGTCACAACAAGTGTGGAAACTTCTGCCTGCGAGCACTAAGGAGAAAGTTACGCACAGAGATTGACGGCGTTCCTTTCTGTTACCATTAAGGCGAGAGTAGCAAGGCCAGGAGGGATTTGATTGAGTTTGAATGGCTGAAAGTGGGTCATTGGCCATTCGGATCAGTGGTTCCTTTTCCCAAGCCTGCTCGGGATTGCCCCGTGGTGATCCATGAGAGGCCTGTACTTAAAAGCTTGCACAAAGTCTTGTTTTCGTAAGGATCAGGACCTAAGCGGGGGCAGCTTATTATCCGTGTGGCCTTGGAACCGCAGATCGGATCGTCCTACCTCTCTGGGCCCAGTCCGGCCTGAATGCGGGTGGCGCTGTAACGCTGAGCCGCCGTCTCGTGCCGGCCGTACTGCTCCCCACGGGGGTGCGCGTTCCCCGAGATCCTCTGCCGGTCCACCTGTCGGCCCTGGTAGACGTCCATCTCTGCTCCGAGTTTGTCGTTTGACTCCCTTCCAAAGTGCAGACTACATTTGGGATTCCACCAGTGAGAACCGTGAAAGTTGTTGTCCAAATACGCTTATCTGGCGGCGAATGTTCCCATGCGGCGAGGACTGGCGGGGTGCACCTGCCTTGAGAGGAGACAACAGGCGTGTCAGCGAGGGGCGTCACCAAGGAGATTCTCCCGGAGAGCTGGTGTCACCGTGGCGATGTTAAGCCCGCACGGCGTCACCGGCCAGAGTCGGAGGTCGCCGTGATGGGGACGCGGGACAAAGCGTCGTCAGGCCCCGGAGCGGAGAGAGAGGGACGGGAGAGTTGTGGAGCCATCTGATCCAGACAAAGAGGATTTCACTGGGAAGAAGAGCATTTTTTTTTTTTTCATGCAGTGATGCTTATATGTAGTCACATGACCCACAACCCCCAACCCAGTTGACTTTCAACGTTCACCTCCAAACAGTGTACTACACACTTTAGTTCGACCACCTGCAGGTGACCGTGGCAGTTAAGACGGAAAAACCTCTTAAACTCCTCCACCACATGCTAACGTATCGGACCCGCCTGGTCGTATGACATGAAAGGCAGGACTTCACATGCGGGACGAGCCGGCTTCAATGAACGCGCACGTCCGCTTTGAATTTGCCGTAATGGCCGTCATGCGCGCACGACGTTGACGCGGTCACGGGGAGCCATGCCAACAAACCCTCTTCAAACTAATTAGCTGCCGTCGCGCGCACACAACGGTTATATTTGAAACTGAAAAAAGATTCAACGTTATCAACTGCATTCTAATCATTCACGTGAATAAACTGAGCCGCTCTGCCGTTCATGTTTCATTGTTTTAGACTTGAAATAATTTTGATGCGTGTTAGTCATTATTAGTGTGTTTGTTGCGGTAAACTCAATCACAAAAGACTAAAAATTGTGCTCTCTAACCATCTCAAGGGTGCCTCTTCACCACATTAAATTGTATTGCGGTGGTTCACATGATTAAAAACAAACACTGTTAAATAATAAAGTTGAGTTTTTTTTTTTTTTTACAAAATATCTTTTACACTATTATTTTTAATCATGTATTTTTAATCATCATCTGGACACTAAATTAGCATGTCTATTCATCCATCCATCCATTTTCTTAGCCGCTTATCCTCACAGGGGTCGCGGGGAAGCGATGGAGCGCATCCCAGCTGTCAACGGGCAGGAGGCGGGGTATACCCTGAACTGGTCGCCAGCCAATCACAGGGCACATCGCACTCACAATCGCACCGAGGGGCAATTTAGAGTGTCCAATTAATGTTGCATGTTTTTTGGGGGATGTGGGAGGAAACCGGAGTCCACGGAGAAAACCCACGCAGCGCAGACGGGGGAAGAACATGTAGACTCCACACAGGCGGGTCCGGGATCGAACCCAGGACCTCAGAACTGTGAGGCCAACACTTTCCAGGTGATCCACCGTGCTGCCTTAGCATGTCTAACATTACCAATTGTTTTTTTTTTTGTCATATTATATCAGTCTTATGTACGCCGCCTCATGCCTGTTGACAGCTGGGATAGGCTCCAGCATGCCACGCGACCCTTGTGAGGATACGAGGCAAAGAAAATTGATGGATGGATGGATAAATGAATAGTAATTGAGTATATTTCCTCCCTTTGGCCTTGTCAGTCGTGATCACTTTTCTACTGCCCTCTTGTGGATAACGCATGTCATTGCACCAAGCTATACATTTACAGTACCGCATACTGTGCAGGTGGTGTACACAACGGCCTCAAGTTATGAGCACAGAGACCACATTAAATATGCTGTCATTGAATTTAAAGTGACATTAAAGAGCTAAACGTGAACATTTTGCTGACGTGTAAAATCTGAGGGCATGACTTTCAGTGAAGAACACAAGGTTTTCATTTGCAGTCTGAACGCTTGACTGTCCTCCAGCTGCTTTTCACAAACTTGTTTTTAGACGTTATTGTGAAAGCGCATGACGGAAAGCAGAAACCTTCCCGAGTTGTTATTTGCAAGTGAAACAATACCAAAGTGCTGACTCAGAAGTTTAATCTTTCAATGGCGGTTCCAACTAATATGGCGAAATATTTCACGATACAGTAAGATGCCAGCCTGCCTGTACTCGAGGCTTCCTGGAACAATATGTGAATTACATGAAAGAATATTATCTCAAGATATGAACATGTAAAAAAAAAATAGAAGGCTTAGTCATTTTAGGATAAAAGTCCTTGTGTTCCCTTGTGTCATGACTACACCAGAGGGGGAATCGTGACCAATGTGTAGTGGGGAATTTTCCACACTTGGGATTTTTGAGAAACTCCAAGATTGAACTCCGGCAGAGGGATGACAACGACAACCGCTTCTCGCCAACAAGTCGGTGGATTTTGGCATCATTGGAAACGTTGTGCTTTGTGATCCTTTTCATTTATTTTCATGATTAGTTCTTATAGGTTAGGGGCTCCAAAGCGCCAACGTTTATTTACATTTTTTATTATTTCATTGTCATTTTTCTTTAACCGGAAACACGCCCCTCACCCCCAAGACCCCTCTTCACTACTTCCTCTACGTATTGGACGTTTGAGATGCGGGCAGGAGAGGAGGACCACGGCTCTTTATGATAAACCTTTTTTTTTTTTTTTTAAATAAACGTTCATTTAATATCTACTTTAATTCAATTTCGTAATAACTCAATACCGGCTAGCGTCTTCCTAGGCTTGTCTCGGCTTGTTTTGGAAACCTCCGGCAGCAAGAAACAAAACGCAAAGTGAGTTCTGCATGCGTCTTTAAAAAGCCGGCGCGCGTTTAAAAATGATAAAAACGAGGAGAAATGCTCAGCGAAATAACGTTTGTCTTTTTTGTAATTTTGTCCACGAGTTGGGGATTTTTATGCAGTTTTGCTGGTGGTGCGTTCAGGTACCCCTTTTTGAATGGCAAGTTTGTCCGATTTCGTTTTCATTTTCGCGATGTAATTTAGCGTCATGTAAGACTCGAGTGGCGGGTATTTGCAAGTCTAGATGAAGTAAGGTGTGTTTTATTCAAATGACATCTTAAACGACTTTAGGTGTACGGATCAAATCGATAATTCAAATTTGTATTGGAAATTACCGGAAGTGAATTGGGTGGTTTTCTCAGACTAGTATAGTATTGCGATTTACCCAACGCATGAATGCACC
Source organism: Syngnathoides biaculeatus (assembly GCF_019802595.1). NCBI lineage: Eukaryota > Metazoa > Chordata > Actinopteri > Syngnathiformes > Syngnathidae > Syngnathoides > Syngnathoides biaculeatus. The sequence goes on along the minus strand of NC_084659.1, from coordinate 7,469,476 downwards.
ACTAACCACATTCTTCCTGTTCGTTCCTTCTAAATATTTTTGACTGTTTCTATCTGACTTGCGTCCACAGTATTTATTAATATACAGCTGTCCTAATTAGTTTACATACCCGGAAGAATTTATGAAATGCTGGCCATTTGTTGGGGGTCTGGGGGGGGGGGGGTATTTACTGAAAACTGATGCTCTCGTTATTTTCTTTAGCAAAGTATGTTGTTGTTTTTTTTTTTTCTAAAATGACAATTTATTTGAACTAAAATTAGCTTAAAATAGTTGTTTTTCCAGATCAATGGCATTTTTTTTTTTTTTAAAAAAAAGGAAATGATACATAGCCTACAAATTCTGGCAGGGTATGTAAACTAATACGCACAACTTTATCAATGTAAATATACTCCAGTTCATTTTATATTATGACAGTGTGTATATTTGATTAGACAGGGTTGTTGGTGCTCATCTGGAGAAATGGTGCCGGCTGTCCTGAAGCTCTACTTCTTCGGGAGCGCTGTGGCCATCTTCGCCTTCCTCTTCAGCCTGGGCGACTCCGTCGGTGGCCTGATGTACGTCCACGACAACCGCTGGATCCTGGACGCGGAAAGAGATCCCGCGCTGAGGCATCGTGGGAAATCTTCTGCGACCTCGCACCTGGATTACTGACAAGGGGGTGCGGTAGTGAGAAAATGTCTGCCGGATGCACTTTCTGGAACTGTGGCAGCTTAAAAAATGGGTCGAAAGAGCACTACTGAAACTTGTTGAGCCGACGACAGACTTGCACCGCCATGTGTCATGCAACCTCGCCCCTCGGGGCTGCAAGCTGCATTGAAAACTTTCAGAATCAATATTTTAGTGTAATGGTCTCGTGATTAAAAATAAATCACGTTCACTGGGAAGGCTGGCCTCTCTGGCAATTGTTGGTTTGTGTATTTGTATTTAAAACACGTGCCTGCGATGATGAACCTGGGCCGAAGTCTCTGTTGTGATTGACTAAAATGAACGGCAAATGTGTGACATGTAAACAAACAAAAAAAAGAATGCCATCACAAATGTATTCAGATAACTTCATTCTTCAACTTATGCTGTTACGGTTTGGAATAAACACTCTTTGAAGACAATCTTGAGTTCAAATTGATATAAAAGTACTGTTTAAACACGAGGTTCAGCAGCTGGTTCATCAACCGAGGCAGCTGTATTCCATCTATAAGTTTTACTCTCTCTTTTCGGAGTCTGAATGTATCACATTGTCTCAAATAAAAGTTGTTGGTTTTTTTTACACCTAAAAGGAAGTGTTGGGCAATCTCGATGTATATTAACGTACGTCATGCCTTTTAATTTGATTGTAAAATGTGTCCTTCATTCAGAATAATGAATAACCTATTGAATGTCAAATATTCTATATATTTACAGTAAATCAAAGCTATCAATGAGAAATGAATAAATACACTTTCTGGTGAATCAGTTTAGGGTGAAACCCTTCTACAGTAATGCAAGAAATATCACAGGACTCTTAATAATGTAAATGCCCGTTTGGCCAAAGTTTGCATGCCTGTGCTTGAAGGGCTGTAATGCGTTGGTGTGCCCCAATATTAAGTCATTTCTTGTCGTTTTAATGCAAATTAAATTCATTCAATAAACTGAACCATCTTGTCAAGATTTCTAATACACCCACGACTAAAGTGCCTGGGAAAATGCTGTGTAAAAGATAAAACCTGCTTAAATTTGTCACGTACATCTGATGATCAGGATTAGTTCTTTTATTAAAATGGAAAAATTGTCTCTTCAGCGGAGCCTCCATGTGCGCCCTGTGAGGTCACATGAGGGCCCTTCTGCGCAAATTTGGCCCCCAGCGTGGGTGTGAGGTGGGGGGGGTGGCGGGGGGTGCGGGCTCCAACACTCGCCGGAGAGGACGCAGCACTTTCCATGTTTAATGAGCCGTCCCCCCCCTCCCTACTCCCACATACCTGCCTCCGTCGCCTTCGCCCCGCCACTTTGCGCACACGCATCCCGTCCGAGAACACCGTACCGGAGGGGGGGGGGGGGGCTCCCGTGCTTTTCCGGCAGCGGTCATGATCTGTTGGCGGGTCGTGGCGCTCTGCGTTCTGCTCCGATTCGGGGCCGAAACGCGCACTGGCCTGAGGGAGGGCGCCGCTCACGCCGCGTCCACCTCCAGGGCTTCCGGCGGTCCTGCTTTCGAGTCATGCCAGGTCAGCCTCACCCCCGCCGAGAATCGACTACTGGACGACAATACACACGAGGTGAGGCCTTAACGTGTTTTTTTTTTTTTTTTTAATGCGAATGAGGCCAAAGTCCATAGTGTTGTACAAGTTTAAATACAGTTTTTGTGGTTCTGTGGAGTTTTAGTATGACACAATACATGTTGGCGTGCATAAGTCTTGATTTTGTGATTTTCGTCATTCTTCCATGCAATCAAAAACAACAGAATGAATTTAATAGGAACAAAACGACACTGATTGGCAATAATGAGGAAATGTAAAGCAAAGGAATGCAAATAAGTAGTTTTCCAGTTTGACAGTGTGGTGTGGTTTTGCTTTTCAGACGGGGTTTAATGGTGACGATGGCTCTTATGTGATTCTCACGTGGGTGGGCGATGGTACCGGGGTAAGTGTGGCACTTGAACATCACCGCAAAACAACAACTGTACCTGGAAAAAAAATGTAAAGTATACGCACGCGTCCGTCTTCTAGGTCATCCTGGTGTTGTCTACAATCAGCGCTCCCATCGACACCTTCCTTGAGGGAGGCTCTTCACGTCTTTATCGGAGGTCAGTCATGAATAACAACAAATTGCCGTTCCGATTAGTCGTGTCGTCAAGAAATCGCATCTTTCCTTTCCAGTACTGATTACGGCAAGTCCTTTCACGACATCTCGCAGAGCATCAACCACACTTTTATCAAAGAGGAGTTTGGCGTCAGCGTGGGACCGGGAAGTTCTGTGAGTTGGAGATCACGAGTAGCACGATGCTTCTTCGTTGCTAGTACTGTACGTTAACGGAGGCTACTTTAGCGATGATATCCGACTGAAGCCGCGTAGCTCCAACGAACATGTTGTTTGTTGTTTTGAAATTGAAATGTATAAAAGTCACAAAAGTGGAGATACAAGGACAACTTTATTGTCATCTTGGCTCGAACTGTTTTTGACGGGAATTATTGGCAAAGAGTAACTTTGACTTTATTTTTTCTGGTTGAAGAAGAGAAGTCACATGGTTCTTGGCATGAACCACAACATTTTTAACCGGATTCCCCAGTACAGACATCCCAGAAAAACGTATTCCTACCCCACGATTTATATTGCAGTGATATTATGAAGTTCCTCACACTTTTGTCGGTCGTCATCTCAGTTTGCCAACATTTTAAGCAACACAAAAATGGTTTCCATATATTGTATGAATTGTTTTTTTTTTGTTTGTTTTTTTTTAACAGGTGATACTGACCGCCGACACACCTGTGGTGGACCATCCGGGCGGCGTCATTTTTACCTCTACGGACGCCGCTGCCACCTTTCGCTTTGTGCAGCTCCCCTTCCACCTGGCTCAGCCCATCACCTACCACTTCCTCAACCCTGACTTGCTGGTGGCGCTGAGCATCGACGTGAGTCCCGCACAGCCTTGTTTGTTTTACTTTTTAAGAACTAGACGACACTATCGCAAGCACGCACGGGGTCACGCCTTTGGGAGAAGGTAAACATGGCTAATGTGTTCCTGTTCCTGACGCGCAGGGCGCTCTGTGGCTTTCGCTGGACTTTGGCGCCGCGTGGACAAAAGTGCATGATGGAGTGCATTCTTTCTCGTGGTGAGAAACAACAGGAAGTCAGACACAGAAATCACAACCTCAAAGACACCTTGTAAAAAAAAACACTGAACACATACTGGACTCACGTTGAAAATTGTTTCAAATCAAAGTTTTGGAAGTACGACATCTTTTTGTTTCTTTAGGGGGGCTGGTATTAATTTGTTCTTCAGTTGCAGCAAAGCAGACACAAGTAAGAGCAAAAAATGGCCGGTGTAAATCATTTCTCTATTCTACCCGGATTTTGACAATTGTTTTTCCAAGTGTATATCAAATTAATACAGATGTTTACCTTCTGTCGTTGTAGTGGATGCAGAAGAGAGGGGCGATCTGCAGCTGAAGAGGACCAAAGACCTTGGCAAAACCTTCGCCATCATCCATGAAGATGTCTTCAGTTTCGGCTACATTGGAGCATTTCTCTTCTTCTCAGTCATGGAAGATACAGTAAGACATCTTTAAATGACACACCATTACAGAATAAACATTTAGATGATGTTATTTTCCTCCCAGCGATCACCGAGGGTCATGTATTTTTCCTCCGACCAAGGAGACACCTTCAGTCGAGCGCTACTTCCGTCAGCCTCAACCGAACAGGTAATAGTTTTCTTTCCAGGTTAAATGATATTTATAATCTTGTTTCGGTTTCTCAAAGACAACGGAACCAATTGAGAAAGAAAAGTCTGTTTCGACGTGAAAGCCTAGCATTGTAGCGGCTAACAGTGGCGCACCATTAACAAAGGACAAAAGGTAACATACAGCCAATGCTATGAGGAGTAAACCTCGAAGACAATGACTAATCGATGCGTAAAACCCCTTCGATAAGACAATAAATTGTTAGACAAACCAACGCAGTGATAGTAGTCACTAACTCGCACTCTTAGGATGAAGAAGGAATTGGAATGCTCATCTCCAAAGTTAGCATAGCATTATTTAAAAAGTCTTTAAAAAGTATTGACCATGGATGGATTTATTAAAATAAACACCTGGAAAACCAATTAGTCTCGCAAGTAAATTTGATGGCCTGAAAATGAAATTAGTCATCATAATTACACACATTCTCATGCCTCCATCATCTTTTGTGTCTGTGTGTGTGCGCAGTTTTACTCCATCCTGGACGGCGACGAGGACATGCTCTTTATGCATGTCGACAACCCGGGAGGTAAAAACAAAAATAGCTTAAAAACTTGGCAGAAACGCACAGTTTCTTGTTTTGTTTATGTCATGGAAAAACTCAACTGCAAAGACTGAACTGGTTTCACAGGTTCTGGCTCCTGCTGACAAATCATTCGGTCATACTCTGTGTTTGAGCGCACCACGCCAGATGGATGTCTTATTCTTTCTTTTCACCTTTTTTTTACATTCCCGCCAAGCCTCTTTACCCTTTTTAACACACGTCCCTAAATGGGTGCAATTTCCTCCTCCTTTTTTTTTTTTTTTTAATTGACAAGACTTGAGATAAATAGGGCTGATAAAAGGGGGCTTTATCTTTTTTCGCCCGCAGAAGTTAAGAGATTTAGATTATGCCACAAAAAGCTGACAAGCGTGTCTGGAGATCAGGGTGTACCACGTGAACACACACAAACACACTCCTAATGCGTGTCACCTGATTGAGCTGACGTTGTCCGTCTTGGGTGCACATGACGCATTTATGACTTGACATCTACACTGGGCTCACGACAGTATTGAGGATAAGCTGTTGGGAAAATGGATGGGCGCGTTCCGTATTAATATCCAAGTGATATTTCTCTTTGACTTTCTTAAATAGCTGATACAAATGATAAGTCGGCATTTATTTAAATCCATTAAGCATAAAAATATGTATAACTCAGTTCTTTAACAGACCTCCCAATATTAATTTTTTAAAAATAAAAATAACTTAAATTGCACAGTGTCAAATTATTACACTCAACACAGTTTCAAGACATGAAAATGAATTGGATTTGCAGTTTAAGTCATATTTACTGATAACAAATGCTGGTTGAATCAAAAAAAAAAAACGTTTACATTTTGACATAGGATCCCTTATTTTATAGCAGCTTCACAATTCTAAATCCATTAAAGATGTGAGTTTTGGGGGAGTTTCTGCTTGAACGTCTTAAGAGACGGTGCAAATTGTCATACTTGATGACCATTTTGTTCATGAAATTATTCTTTTGATAACATGGAAGAAAGTGGTCAATCAGAAACTTCAAATACCTTTGCAGTATTTCCCCTTTTTCAAATGTCAATGTAGACAATTGCAAGAATTCAAAAACTGTCGAGCTACGGAACTGCTGAGGATTTCAGTTTAAGATTTGCACCATCAATGTCATCAACGTAAAGCGTTGATGACATCGATGTTTACACGAGCCCTACCCTGCACTCGCAGAACGTTGATGAGAGCGTGTGGTTTATTTTTGGACTGCAAGGGGATGGTTGTCTAGGAGAAGGACAAAAGTCTCACATGGTCAGTGTAAATTCCCGTAGACACGTACTTCGGGACAATGTACACGTCAGATGACCGCGGCATCCTGTTTTCAAAGTCCTTGGAGCGCCACTTGTTTGACGGGCAGCGCAAGAGCGATTTCCGGAACATCACTTCGCTCCGTGGCGTGTATCTGACCAACAAACTGGACAAAGGTAGGCTAGTCTGCACCCGTGTGGTATTCAACACACCCACGAACATTTGTTTTCATTCGCCGTTCCAGATGGACGAATCAGATCAGTCATTTCCTTCAATCGGGGAGGAACCTGGCATCGACTTTCCAAACCTCAGAATGTGGAATGCGAAGAAGAAGTAAAGAATGTCTGTTCCATGCAATTCAATGATTTATTATTTGTAGGTACTGTACATTTGTCCAACCCGTCGCTGTTTTCAGCAGTGCAATCTTCATATACACGGAGAACACAGCCGTACGAATCACATCGTCCCCATGCTCCTGATGTCTGAGGCCAGCGCTGTTGGTCTGGTCCTCGCACATGGTAACAATCACTGCTTTATCTGCTTCCGCACTGTTTTACATGGTTTTTAAAGCTCCTCTGCTTTAGGCACGGTGGGTGATTCCCTGTCGTCGTGGCAGTATCCAGATGTGTTTGTCTCCTCTGATGGTGGTTACAACTGGAGGGGCACACTGAGGGGTCCCCACCATTACAGCATACTGGACTCTGGCGGGCTTGTCGTGGCTGTGGAGGCACGGCGCAAAGGACAAGTCAAGACGATCAAGTATGGAACACACAACAGGTCTTGCGGTTGTCTTTTGAGCTCTATCTTTGATCGCTGACAAGCTTTCAAACACGGTTGAAACAGATGGTTTTTGTTCTTGCGTTTGGCTATCTCTTGTTTTGTTGATGTTCCTCAGCAGGTTGGACAACTCAGGGTCCAACTGGTGCGATTGATTTCCAGATTCCTCAACCAAGTTCAGGCTGATGTTTTTGTTGTTGCTTATGTCCTCTTTTCTTTTTTGTCCCCACCTTCTCAAAGCAAGTTACAGTTGCTGTTGCTTTTTGTTCCCTATTTTTTTTTTTGGTTTATCCCCAGAATCCCAAAACTAGCTTCCAACAGGTGTTGCTCTTGTGTTTTGTTGACATCTCCTTTCGATAACCTTTTTCTTTTGCTTCTCAGGTTCTCAACTGATGAGGGCCAGTGCTGGAAGTCGTACAACTTCACCGAGCAGCCTTTCTTCTTTGCCGGCCTTGCTTCCGAGCCGGGAACCAAGGCGATGAGCGTCAGTGTCTGGGGTTTCCGTCCTGAAGACGACAATCAACCCATGTGGGTGGCGGTCACCATTGACTTTCAGAGCCTCATTACTAGGACATGTGAGTGGTGGTTATGAATACGTTAACTATAACCAGAAACCTCCATGTTTTAAGACTAGATTTCATCTAATTCTGTCAGGTAGTGACCAGGATTATGAGGAGTGGTTGGCGCACTCAACAGAGGGAGGAACTTCGGAGAGGGATGGCTGCATTCTGGGTGTCAAAGAGACATACCGAAGGAGAAAGAAACAAGCTGTGTGTCGGAATGGTCGCAGCTACGTCATGGTGAAGAAGGAAAGTACCTGCCTGTGCAACATGGAAGACTTTTTGTGGTGAGAACAGCAGTTCAGAATTTAAGGGACTGTTCAGCAGTGACTCTAAACAAATTACCCTTTCAAACAGTGATTATGGCTATCAGCGCCACCTGAACACATCAGAGTGTGTGCGACAGCCCGACGCGCACAACAAATCCTTGGAAATGTGCCTAAATGGAGAGGAGGACGAGCTCCTGACAACGGGCTATCGCAAGATTCCTAGCAATCGCTGTGAGGGGGGATTTTCTCCTCAGATGGCAGTCCAGACGGTCATCAGACCTTGCGGTGTCAAACCCGGCCCCGATTCACTCTCTGCCCACTCCACCGTGCCGGTGACACATTTTGACACACCGGTGAGTAGCTCTGACGTTGAAAAACTCCTTCTTGAACTGCTTTAGAGCTCATTTTGTGTAACCAGCGAGAGAGGCTGGTGCTGATACTGGTGTGCGCCGGCGCAGGCGTCATTGTCCTGGCCGCCGCCGTCTCCGCTCTGGTCGCCGTCAGGAGAGGGGTTTATCAGTACAGGTGAGCTGAGCAGCTCCACTTCAGAACCACTTTAGAGGATGAGGAACATTTCGGCTGACTGCTGTTTCACACCATCTACCCGCAGGGCGCCAAATTATCGCTTCTCCAATCTCCAGATTCAAGATGATCGCAATGGAGCCGTAGGGGATTTCGAAAGTGCCAAAAGCAGTAATGGACCGAACTGTCCACAGGACTCAGATAATGTAATCAGCACTGAGTCATACTAACTTATTGATATTTTTTGTTGTGTTTTTAAAATAATTACAATGTGTCTATTTTTTCTCAGCAAAATCTTCTGCAGTGAAACCCCTTTCGGACAGACACTAAATTGTATCAGAAGAACCATGACAAACTGATATTTATTTATTGAAGTTCATTTATTTGAATTGCTTTGCTCCAGCCTTGATTTATATATATTTTTATTTGAATATCAAAAGATGGATATGTTGATGCTACTCCTGTTTTATACTGATTTTTGTATAAATTACTGATAAATTATTAAATTATGCACAATGTATGTAATACAAATGAATTATCTCGTAATTTTTTGTGTGTGGAAATGTCAAATGTAAATAAAGCTTTATTCATTTTTTACTCAACCTTGTGGGGGCGCTCTTGCGTCCTGTATCCATATTGAATTCCACGAAGAGGAAAGATTGAGGAAGTATGAAAAAGATCGTCTCTTTAAAATGACTTGTCACTACGACACATTTAAAAAAAAAAAAAAAAGATATCAAGTAATCCAACTATTATTTTATCACATGTACAATCGTAACCTGTTGGCTGGTTTGTAGTGTTGCTTTGCAAATTAATAAACACACTGCCCTGCCGATGCTGCGATGTCCTTGCGACCACAGCCTTCATTTTAATGTCAAAGTGAGCGTTCTGTTCTTCAATAGCAACTGTAGTGTCGCTTCAAGATTCGACACTGTGAACATCTGCTTGTCACACCGGTTAGTTCTTTTACGCGTAAGTCAAAATACCTTCAGTCAAATTATTGTATTTTCAATGTTTTCAAATACAAGTATTAAGACTTTTAATTGCACTGTTACGAACGACTGTAAGAGTCCGTGCAAAGAACGTAACGATGTAGTGTGACTTTGTCTTGGAGTGATCAACACTCATCTTGGTACTATGAAAACATGTTGTTGTCCTGTATTATAGTTGTAAAGTAAGTTTAAAGATTAAGCCATACCTTTTATACGATTAGTGGCGTTTAAGTGACACTCGGAAAGATGCCGCTAGTGAAGCAAACTTTAGATGGCAGCCAGCCAACAGGTAGTGCTTCTTGGAAAAATGTGAGCAAACAGTGACTGGTTATCAAAAATATTTCCGTGGTGTTTGTTTAAAAAAAATATTTGTGTGCTTTGATGGACGTTTCAGGGAGGCTGAAGTTGACTGAATATGGTGCGGACTGCAGGTAAAATCCTAATTGTAGTAAAACCACACAAACGAACAAAAAACATTAAAAAAAAAAAAGAGAACGGGAGGGGGTACTTTTTATGAATGGGACGACTGTGAAGCAACCCTCAAAGGTGGTTCTTTCCTCCTCAGGTATTTTGAAGTTGGGAGCGCTTATCTCCGCATTCATTCTTGCCATCTATCTGGCATTCCAACTGCTGGAGATCAGGATGGACTTCCGGCTGGGAGGCGTGATGGGTGAGCAATGAGGAACTAGGAAGTTGGGGTGTGCAAAATTCCAAAATCACTCCAACCGAGTCTTGTTTTTTGTCTTTTAGAGAAATCAGTTCTCGCGAAAGAAGGTTGTAAGTATATTTTGTGTGGTCGTAACATCTGTTATGGGTCCAATTAATTGAGGAAACTCTTTCTCCACTCAGTAAATAAATCAGTTCGGCACAAGTGCGGCCTCTCCAAGGCGTGCCCTGCGGGTCATTTTGCCTTCAAAATGGCGAGCGGCGCAGCGAGCGTCGTGGGGCCCAAAATGTGCCTGGAGGACAAAATGTAAGCAATGTCATGACTTCGGTAACACAATACAAAGCCATCTTTGTGTTTGATGAAGGTGTTGGAATGGGCGGGAAAGGTTGTCTAGTCAAACAGTGGCCCCGGAAAGTGGGGGTGTGTCCTGGTCCACATCTCGTTGTTCACTCTTATCTCCTCTGCCTTGTTTTTTAAGGCTCATGAGTGCAGTAAAGAACAACGTGGGACGAGGAATCAACATCGCCCTCATCAATGGTAACGCTGCACCATCCACGCAATAAATTTCCCGACTGCTCATGCACACTCGGGTTGTGGGCATGCTGAAAGACTCTGGGCGAGGATCTCCTCAAACTGAGTACATGGGAAGAACCTACCCAGGCACGAGAGGAAAATGCAAACTCCACAAACGCGGGGCCAGATTTGAACCCGGTTCCTTAGAGCTGTGAGGCAGATGTTGTAGCCAGTTTTACACTGTGACACCCTACTGCCGGATCATCATATTTAAATCCAAAATAATAAAGCAACCAGCAGCGAGGAACAGCGGTATTTATATCTTCAAATCGGTAGGAGTCACTTATGAAGCTCTTCAATGTACGGCCTTCATCACACGCGGGATGTTTGGTTCAGATTTGACATAGTTGTCGTATGGTGACTCGTCTCATCTCTGCTGCCAAAAATGCAACTTCAATCCAAAATGCCAGACCGTACGGCTTTTCAGGCAAGCTTTCTTGAGACTTTTTGTCGATAACTCATGATTGATATGTCGACCAAATTTCGTCGTGTTTGCTCAAGTTTTGCCACTGTAGAGTTGATTCATGAGTTTCCTGCTTTATGCCAAGTTCTCCAACTTTGTCAGCATGCTCCACATCCACACAGGGGCACTCCATCCCTTAGTCCAATACATGAACTCCAAACTTCCTAGTAACTGGACAAAATCTCTTGTTTGCGTCAGCTTCTGAAGTACATCTGGAAAAATGTCACCTTTGAACCAAAATCATAGACTTCCTATGTCTTCTAGGGTCTGGCATCTGGAGACTTTTCGTAGGTCTTGCTAGAACAATCTGGTTTAACTCCGAATTCTTTGTCATTACACAGGAAGAACGGGAGAGCTCAACAAAACAGACTTCTTCGACATGTGGGCAGGAAGTGAGTACCACGTAACTTGAGGAAAAAGTCAGCATACAATACGACTGTGGAAAATGTTACTCCATTCCATCCTTAGATGTGGCCCCCCTCATCCAATTCCTGAAGGGAATAGAGGACGGGACGGTGGTTATGATGGCATCTTTCGACGATCCTTCCACCAAGTAGGGAGCCTGTTAGTTATCAAACGCATTGGTCCCTGCCTTTATCCAATTACATTTGTTGTTCTCTTTTTCTAGGCTCAACGACGAAGCCCGGAAGCTGATTGCTGACCTGGGAAGCTCGGCCATTAACAACTTGGGCTTCCGTGATAACTGGATATTTGTCGGAGGGAAAGGGATCAAGACCAAGAGTCCATTTGAGCAGGTAGGTAGTTTGTGCTTGTGGCCTTTCCATTCAAAGCTTCTCTTCAATGTAGGGAAGCTGACCTTCTAACTCCAAGGACAAAAAAGCTTATTTCGAATTGGCGACAAAAAGGAAACTCAAGCCGCAGGAGACGAAAGTAGCCACGCTTGCAATGTATTCTATAATTTAAACAAATACTTAATAATATTAATAGTAATATAACACCAAACTGAGGCCTTTCTTAGGCAATCGGAAGCTTGAAAAGTCATTTCTGGGAAAAGGGACAATACCCGTAAACAGCTAAATTATAAAATTAATAAACGATATGTCAAAGAAGGTTTGAGAAGTCTACTTCCAAACTATGATGATATGGACCCTGATTTGTATATTGTTGATTCTGGCAGCACATCAAGAATAGCGCCGAGACCAACAAGTTCGAAGGCTGGCCGGAGGTCCTGGAGATGGAAGGCTGCGTGCCTCGGAGGGACGATTGACCCTCGTCGCATGTTCCTCTTCTGAGCTGTTGCCTTTTTCCGTCCGGTCAGACTGTTCACCGCTGACAATCTTCCAAAGGGCTCGTGGTGGAAACATACAGGTCAAGCCCACCAAGAAGGGACTTGCTTGCTGTCTTCTTTTCCTTTCGGCTTGTCCCGTTAGGGGTCGCCACAGCGTGTCATCTTATCTCCTGAATCTTCCTCTCTAACACCCACTGCCCCCCCACATCCATCAACCTTCTGTTTGGTCTTCCTCTCCCTCTTTTGCCTGGCAGCTCCATCCTCAACACCCTTCTACCAATATACTCACTCTCTCCTCTCGCCTCTGGACATGTCCAACCCATCCAAGTCTGCTCTCTCGAACCTTGTCTCCAAAACATCCAACTTTGGCTGTCCCTCTAACAAGTTCATTTCTAATCCTACCCAATCGGCTCACTCCAAGAGAGAACATCAACATCTTCATTTCTGTCACCTCTAGTTCTGATGATTCCTGTTGTCTCTTCAGTGCCACCGTCTCTAATCCATCCATCATGGCCGGCCTCACCACTGTTTTATAAACTTTGCCTTTCATCCAAGCAGAGGCTCTTCTGTCACATAACACACCAGACACCTTCCGGCAGCTGTTCCATCCTGCTTGGACCCATTTCTTCACTTCCTTACCGCACTCACCACTGCTCTGAATTGTTGACCCCGTGTATTTGAAGTCGTTCGCGCTCACTATTTCTTCTCCCTGGAGCTTCACCCTTACCCCTCCACTGCACTCATTCACCCACATATATATATATTTTTTTATTTCGGGCTAATCTTCATTCCTCTCCTTTACTTTGCCGTTTTGCAAAGTCCACCACCATCTGTGCCTCAAAGTTCCTTTCCTGGAAGTCGTACCTCCCCATCACTACTTCATCGCCTCTGTTTCTTTCACCAACATGTCCATGATAATCTGCACCAATCATAACACTCTCTGTCTGGGATGCTCAGAACTACTTCATCTAGTCCTTCCGGAATTTGTCTTTCGACTCGAGGTCACATCCTACCTGTGGGGCAGAGCCGCTAATCACGTTATACATAACACCCTCAATTTCAAATTTCAGCCTCATCACTCAATCTGATACTCTTTTCACCTCCAAGACATTCTTAGGCACCTCTTCTTTTAAAACAACCCCTGCTTCATTTGTCTTCCCATCTGTTCCATGGTTAAATAATTTAAACTCTGCTCTTAAACTTCTAGCCTTACTACCTTTCCACCTGCTCTCTTGGATGCACACTATGTCAACCTTTCTCCTAATCTTCACCAACCAACTCCTGACTTTTTCCTGTCATAGTTCCCACATTCAAAGTCCCTAGCCTGAGTTGTAGGCTCTGGCATTCCTCTTCTTCTTCTGCCGCCGAATCCGCTTTCCTCCTCTTCTTTGTCTTCGACCCACAGTAGCTGAATTTCCACCGACGCCCTGCAGGTTAACAGTGCCGGGGGCAGGCGTTGTTAACGACCGATCCGGTTTGGGATTCTTTAGATGAACACACATATTTGTCTGATTTTATGCCGGATGCCCTTCCTGACACAACCCTCTGCATTTATCCGGGCTTGAGACCGGCCTACAGATTGCACTGGCTTGTGCCCCCACAGGGCTGCATTTAGGTACATGCTTGCTATAATACCACCCAACCTTAATCCAGTTATTGTCATTATTATTATTATTGCACTGTCTGCTATGCCTGCTAATATGCCTTCACCGTGAACCAAAATGTACCAAATCTACTGTGAACTATGTAAATATATTTTGTCAAGGAGGAGTCAGATTGATTGAATGAACAATCTTAAAATGTCTGGTTTGTAAATGCTGGAATGTTTGTCCGACAGTTAATGTTTAATACAGCACTCTCGGTACTATCTTGTTCCACATACACACACAATTAGATGTTAATGTATTTGTAAATTATGTTCTCTTAAGTAATCCCCTCTGTGTCTTAAAGGGATTAAAAAAAGGTGCAAAAGAAATCACTTCTACAGCATTTATCACAGCATAATGTTGCTCCAAGAGCATAAATGACTTGCCTTTTTTTTATCTGTGAATTAAAGTGTTCACATGGGTTGATCCAGATTTGTGATCAGTTTCTATTTTGACATTATGAAGGAAAGTTGCATGTAATAGCTGGAGGATGTCAGATGGTGGCAGCAAAGAACATGATTGGTTGGTGGAGAAGCGAGCACTTACTGGACGATTTACTAAGGGGGCCACCAAAGTATCATTTTTGTTTGATTTGATCGTATGTTCCCCCTAATGAACCAAATTACCATAACTGCAACCAAAATTCCCATTTTTATATGTAGATTTCATGCAACTACGTGTGTTGAAGGTAAAAGATATTTATGTGATTAATGCTGCGTTTGTTTCAGCCTACCACCATACTAACCACATACGGTGGTGTCTCTACTAACGAAAAATTCAGGTTACAAAATGCCTCCTCGGAACAATCCTGTTAGTGTTACATTACGATGGAAAATTCAGGATACGAAAGGAAAAAATTGATGCTGGACTCGCAGCCCCCAAATTCCACCAAACGTAAACATCCTGCATCTTGGTTTGTGTGGCAGGACAGAGCTGCTGTCCCATTGGCTATCGCGGTCACATTTCACTGGCATCCCACGGGCAGCGGGGAAGGCATGCTGCCGTCGCATGCATAGTAACGGTGCGCTCATTTCGGCCTGATTTTGGAACAACACTGTAGGGGTGTAGCGGGGATGGGCGCGTCGGAGCATGCCCAGAAATGGTGTGTTCCAGTCTCCAATTCGCCGTCAAGTTTTCACACCCGATGGGACTTAGGAGGCCGGGGACAATCACAAGCTTGAGTCCGCAGAGCGTGCTGGGACTTGTGGCAACGCGACTGGAGCGAGCACCCCCTTGACAGAGAGCCGCACTCGCCCGCCAGCCAAGACTGGGTTTGTTTCGGCCTGCTGTTGTATCAGTCGCGTGGTGGGCCAGAGGTTGCGGGGAAGCCGCCCTTGCATGACCGCCAAGTATGCGAGATGTGTAACCCTTACTCCTTAAAACACAATATAGTCATCTACTGCCCCCCCCCCTCCATGGATTAATAATAGTTTCTTCAAACTGTATCCTTTAATATAAATACACAAAAGAAGCTTTCAGGACTGGGTAATGGAGTTTTGTCATCAAAAAACTAAATTGTTTTCCAGGTACATGTGGATCTGCGCCTTTATTTGCGGGCATCTTTCAACATTAGTTTTACTGCCTGTGTGTGCTCTAAAGAGCAATTAACTATGATGTCCTCTTCACCAAACTGTTGAATAGGAGGCAAAGAAGGAAGAGACAGATGGAATCATGCCAGGAAGGGCAACCCCCAAGTGTGATGGGACTTTGACAATTAGCCCTTTACCATTAGATTTAGGGAACAGACGACTTTCCAGGATATGGGAAAGCAAGTTTTTTTGTTTCTCCGCGAAAAAAAAAAATGATTCTATTCTCAGAGATAAAGGAGAGGGAGATCAGCAGTAGATTAGCAGTAGTTGCTACATAGCACTGCTCTGTCAGAAAAAAACAGAACCAAGCAGAGCGAGTTAAGCAGACAGAACTAGGTCCACGTTCTTGGACCGCTGATGACAGATTCTGTATTGGAACAGTCGTTTGACATCGAGGGTGTTATGAAACTAATCTTCCTGCAGAGGGCACTAATTGTAGGCCCTGAAGCACAAAGGGCCTGTCCTTGCTCAGTAACACCTGATAAACTTTGTGTACAGAGGAATACAATATACGTATACAGGGATGGAATACATCCATCCATTTTCTTTGCCGCTGATCCTCACAAGGGTCGCGGGAGTGCTGGAGCCTATACCAGCTGTCAACAGGCAGGAGGCGTTGTGCACTCTGAATTGGTTGCCAGCCAATCGCAGGGCACATGGAGACAAAGAGCCTCACTCACAATCACATGTAGGGACAATTAATGTTACATGTTTTTGGGATGTAGGAGAAAACTGGAGTGCCCGGAGAAAACCCACGCAAGCACGGGGAGAACATGGTCAGGTTTTGTCAATATGCGTTTTTGAAGTTTTCCAAAAGTAAAAAAAAAAAAAAGAAATCAAGTTGCATTACTTCAAAACTATAGTACTGTACTTGGATTACGTTACTTGGTAACTATTAACTGTACCAGAATACATTTTGTCAAGCAAACCTCCCAACTTTGCATGATATTTTGAAAACTATTTGCATCCATACATAACATTACTGGATTCCTCCCGCTGTCTTCAGGGGCTAATGCAAGCATAATCTATGCAGCAAGCAACACGCAATTCAACCTCCCCGAGGATCACAGTTTGTGCAGTGAGAAACTATTCAAGCTCCAAAAAGGATTGTAAAACCTCAACGTGTCCTTGGGATTGAGCTGTACCTGTACTGTGCATTGTGCTGACAAATCAGGTTGTTATTGAGGTGAGTAACAAGGAAGGGATCTGGAAATGGAAATTGAACACAGATGTGAGCTAAATATGACAAAGCTTTCAGTTCTGCTATCTCACTCGTCTGTTTCTTTTGCTACAGTACAGCAAGCGTATCAAAGTGTGTATTTCACCCAATTTTGTTCTATCTCCAAGGAAGGCTAATGCGTCTGTCTGGTGACATTGAGGAAGTGCAACTTCTCCTTTCGATCAAGTGTTGTTTGAGGAACCAAGGGTGCTTCAAGTCTACAAGGCAACTAGTTGTGCATATTTGAGTGTCACCCAGAGGTTAGTCAGTGCCCAACAGATGTTAAAAGGCCAAATCACGAGGCCCTGTGAGGGCCCCACTGATGAATAAACTATGTTAAACCTAGTTGATGTCCCACTTGGCTACTGAATGAGCTCACATTGACCAAAGAAACACTTTAGAACCACTAACATTGTCCAGAATGAATGACTTTTTGCAAAAGATCTATCGGTATTTCTCATTTTTATTTGCATTTCATTTCATTGTAAAACCGTACCTGATAAGAATATGAAGACATAAGAACTGGTGTAAGGCTGTGCAGTCCCCTTCTGAGGTCTGGTCGGGCAACAGTGTGGGGTTGGACCGCACTTCTCTCTTGGATGGGTGAGGCTGACCCCACCTTCCCTTACTGTGCCTGCACAGAAATGTCAAACACCAGATTACTG
This sequence comes from Syngnathoides biaculeatus, assembly GCF_019802595.1. Classification (NCBI taxonomy): domain Eukaryota; kingdom Metazoa; phylum Chordata; class Actinopteri; order Syngnathiformes; family Syngnathidae; genus Syngnathoides; species Syngnathoides biaculeatus. The sequence goes on along the minus strand of NC_084659.1, from coordinate 7,452,045 downwards.
AGATGCATGTGTTACTCCCCGCAATGTCCTCTAAAGTCCAAATTATTAAGACACCTTTAAGACTCCCACCACATACCAGTAGCACTGGCTGACCCACTATCCCTGTCAATTTCTTTCCTGTACTATTTACTTATCATTGCATCCCTTCCTCACAGGGTGCAGCATATATCAGTAGAATCAGACTCCTATGTACAGTTAGTCACATCCTGTGTTATTCTGCTATTGTTTTGTTCTTTATTTTTGCACTGTACTCTGTCTGAACTCACTTTAAACTTGTTCTGTCCGACTATTTCAAACCCTTCTGTTGCACAGAAAAACTGACTGAGCAGCTAAACAGGAGAGGTTAAAAACAATACACTACAAAAACTGTGACCTAAAATCAGCAACATTGTGAATTTGACGAGAAATCATCAAATTTTTCTGTTTTAAAAAGATGTCGAGATTCACAACTGCTTGAGCACCGAGGAGCAAACTGTGTGTGGGGAGGGGGACAGCTTCCAATCTCATCTCACTGATGGGTCAACACAACACAGCAATGACGTAAATCGCACAGTTCACATTGCCATCCACTAAACTGGATCAGCATGTATTGGTCTAAAGAGCAGGTACATTTATTTAGGGTTGGTGGGGATAAAGTCCGGGCTGTAAAGTTTTGTCGAGAAGAGAATTTCTTCTTTGTTTGAAGCTTACCTACAACAAGACAATAATTAACCCATGGACCGACATAAACTTGGCATAATGTAGCAAACACCCATTGCATTTTGTAAGAATTACTGCACGTCAGATTTGTCGAGGAGGAGATATTGGGAAACCTTACAGTGTGATTTTCGTAAAATGTTGTGGATTTGGACTCGACTGAAAGTGTTTGTGTATTTCAGAATTTACCAACCAATTGTAGGGGCATGTTGTCCATACAGCCGATCAGCAAGTTCTGCTGTGTATACACTAATCACGTTTGTGTTGAGGGCTTTATGAGCTGCAGCAAGACAGGACAGGGCTGGTCGGAGAACACAGAAGATCTAAATCAGTGAGGCCAATGTTTAGCCTAAGTATGCCGTTTATGGTGATCACACAACATTGCAGACGCTTTCTCACTTGGGTACAATCAGATAAAAATATGTCTGCTAGCAGTTTGATCAACAAAATTTGACGTAAATGTGTTAAAATCCTGAGAGATTTCAAGGAGGTTGAATTCCAATGAAAGAACAGATGAATACATCGCATCATCATTTATTTGGTCAATCAGCCATTGGCCTCGATTGTGAGGCAAGCTTCTTTTGGAGGCAAAAATAAAAGAATCCAAATAGTCACTCTTCATTTGATGCTTTTTGTGTCTGCTGGCTTTTCAAACGTATTGTGTCAGATCACGAGAGAAGCCACGCTTTTCCCACACACGCACGCCGTTCCTGCACTGTGCCAGCCTTGTTTTCCACAGCACACAAATAATGGGGGCCCTTTGAGGCCGCGGCGGGGTGCCCGGCGGGGGTTGGGGCTAGCTGGCTAATAACAAGCAAGCTATTATGACGGTGGAACAGATGCATGTTGGCTTGTCATGTGTTGGGCCGTGCATGTTTGTGTGGGTGTGTGGACATTTAAAATGGCCATTGTTGATGAATGCAGATCAGTGGAGTTCTACCCCCTTACCAATGCCCTTTTCAACTTACCCCAAACACGCGTGTAGTGGGTTGCTGAAACCAAATGACATCGTGACATGACATCACCTCCGAGGAGACGTTCTCATAACCTGCACAGCAGAACAGCTCTTACAGGAAATTGTTAGCTCTAATACATATTACCTCATCCTCATGTAGTGGGGGAAAAAAAAGCCCCCTCCCACATAAGAGTTCTCACTAAATTGTCATAACAGGAGATGAAAGCATTTAAACAACACAGAACCCAATAAAGTGTGACCTTGTTGTATGTGCAATGTAACAACCCAAGATTGGACAATTAGGTGCATACCCAGGCCAATTCTTTTAATAACATGGCAGAAGTGTCAGGTTTTAAATTGCTCTCTTGTTTCTTATATATTTCCTTTCACGCAGGCGCCTCTATCTCAGTCTTCAACCCCCTATACTGTTTCAGTACCTTTCACATGTAATACAGAATTGGGAAAACGCCTACTTTGGTTTACTTTGTGAAAGGGACACTATTATCAACCATCTTCAGTGCACGGAAACCCCAGTATAGATGTAAACTCTGTAAATCCTTCTGATGCCTAAACATCAATGCACGTCTCATTATGTGCAAGCATCTTTACATGGTCCTTACTACTCTATTATCCATCCATATTGTCAGGGTATGCATGAAGGTCACCTTGAAAATGGCTATCCAATATATAAATAGCTTTAATGTTCATGTTAATTTTTTAGTGTGACCCATTCTGCATTATAGCCGGTCAAGAGAACAACCCTGAAGACCGCTACATGTCCAAGGAGTGACACACACAGGACAGTTGAAAGGTCATGGCCATCCTCCGTCAAGATCAATGTTAATCCCATATTCTCAAAACCAGATGCCCCCACCCCCCACCCGCACCTATTTCTTTAGCTGTGACACTGGGATGTGGAAAGACGGCATTCCAGAACTCTTGTTTTTGATTTTTCTTCTCTCAACTGCGGCTCACTTCCAGTGATAGCTTCACCTTCATTCAGATAAAGAAAGTGTACACATACAGCAGGGGTGGCCAATTAATTTTTTGCAAGGAGCCATGTGAGAAACCAGAATTGTCTGAGGCCCGGACCTTTGACAACAACTTAATTCTTAACTGTCCCATTATAAAATGCATTAAATTCTAAACTTTGGATCACTGGTGCTGGTAATTGGAATAAAAGTATTCTGTCAATATTTATAGAAGTAGGCTATGCGAAATTGTGGTGTTGATGTCAAATAAGAAAATGCTCCTATAGAAGTAATGAAAATCATCACAATGCAATTGCAATTCATTTTAAAATTGATAATCTCCATAAAGACTGAAACTTGTAATTTGTTTTCACTTCATTCTAGCGAGAATAATACAGGTTTAACATTACTCGTGTAACGATTGCATAATGTCACTGAAGGGGCCATTTCCAGAGACGTATGCCAAACTCTCCCAGAAAGTCTTACCAGAAGGGTGAAATCACCTCCACGTGTCCAGTGCGTGTCTTTCAGGGAGGTCCAGCAATAATTGACGGGGCCTGTGTTGATTGATCTAAACCTATAGTGACACTTGGCCCTGGCACCATATCTCTGATTGGAATTGTTACCCCCAGCAGCTCAAAAGCAGTCACTCATTTTCACCCAAGAGAGTCCCACTGACGTATGACACTAATACATTTCGTGGAAAACAGAGTTTGCCTGCAGTGCCATCGATCGACGAGATGACATCATGGTGCTCGCTGCTCGGCCCGTTACTTCCCAGATGAAAGCGAAATGAAGTCGGCGGGAGGGGCATGGAGATCCTTTTTCAGAATCTTATCTGGAGAGAACACCGCACGAGACAATGAGATTGCAGACATATGTGAATGTTCCACGTGCTAACCTCTAGTTTGCTGCTGTTGATCAAGCAGTAGATTACATTACTGCACCTGTATTCTCACTATGGCTCTCAACCTTTGTGTTAATGATCCTGCAAGATTTGTCCAAGGCAAGGTACCCCCGGCCACATCTTGTTCTATTCCTGTAAATGTCTGTCTTGTTTAGTAATCTGAGAAAATTGAAACAGGCCAACAGACCAATCAGTTGTTGTTGTTGTTGTGGGTGAGGTTGTGCAGAACTAAGCTCCTGATGTTATTGTTGCAGCTTCATATCTGTCACAAAAGGCAATAACACTTTCCATGCATAGAATTCTACAATGTTGGTTGCTGTCTGAGGAGATTTTGATGTCACGTCACTCAAAATGACAATTTGTCTATAAATATGATGTATTTACTGTATACGCAACAGTGCACCTCCTCCAGGGCAATATGGCTGGTGTGCATTCATTTTTGATGAATACTTAAAACCATCCTGCCGTTCCTATCTCATTGCCAGATCTCTCTAACAGAACAAAAATGTGGTGAAGATTGAAGACCATCCCGGTGTTCCCACCTCATTGCCAGATCCAAGCCTTCACTATACATCCATGCAGGTTCCCCTTATAAGTATTTGTTTTGACTTGTTAACTGATCATTTCTCTCTGTGTAAAAGTTGTCACAATCAACTACAGATGCATTAAGTATTTTATGAGGGGAGGAAGCATGGAAAACCATAGGACAAGATGAAAAAAACTAAGACCAGTCAGATGATCTCTTCGTTTTGTTGGACAGCAAATCTTTCTGTATTCCACTGATGCAGCATTTCAGGGAGAGAGAAAAATGAAGTTGGAAATGGTGACTCCAACTACGAAATTTACAAAGGAATCCCACTTCAAATTCCTGCTTGTAAAGGTGGGGCAAATGCATTTACAGAGAGGTCCTCGGATGTCAGAAAGATGATCAAGGAAGTAAATAAAACTGGTGACAGTCAAATTTGTAACATTATCCGGGCACTGGCACATACCATGGTCATGAGCTATGGATTGTTCGACTCCTGTAACATTTTGAGCTCAGGCCTTCAAAGCTTCCACCGGCATATGTCCTACAAATCCAGTTTTAGGGTCTGGTCTGAGTTAGCCAAATCCTAGGAAGAAGCCTCTCATGTTCTCTGGCCACCTTGGAATCCGATTCCGATTTGAAGTAGGTCAGCCACCTTCATTCAATCTCTCGTTCTCTTCCAATTCCTGGCAGCACTCCCCGCAATATGTAATCCCTTGGCAGAAGCGCCACACTATTTAAATAAGGCTCTATTGCAAGCTATTGTAATTTCCTTGCTCCCTCTGTGGCTTCTTCCTTCGTTCCCTCCACTATCGTTCCGGGTATATTTGCCATCAAAAATTACACATTGAATGCAACACTGGCCCATATATCTTCCTGATGGTGATTGGAGCCTGCATATGAGGTGGTTTGGCTAATGCTCTTATTAATGAGGTCAGCAGTCAATTGAAATGACACTTTGACAAGAGGCATGTCTTCCAAGAGTGATCATTCAGTTGTGGGTTCCAGTAGATATCAAACATATTTCTGTAAGTGCATCTCAGACAACCTCAGGGCCAGTGTGGCAAATGGCTATTTATGAGGTGCGTGATGATATTACGCTGAATGACTAATGAATGAATGAATAATGAATCATTGCCTTATCATTTTCTGATTTCAGTGTGTCTATTTGTCTTACTTTACCATGGGGGGGTAAATGAACTTTGCAATGAGGAAGAGATGGGAGCCGGTATTTCCACGTGGCACCATCATAGATGTTCAGTCGCAAAGACACTTGGATGCCCACCATGCCTCGCCGAATTACACTCAGACCAACCTTTGTTCACAACCCAAACTTCATACACACGAGCTGGAACTCAAAAATTTCTTCTGACTGAAACATCCAGGGCAGCACAGTGACTGACTTGTAAGAGCATGTGACTCTCATTTGTAAGGACCGGATTCTGAGGACTCAGTGTGGAGTATGCATGTTCTGCGTGTGCCTGCCTGGGTTTTTTGCGGGTACTCCAGTTTCCTCCCACATCCCAAAGACATGCATGGAAGCTTAATTGAAGACTCTCAATTGCCTGCAGGTGTGAAGGTGAGTGCAGTTTTATTGGATGCAAGGTCACTCATTGGCGTCGTCCACTGACTTTTTACCTTCTAAAGCACTATGCATAATATTGACTGCTGTCTCCCTCCACATTCGAAAAGCTTTAACCAAGGCATTAAAAAAAACAACATTGGGTAAACACCGATTTCTTCACATCTTACCAGATGACTGATAAAACAGCAGAGTGCGCCCCCTGTGGAGATGTTATCGGCTCCTTCAATAGGCCATTTTGGCTTCAGTAGAGCTACGCGGCATGCCAACAGCTTTCCCAGTCAATGGACTGCCGGCTCAGCGGAGACGTTGCTGACGGGCAGGCTGGGAACACCTCGGGATCACCCCAGAAGTGCTGCATGAAGTTTCCATTCATTGCCCTTGTACAATATCTGTTCATCTTAAAGAAGGACAATGTCATGTACTTTGAAGTTCCTTCTGATTTTACACCACTTCTGTCTTTGTTACAGGTTGAGAAAATATTCTTTCCTCCATCTTGTCCAAAACTACTTGGCCAAATACTGTACTCGGCGCCACCTCTTTTGAAGGTAGAGATTCTGCTTGATGAATTGATCAGACGGGGGTAGAATAAATGTTGATTTCATTGTTAGAATATGGATTGGTGTTAACGGTCCCGGTCCGGGTGGGTCATTCAGATGTTCAGGCGTGAGTGGACAACTATTGATGATGGATATATGCCTTCATACAGGTAAGATGAGAGGTAGTTGCTGTGGAGTGAAGACTGGTCCAGAATAGCAATCAGGATGTTCTTTATCATTTGAATTTGTCTCTCCAATAATATCAATACCACACATCTATGTATACAGTATTTCATATGGGAATTGCAGTTCTTACATTAGCCAGATTGACCGTGTTGGTTCTACTGTCTATAGTATAAGTTACAATGTACATATTTAAGACAGATCAGTTTATTTATATTGTATTCACTTATTTTCAACAGTTTAGTCTAGTATAGGAACACAGGTTTGAGAGGAATCCTATTTCAGGCATGTTTTATGTCACATGTATAACACATCTGAAAAAATTACCTGAACTTGAACTTCTAAAATCAAGTCAGTTAATCGAGAAGTAAATAAAGGAGATATGCGCTGGCATTGCCACATCTTTATGCCATATTCTCTGAAAACCTCATGGGTATCTTCCTCCATTTTTATTTTCCTTCTATCCTTATTATCCCTCCATTCATCACTTTTCCAGGACCTGTGCAGTCCCTGCATGCAGTCAATTTATGAGTGCCATCACTTAGTGCAGATACAGCTGTGTGGGCGGGGCTTGTCAGAATGTGGATCACAAGAGCTGGGGTGGGGAGGGTGTTGTCGTCTGCCATTCTATGGCTTCTATATGGGCCTGTGATGACAACCAGAGATTGTATTTGTCACCCCACCCCCCCCCGAGAGCCTCGGCGGCCATATGGCATGAATATCAGATGAATGCAAATGTATTACTTTTCGCAGGCTCCAATAAAAACTACGATCGTGTCATGGCACCATCAGAGTTCATCTCAGTGTTAAAAGTGGAAATAATTCATTTTGCATAGAGTTCATCTTCAACTCTCGCTAAACTACTTCAATTAAAAATTTACACTGAATGTTAAAAATGTAATTCATATAATAGAAGCCACTTGAAGTTTTTATATATTGTAAAAAAAAAAAAAAAAATCTACGTACATAGCTAGAGTATACTGTAACTACAGAACTGAGGTTAGGTTAATATGGTTACATTTACGACTAGGATTAGTGTATTGTAAAGTTTTATATTTTTATTAGACGGCAACTGGTCTAAATCATTTTTTTATATTGTTCGTTTTCCATGAAAGATTTTCTCCAAGTTTCTGAGTCAGTAAAATGATCTTACAGTTGGGCTTTTAACACCATTTATTGTTGTAAAAATGCCATTCTGCGTTCATTAATATGTGGAGGGTGTACTTAAATGTAGAAATAGCCTCAGTCATGGTCTATTCAGTGTTCTCAAGCATTGTTCATGTCTGTGGACATCACCATAGGAACATGTGCTGTGTGTACTACCTACTTTCCACCCACACACAAACATTCCTCAAAGTAACTGCTTGGAACCCACCAACACCATATTTTAACTCCTTGATCCAAGTATCATCTTAATGGTTGCAGGAGGACCAAAACCGAAACCAGAGCTTTACAGGCTTCTTTATTTTACCACCCCTGCACCTCCAACATGTCCAGGCATGTCCCATGACGCGAGCCAGTCTTCTTGATTGTGGCTGGCGTGTCTGCACAGAACAAACAGTGCCTGCCCTACTAAGTTCAAGGGCACGTTTCAGCAACTGAATGCGGCTAATGATAATTTTGCTTTAGCCTCTTGTCTCTAAAAGTATTTAGAATGCGTTGACTGAACGTAACAGTCATTATCTGAAACTCAGGACTTTGAGACTTAGGCTGTACGTATAAATCATAATCAGAAACAGAATCAGCATTTGTAGCCAAGTCATCCGGGGAGGGGGGTCATCCGATAGACAGAGAGGCCTTTAGTTGTACAGAAGCAGGAATACTGTATTAAATATTATCTTATTATACAGTATATTATGCTTATGGCCATGCTACCCTGAGAACGCCCGATCTCGTCAGATCTCGGAAGCTAAGCGGGTTCGGCCCTGGTTAGTACTTGGATGGGAGACCACCTGGGAATACCAGGTGCTGTAAACTAATCTCCCCGGCTAAAATGCAAAGGGGTTGCGTAAAGGAAGGGCATCCGGCGTAAAACTGTGGCAAACAAATGTGCGTTCATCTGAGATGATACATTGTGGCGACCCCTCACGGGACAAGCCAAAAGGAAAAGAAGAAGATACAGTATATTATTATTAATCTATATATATATATTAATACATTATATGTGAAGTATAAGTGAAATTTTGAACAAAGCTGAGAATGCACTGGAAAGCGTACACTGCAAAAGAAGCTCAACTCCGAATGTGACCAATCTGTCCGTATGTCTTCCTCCCTCTTTTAGTTGTTTTAATGTTGTTGGCATCTTCTGACAATGGAAAATATTGCGTTAGAATTTACCCATACTGTGCTGACAAACCAGTTTTCTTGTTGTTAGATGCATTGTTCATATGTGACTCATACCCACATAAGTACACAGACTATCGACTCATTGACAAACTTTTCATGGTGGGCAATGCACCGCGTGAATAAGCTACAAAAGGACTGAAGTGTGATGCGCACGTCATGCACGTAACGCCTGCTCAGCTCCGTCTTCTGTCATGAAGAACAGCTGTTGTGGGCGAGGACTACTCGATTTGATCCTACAGCTGTTTTGAGGGGCGCCTTGCACATGCATCACATACTGGAGGTAGCACCACGCCACGGAGAACTTTCTGGATCTTTCTATCCAAGAGGGCGGCGGTAGCAATGTTATGTTCAAAGGCTGCATTGTAACTGAGGCCCTTGATTAAAAGCAAGCAAAATAAGTTCAGCATTCACCATCTACTGGTCTTTTATATTCTTCGAGTACATAGACTTATTTGGCAGGCAGGCCAAATTCCAGGAAACACGGGACGCCAATGAGATCTCGGAGTGCAAAGACCTCCTTATTCATCGAATCATTATTCCGAATCTGAGGAAACAAATTTGTTAATCAGACTTCCGGCTAAACATACAAGTTGTGCATTTTGTTCAAATTTCATAAGAGTAAGCAGTTATATAGTGTAAGTTTGAGATTTTAAAATGTATATATTTTATGAGGCTCCAGCACTCTCGCGACCCTCGTGATGATTTAGTGGCTAAGAAAATGGATGGATGCATATATTTTATGACTATAATATATACAAACATCATTGAAGATATCCAGTATATAACTTATTTCAATTTCTTATACTCTTTAAATAAAATGTTCATATATTTAAAAAATATTTTCAACAAAGTACTTCATCTTTGGATGCATGAAGATATATACAACCCAAAATAAGCATAAAATGGATTTAAATTATTTTTGTTTAATTTCTATTATATTTTGTACTGATTCTCTAGTTTTTAATCATTATTATTTTATTGTTACTTAATATTTGGTTAGACACTAAAAAAGAATACCTTATCATTTTTTTGTCAATAATTAAGACCGCTATATCACTCTTTGGCCTTGAATGATGCCACTAGGATTATTTGATAAAAAATTTAAGAGACATTTATATTTTTTGTAAACTAATCTGGGATTTTATTGAAAATCTCCTTTGTCTCAATTTTAACGTGAGACTATGTAAAGAATACATTGGTGGCAAAAGGTGAAAGTTGACTATAATCAAATTGTGGACACTCGGGCTGCTCCGTGCTGCGTGTCCATTTCAGCCTGACTAAAAATAAGCATGACTGAGTTAATCATTCACTCAAGGAACCGCGCCTCACGTTGCGTTCATCTCAACACCTACGCCGCCGTCCACTTTATGGTGGGTGACATGTCCCAAGTGTCTGTCAAATTCAAGCTAACTGTTGAGTTGGAAAAGTGTAAAATCGTAATGAGCCGATTGTACGAGTATTCCCATTAAAACATCAAGTACGCGGTGTTCTGTTTGGCTTTCCATATCCTTTATTTTCACTGTAGCACAGGGGTCGGAAATCTATGGCTCGCGAGCCATATCTGGCTCTATTGATGGTTGCACATGGCTCGGAGAGCCCTCACGACGACGTACTGATGTCAAGTGAATCCAAGGTAAAAACAAAAAAAAAAAGTTATTTTCCTGTTTGAGTCAATGACCCTCCGTGTTTTTAGAAATGGACATTTTTCGCTTAGCTGTTATTTGCTCAAACTGTGTGGTGCTTGTAAAGACACGTGACAGTGGTTTGTTTTCATCGCAATCCTGAATTGTAAAAGATAATTGTTGTTGCTAATTACAATGTGGGATCTTTTCGAAATGACCACATAATCTTTAGGACACAGAAATGCGATGGTGGTTAGCAGTGTTTGTCTAATCTATCCAATTGACACAGAAGAAAAGATGAATATCTTATAGAATTCCAGGAGTTTGCATTATGTTTACATTTGCTGCTGGCTTGTTTAGTCTCCTATCTGAATGAGCACGTTAACTGAGTTTTTGTGTGGTGCTCAGCTGTGCCCAAGCATGCACATATAAACCTCCACGCCGCCAATGTTTGGGGAAAATAGTGCGGCCACACTCGCCTCCCCCGCCTGGGCCATCATTAAGCAGCAGACATTCTTTCCCTTTCTGTCGTACACGTGCGGTTTGGAGTTAAAAGCCTTCATTCATAAGTAGAATGAAGCCAAATAGCAGGATGCCCCACCCTTGTGCAGTCACGACTTTGCACCCACCTTGGTGCTTCAGTTTTTTTTCCCCCCACCAGAGATCATAATGAAAGAGGAACATTTGGGGCTTTCCCAAGTTTAATAATTACTCTCAATGATGTTTTCTGTTCTCCCAAAAATACAAACGCTGTAATTTCTCTGGTTTGAATATAATTGTAGCATGAAACAACAAAGCAATGTTCAATGACTTGTGATCCGTCAGACGTTTGACAGCTACGAAAGTGTTAAATGAGGTTTCCAGGTGTGCAAACACTCCAGCGAGACTGTGACTCTGGCCGGGCATGTTGTTTTGATGTGGGAGTGAACAGTGTGGTGAGCAGTTTGTCAGTGTCGTCACTAACAACAGTGAGTGAGTCATTGCGTTGGATAAGTGTAATGTCACAACAATCTATAACTAGCTGGAGAGTGTTAAGACGAAACACCATAAAAGCCGCCATGTACAGTAGATGGTGTTATTGTGCTTTATACCAGATCTTCCATTTTGCACACTTTCAAAACATGAGGGCAAAGGCCATAAGTGCTTCAATTGATTGCACGATAAATGTAAAGAGCACCCAGTGGGTCACCATCACTGTTTATAGCAGGGGTGGGGAACTCTTTTGATGGTTGCCCCCATAACGACAAACTGTGTACAGTATGTCATTTCTGTTGCGTAATCAATGGATATGTGGCAGAGACAATTTGTCCAAGTGGGGTTGCCGTAGTTTGCTGTCCACTATGGAAATCGATGTCGGCAGGCGCAGAAGGCTTGAACGCAGGTCGGGTGGGAAATTAATTGTGAAAACGCTTTTGACAAAGAAGGTTAAAAGAAAAAGAGATGAGGAGCACAGTCGCGCAGTTTTCAGTCAGCATGGACAGAGGAATTTGCCTTTGTGGAGAAAGTGGGTTCCTTTGTGTCTAATTTATAATGCCAAAATTGCAACGATGAAAAGCTCAAATACAAAGTGCCACTTCGGCACACCCCATTGGATCAAAATATCCTGTGGGGAAAGGCAGGAAGAAAGCTTGTCAAGAGGTACAGTCCAGAGTCCAAGCTACTCAGGAGCAACTCTTTGTTCAGACACAACATGGTGACTGCAATTCATAAAGCTTTGCTGGTGCTTTGGCAATTGTGAGAAACAGAAAGCCATTCACAGATGGGGAGTTTGCAAAAACGGTCTTGCTTGAAGTTGCCAAAGAACATGACATTTTTTTAACATAAACACAAGCTAATCAAACGTATAAAAGACACCTCTGTCGGCAAGCATTGTTGCGAGCGCACATAGGTGGGGGGAAATGAAAAAAGTAAACCTGCAGACTAGCGGATTGTGAAAACTTGAAAGGCACTTCCCGTCACATACCACACACTGCACCGTGTGAGTATTGCTGTAAGTGACAATGTTTGGTTCTACCTATGCATGGGAAAAGTGTCTCTCAGATTTAAGAAAACATTAAGACCAACCAACGTTCACGAATAACGGATGGACGTCTCAAAGGCTGCATGAAGTTTAATTTAATGATGTATGAAACAGACGGCAAAGCCATCAGCAAAGAAGTCGCATGAATTTTAAAAAGTACTTTTGTCATCGGTTAGCAACAGCATAATGTTATTTCAAAGAATTTATAGAGACTTGTTATGCTCCAAAAGTGTTGAGCTTGTGTAAAATTCACCAATACACTTGTATTTAGTTTTTAAAAAATATTGTATGGCTCTTTTGGAATTACATTAAAATATTTGCCGTTTATGGCTCTCTCGCCCTAAAAGGTTCCCAACTCCTGGTTTATAGCAAACGAGATGGAGCTCCTGGTTGCATTTTTCCACAGATGTTTGCCTAGCAACACAGACCTCATGCCTGAACGCCCCTCAACACTCTCAAGATTCTTCCCATGTCAGAGTACAGGAAGACTGACGTCACTGACTGAAAGTGAATCCTGTTAGTTTTTTTCTCGCTTGTCTGATCTGACCTGAAAAATATGGTCGTGAACTGGAGAACGAGTGAGATAAAACATTCCACAAACGTAGGAGATTATGGTCCCCAGCAATGTGATTGTGACATTAATTTCAAGACAACAGCAGGTAATTCACTGATGAACCAAGCAAACCAATCAAGACTCCACCGTCTCTATTGTTGCCCTGTGGGTGCCATACCACACAAAAATATCTTAACAGCAAAACCCGTTGGGAGTCCATATCGAGGAAATGCAAAATGTGCACTGTAATGAACCGAATCACCAAATAGAATCTTCTGGATTGCAGTATATTTAAAGCTAACCACCAGCGACAGGACTTATCAAATACAAGACGTGTTGATTTCTTTGCGCACTTATTTGATCATGAAGAGTGGTAAACTACTTTCAGTGAAGTTATTAACATATTGATGATGGGAAACGTTTGACCCAACAACAAATTATATCAAGGTCAACGTATTTTAAAACACAGGCAAATTTAGATCCCAACCAATTTTTGAGGTGCTTTGGACTCTACAATAGAGTAATAAACCAAACTGTAGATCTTAGTCAGAGCAAAACAAAGGCTGCTAGCACTATTCTCCCACTATTCTAATAACCAACAGGCTGTGAACGCAGCACAGCTTCACGCTAAATAGTTGTGTTTATTTCCAGAGCGGGTGACGTCAGAGCAACACTCCTCCTATATGTGGCTCGTCAGATGCTGACGTGGGCTGCCATTGGTTCACTGTTGTTGCTGGAGCAGCTTGTGTCGTTGCCTCTGGGAGGGTGGAAGAGGGGGCTGGAGCGAGAGGGGGGAGGCGGTATAAAACCTCTTCACACAGGAGGAGGTCAGTGAAGAAGAAGGACTGGAAGAGCGCAGAAGGACCCCCATCTGAAAAGCCACCTCCCCCTTCTGCTTATTTACCAACAAGGATTTTGCCCGTTCAACTCTGTCAGCAGATCTACTGTGAGGAAAGCAACCCGTCGACCGTGGCACACCGGGCGCTAAATGAGCACAAGAGCCACCAAACTTGGATTTGGGCTCAAAGTGGAGAAAAAGACGCACCGACGAGCGCGCACTTACCGGAAAAAAGTGCACACAGGCCGTGACCGTTGCCTTACTCAATGCATACCCTTTGTGCCCGGGGAACCATGAAACCAGAAATCAACGCTGCCGTGGGATTTTTGTCGAGATTTCTGCGGGTAAAAGGACACGTAAACGATCGACAAGTCCAAACATTCAGCCAGAGCCTACAGGACATTTTGTCAGGTGAGGAAAAAAACAAAAAGAAAAAAAAAACCTCGTTATGTCAGATTCCAATTAATAAACCAGAAATATAAAGACAGCTCTAACTAAATCCCGCTTTTGGATTTCATTTGGCGCTAGACTGGGTACCAAATTCAACTTGTCGTCAGACTGAGGGGGAGTCAGAAGAAGCCTTCTTTGTTCTCGGCGCTACCAAAGCACACTGCTGCTTCGCGCACTAAGGATCCGACAAAGGAGGGGGGAATGATCGATCAAATCGTACAGTTCGATGGTTAAATTGACGGTCGAGGATGTTGTTAGGTCGTGTGTGTGTGTGTGTGGGGGGGGGGGGGGGTTTGTAACAAGGAAGTTCGCCTTGCTTGACAATAACAGTAAGGCGATGCGCAATTACGTAATCCTAAATCATTTACAATTAATTAATTAAGCACTCATCAAAAACACCCTGTAAATTATGTGGAATGTTCAGTTGCTATGATACCAATGACGTGCCACTTGTTTAAGAAGCATTTCCTGAGTTAATGAATCTTGATTTGATGCGGTTTATTGTTTAACATGATAAAAATGTAGCTCAAAACTAAGATCTTGTCTGGTCTTGTGACATCATGTGCTTGTTCATATAATCCATAAGCAGAATTAGAGTAATGAGTCCTACTTTAGGGAATTAAGGTCTTTTTCCCCTGACCCTGCTGTAAATCTTCTCCTATACATCTGCTTCGCTCAATTTATGGAACAGCAGATGACCTAAATTCCCACCAGAAGGGCCCCCGCCTGTCCGTCGCAAATATGTGAGATGGAACCAGTTAACTACTGTACTTCAACATTGGCGAACGCTATGTATGTGCTACAGCATTCCAGAGTTGAGCGATGAATATCACATTGTTCCATCTTGGCGTTTATAGATAACATAAAAGCAAATTATTCGTGTTTCGTAGATAGGGGAGAAAAAAAAAACATCGGGGGTTGGCTTGTAAACAGACAAAAGTTATTGCAAACTGATTCTGCCTTGGTGGGGGAGGAGGGTGTTTTGGTGGAGCCTATAGCAGGACATTAAAGACGGGGGCGGACGAGACGTCATCTGCGTGGGGGTGGGGTGGTTGTTCACTGAAAATAGACTCAATATGTATGGCGATTGATGTTGGTTATATATACTGGGGTTCTCTGTTCCATAACGGTTGAAGAGGTGGAACTACATTGATTATCACGTAAAGTATGACTTGTGTGAATCCACAAGCGTCTTTTTGTTCAACTCCAAACTAAGTGTATTCTCGGCCTTCTGCTTCCCAACCCCCCCTCCTTGCGTCGTAGTTTTTAAGAATAGACCGTGCCGAGCTGATCCCGATCCCAGCCAGCTGATCCAAGGGGTTTGGAGGTGGTTGCCCTTTGTGGCCCGGTACCACACATCTGCCAGTGCTTTTCCATTCGCGTGTACAGGCTTCAGTGGGGGTGGGAGGTGGGGGGTGGCAGACAATGGCTGTGTGGGCATTATGTTCTTCGTCCTGTGGTTGAATACAGGTGCCCTGTATGTGGCCTACTTCCCTTCTTTGGTTACAATGGTGTCGGCAAATAGGGAAACTCAATATGGATGAACTCTATCCAAGTAAACAGCAGGGGCATTTTTTGTTCCCCCGTAAATAAAACGGTACAAACTAAGGAGGCCTCAACGTGTCCAAATCTTGTTGCCGTAGAGGAGTACAAAGTTGTGTACATTTCTTCCTTACACGCCCAAGCGACAGTCAACACTTTCAGTCAAAACCCAAGGGGAACTGAAAGTGATGGCGTCACTCCTTACTCTGGAAAGCCATCTAGAAAAACAGGATCCCATCCCTTTAAGAGGGGGCGGAGCCACTCCTCACAGATGGCTGGCCTAGACTTGGACTTTCAGTGTTTTTGTTCAGCCAGTCATGGGAGACATTGTGAAACTGCCGGTAGCCGGGGGAGGGATTGTGCAATTCAATGGGTCTTTTTTTTTCTTTTTTTTTTGGGTTTGTCACGTATGCACAGGGCGCTGTCGACTGCCTGTTTTATGGTTGCTTATCTGGACCATAACAGGTGGTGCTGTTTTTCTTTGCTGCTGTGCCCTGACAATAACTGCACTTAGCCAGATCCTGAATACCTATGACAAAAAAAACACTAACTGAGACAGAGTATCATCAGCCTCTGAAGTACAAAGGATGGGCAGTCATAGAAATTCAGTCGCATCAATTATTTGTGTATCAGAAGCATATTATTTTGTGAAATGACTCAATTTAATTGCAGCTGTTTTGTGATACTGTATGTCCCAGATCATTTGATGTGGTAACATTTTCCTTCTTGTGAATCCATTCACATTCTACCAGCACCACACATATCCAGTCTTGCTCGTCTTTGTGCAATTTTTCAACAGCACCTCATTTATCTACCAAGCTCATTGTGTCTTAATTCCAGCAAATCACAACCCCACAGCTAAATTCATCTTGAATCCTCTTCTTTGTGTCCTGGCAGAACAATACAAGCACCACTGGTTCCCAGACAGGCCCTGCAAAGGTTCAGGGTACCGCTGCATCCGCATCAACCACAAGATGGATCCTTTGGTGGGGCAGGCAGGCCAGCGCATCGGCTTGACCATCCAGCAACTCTACCTGCTGCTGCCCAGCGAGCTCACGCTCTGGGTGGACCCTTTCGAGGTGTCCTACCGCATCGGTGAGGACGGGTCTATCTGCGTCCTGTACGAGTCACAGCCTGTGCCAACAGTCATGCAAGGAACGGTGGTCGCCAGCTCACCCTCAGGGAGCGGCAGCTCGGGGAGCCCCATGGTGGACAGCCACATAAGCTGCAAGGAGGAACTGATGGTGTTGGGCAGAGCCAGTCCCTCCAAAACATACAACATGATGACTGTGTCCAGTTAAATGGTGCACACTTTTTGCCGGGCCTACTTAGCGTTCAGGGTCACACCTTGGTCAGTCAAAATGAATTTGACTGGATCAGGGTGAGCCTTTTTAAAAGCTAAGAATATGAAATGAAACAAACAAATGAAAAAAAAAAACAGAGGATTTGCCCTATCATCCAGGTAATGGAAACCTTGTAGGTTTTATATACCCCCGCGTTATCTGTTTTGTTGTGTCATTGGATCAGCTGAGTACTCAATTTTTTTGAGTCCTTATGGAGAGTGAACTGTTAGGGCAGCTACACCACCTGACCAGGACCACCCCCCCCCCCATCCACCACCCAACTGTAAACACGGTGATCAGCTTCATCCCTAAAGGGTCTGTCAGCATTGACTTTGCACTTTTCTTACTTGTGGTTACTATGGGTACATGTGAAATACACCACAGCAAAAAGAAACAAAAAAAAACCGCACCAAATTGAACCAAATTTATTCAGAGAATTATCCCCCTTGATAGTCAAAGTTTGATGTTTTCTTTTTGAGGAGGAAGTTGACCGAAGACCGAATTTTCTGTACAATCCAATTTCGGACCACAGTGAAGCTTTACCTGTTAGAGATTGAAGCTAACCTGGACTCCCCTTCTCCCAGAAACTCAACCTACTCCTGGCCTATGTCTAAGTGGCAAGTGCTTGCGACAACTGTTACCTATGGCTACCAGTGTGTCAGCTGCACTCCCATAAACCATATGTGTAGCTTTCTGGGGGAGGGCAGAGGTCTTTCATTTCCCCTTCAAGTTAATGAATGTTGAAATTCACAATCAAGTTTCTGTGTCTGTCCCCTTTTTCTTCACCGTATGATCTCCTACTTCGCCAAATTGCAAAGTGGAGCAAAGAAGGAAGGGGCAATTCTATCCAAATCCGTTAGAATTGACATTGAATGCACTTTGACATCTGATTGTGCGGGATGTTTTTTCTTTTTTTGTTTTTTAATCACCTGCGTTCCATCCATTCAAATGTCATCTTTTCACCATTTTTACCCGGCCTCCTTATTTGCTTCTGTTTATACTGTAGCTCCCTGGTTGGAATAGACGGCTGTCTCTCCAACGGGGAGTGTGAGACTGGATTTCAAAAGCATTTTTTTTTTTTACACTGTATTTGTGAGCATTTTAGAGCTTTTGATTGGAGATAGGGGATGTTTTTTGGTGGTAGGCGAGAAGTTGTGGTGTTCACGTGGCACTGTTCATGAAGCTGTTATATACAGCAGGTTTATTCCGAGGTGTCTGGACTAATTGACGGGCAGGGAGCACTGACTTGTT
Organism: Syngnathoides biaculeatus; assembly: GCF_019802595.1. NCBI lineage: Eukaryota > Metazoa > Chordata > Actinopteri > Syngnathiformes > Syngnathidae > Syngnathoides > Syngnathoides biaculeatus. The sequence goes on along the minus strand of NC_084659.1, from coordinate 7,433,721 downwards.
TTTGACTTGAATTTTTAAAGCAACACCAGGCCTTGTCAGCCTTTTTATTTCACATCGGTCAGTGATCTCCGAGGGCCCTTACTTTTTAAAAGGGAAGTCCTTTTATAAGCTTTGGAGGTACATTTGTCTGACCTCTTCTCATGAATTATGAGCCATTAGCGATTTCTAAGTGTTCACCAGAAAACGTGGTGGTCTTGACTGCCCACAGAAACACAAACACACACAGCCTGGCAGCTTTGCCCTCCCCACGCCCAATTCGAGTGCCTCAACTGCCACATATCAACCCCCAGCTCAGACCTCCCTTACAGCCAACGCCAGCACTGCTAGACAGACACCACCACCCCGACCCCACGTATCCAGGTAGACTTAATGTGACACATATCACCATACATCCCCACCCATAGTGGAGTCAGCAAAGGAATGCCAAGATATGGGCGGTCTGTTTTGTGGTGGAGGAGCGGGGCAGTGCCAGAGCCGGACTCTTGTCCAGGGCAGCTAAAATCCCTCTGGCTCTACTCACTCAGAAAGTGGTTACCATCCCTATCCAGACAACTTCTGCCCTCAGTTTGCAGTGACAGATAAATAAACCAGCAGACACACACACGTAAACAAATGGAGTGGGGGCGGGAGGCGATAAACTCTGAAGACCAGATGAATAATTTAGGGTACCATAGCGTTGTTGTCTCGTTTTCATTTCACTGGATTGCGCTACATCTAATTACTGAGTCGCATCATTGTTTACATGCATATGAAAGATGTGATGGCTGCACCCAAAACCGGGTTCTGGGGCTGTATTTGTCACAGCAGGCTGGGCGATTTTAAGCTCCCCTAAGCCTGAAAGGATCACGAGTAATCGAGCTATAGCCTTTGACGCACTGCACCCCGTATTTGCCTCACGCTCTGCTGATACACCCTTCAGTACTGTGTGTGGCAGGGAAAAAAAAAAAAAAAAAAAAAAAAGCACAATTCTATGTTGTGTTCAAGAAGAGCAGCTGGTTAAGTTTCCACCGCTGTCTCTTTCCCATAGATCTAACACGATATGATAGTTGTATTTTATGGTCACACTGGTAGATTTTCCCCCTCCTCTTCTTAAGAAGTTTGAAGACCCACAATTTAAGAAAACAACCAAATCCCCTTTGACGCCTTCTCAACCGTTACCACCACCAACAGAAAATGGCTTACATCCTCAGTAGGGGTAGCGATTTCAATGGCATCCATTCAGCGTGTGCGGACATAGCTTTCAGAATTGTCGTAGAGTGCTTGGAGTTAAAAAAAAAAAAAATTAAAAACATAAATAAAGATTTTAAAATAGCACATTAAATGCACTAAAATGTCAAAACATTTTCTTCTGGAGACGCAAGTAGTCTCACTTGGAATGTATTGCCAAACTCAGGCCTCGGATATTCAACAAAAGACTTATGAAAAGCTTGTTAAGTGTGTTAAGACGTAATACAGAAAGGGAACAAATGTTTTTTTGTTGTCAATATTGTCATCAACTCGATCAATTATTGCCACTTTCACATTTGGGGTGCTTTACATCTTGTAAAATGTATTGTGACTACAAGCAATGGTAGAGTGCATAACAGTACACATGGGAAGTGCCAATAATTAAGGTGTTTATTTTTTCAATGTGTTCCTTTTTGTAAGTCATCTTTTAACATGGGTAACGCTTACTGTAAGTGAAGCCATTTTTGAAGAAAGTGTTGGCAAGGACCAAAGTTGTTTTGGTTTTTAAGGACTAGTTTCCAAAATCTGTAATCATAGACTTATCCTTTGTTTATTTTTTATTTACATACAAAAGCAAAAAAAAAATTACAAAAAAAAAAAAAAACAAAAACTTGAGCTTACCCAAGAAAAAAAGCTTGTGATCTCATGTCATCGTTATCTTGAGTTTTATTGTTTTTTTTGTTTTTTTCTTTCCTTGGGTATGTTGTGATGAACTGCTGTAAATTTGTACAGTTCATGTAAATTGATTGTGCCGAAGTTGTACAGATTTCTATATTTTGGAAGAGAGTTTTTTCTCTGTAATAAAAGATTTCCTATCTTGGCATCATATATATTCGTGTGAGCTGTCACTATTATTTACCCACTTTGGGGATTATTTAAGACACTTTAAATATGAGTTTGCATGATATTTGTTGGGAAGAGACTGTAGTCCGGTTCGGGATTTGACCTACTCAGTGTTTAGAACTGGGGGATCTTGGGCAAGAAAACTGGAAAAGAGGCCGGATAAACATTCCTTCTGTCCTAATGTCTTTTCCTTTCTGACTTTTTTTGTTGACATTTTATATTCACCGCGCACACATTTTTCTACCTGGAATGGTGCCTAAATTAGGATTGCTTCTATCTGTATGTTTTAGCTTTCTACTTTGAAACGTTTCATTAGCCATTTTCTGCATTACCATGTGCAAAAAGGTGATTCGGCTTCTTTCCAGGGAGACCATGTTCTTCCCCACGATTTCAATTAAAAGATTGGAGAGAGTGAAAGTCCAAAAATTACATGACGGGTCTGCTAACTCGACAAAATCAAGCGTTCTGATCATCGGTAGCACGTTGCGCACCAGAAAGACAGCAATTCGGCCCAACTGTGCAAATTAAGGAGGCAACATTGTCGAGCCATGGAATGGGACATTGGGAGGGCTCAAAATAAGGAATACTATGCCGCTTTGAGCCTTTGACATAATACTTTCAAATATTTTGAAATGCAACTGGGATGAAATCAGTATTAGCGTAGTGATAATACAGTATATAAATGTTTGCTGTGTTTGATAGATTATATTCAGAAAGATGGTTTGCATGCATGCGGTATCATATGTCAAGGACTCCAAAAGTCATTTCTCCCGAGTCCCTGGGGGTCGCAATGCATCCCCAGTGTGACTGCATCCCACCCTGCAGCGTCCAAATAGAGGGCTTTGTACTAAAAGACAAGTGGAAGACAAAGATGTCCACAATCACATGAGTAAGTCTTGTTACTTTGCCAGGAGGGTGATGGGAGGTTACAGTTGATGTGGCAGTTGCAAAAAGGGGGAAACTTTGTATATATTATTATTATTAAAACATGCAGGTGGTGGGTTGGGGTAGGGGTAGGGGCAACCTATGCACTCTAAAATATGTGCCTTGACACGTCCATGTGCAGACATGTCCATTAACACTGCAAAGACTTTGCCTCCCTTCAAAGCACCAGAGTACTGCACACGCAAAGGTTTGTTGATTCAATGTAGGGAATAATTTTGAAATGTTGGCAGGATATTTTTAGAGAATAATTGTTAATTTGTTTTTAAACGCGTGACAGGATTATAGTCACACTGAAACTAGGTCAACTGGAGTGCCTCCGTGGATGGCTCGTCGATGTGAAAAACAAAATTTCAAAGGTGGAGAGTTAATATTCGGCCGTTTAAAACTTGAGTTTTGAGTCCACACAGTATGGTCTTGTTTTGATCTTTCCGGTCCGGTGTGATAATGGACATGAATGAGTCAAGTCCTCAAGTTCTCCATCTCCTACTGACTAATTTTACCTCCCAGATTCTTAGCGCATCACACGCTTGAATTGTCTTTCTCATCCTTCACCTAACTTTATCCTGTCCCTACCATCTCCGAACTGTCACCAGTCAGCTCACAGGTGCACAGCAATTAATTTCCTGTGAGTTGCGATTCTTTTTCGACGAAGAGTGAAGGGTCATGTGATTAGTATTGCCACAGTTTATTTCGGTCAAAAATACTGGACTTACAAGGAATGCTTGGTTAGAAATTTATATTCACTCCACATTTTTCATGTATGTACAACATCTATGCTGTTGCCATGAGCTATTTTAAGACCTCTGACATTACACCACCTAGGCTCCTCTCTCTCTTATGCAAAAATAGTAGTCTATGATGATTAGTCACTAAATGCTGATCTTAAATAAAAAAGTACAATGTAGGCAAAAACTGTAGCAGTGCTTCCAGGACCTGATTGACCTGGAGCTGAAGAATAATCTATCAAGCACAGACAAGTATTAAGGGAAAAATGAGCAATATTCTGGAGGATATCTCAAGTCCACAGCGATCTATGTGGGGAGTTGGTCCACCCAGTCAGCAATGGAGACGGCGGAAGGAGCGAAAGCAAAAGCGAGGATTTCGGTCAGGGCGAGCTGCTAAGCCAAGTAAACAACCTCAGGGACCTTCGCGACCAAGCATCTTTCTGACAAACCCCAGAGCCATCACGCACAAAATAGACATATTGGTGTTTTAACTTGCCATGAACAGCTTTACAACAGACCAGAAATGCAGTGTTATTTTAATCACAGAGTCGTGGCTACATCCACAAATTCCCAATGCTGCAGTTTTGCTATAGGACCGCCCACTACACCTCCAGGACAGAACCAAAGACTCCAGTAAGAGCAGAGAAGGGGGGCTTTGTGTTAATGTGCACGACGACTTGTCTGGTAACAGCCACTACTCTCCTGATTTAGAAGTTTTTATAGTCTCATGCAGACCTTTTTATCTACCAAGTGAGCTAACAGTAGTCATTGTGATAGCTGTGTAATACCGCCGGATGCTAATGTTAGCACAGCACTTAGCCGTATGCTCGGAACTGGAAACAATTATTTTTATCGGCAAAAATTGATTGCACAGTGCTGCATTCGCCAGAAATACACGACGACAAAGCAGAAAAACCCAAGAAAGGATGTGAAGTCAGAAGTTGCGCTAAACATGATGGCAACCATTCGAATCCATTGTAAGAACGACGCTGCATTTCCCGATAATTCGAGCGATGAACATGATTCTGAAGGGTCCCATGAAGACGGGGATGTGGCATTGGGTCCCTGGGGCCACCACTTGGTGGCCAGTTGTCAGGGCGCCGAGGAGGGGCTGGCGGACCACCTTTGGTTCCCTCGACTTGACCCGTCCACAGGGCATCTCTCGGGTGTACCCTGGTAAAAGTGGAGTGCAGAGTCCAAGCCAAACATGCTGAGGCAACATTTAATTATTATGCTGCACACAAATGGACTCAACATTACCTATTATTATTATTATGGATTATGTTACCTATCAACAGAGGTAACATCATATTTAAATCCAGGTTGAAAACTTTTTTTCCTCATGCTTTTTAGATTATTTCTACTTTTTACATTTTCTGCACTGTTTGCTATTTTTCATTACACTTTTGTTTTTTTTAGAGATATTTTGTCATTTTTGGTTAAAGCATATTGAGTTACCTTGTGCATGAAATGCGCTATATAAAAACATTTCCTTTGCTTTACCTACATTCTGAGTCTAGACTTCTCTAATTCACTTAGACAGTCCCACCACATTTCAGTTGTCTAGCCAGGTTCATGATCCTTGTCTTGCATGCTTTTTCTCCTCTCCTATCTTGTCCTGTCCCTCCTTCACAAGGGTGTAGAACTAGTCTCATGCATAGTCCATTTTTAATGTTACTTTCCTATAGATATGAAATAATTTACTTGTTTCTTTTTACATTTAGCACTTTGTCTCCCTCCACCCTCTAGAAATTGTTTTGTTTGATCAACTCTGATCCGCAATAAACTTCAATTAAAAGACAAAGAAATCACAGAGGAATATCAAAAACTCCACTGTGACACGGTAAAACTGTTCCGGCAGAAATGGGATGCAGCATGTCTTCCTCTTCGTACTAGAGTCCATTGTTTGTCTGCCTGTGCGAAACCACGTGTTTCCCATTTAAATCTAACACTTGTAAACTGTTGGTTTTCTATTTGCTCTCCAGGTCAAGGGTTTGTGGAACGCCAAGCCGTGATGTTCCCCTTCCTACAAAAAACAAATTTGTCATTCCCACATTCACTCTTGTAGTACAATCAATGTGCCTAGTCTGCTAATGATAAGCCATCGTACAAACCACTGCCGCAGTCGTCATTTGCCTCTTCCCCACAAATTATCTGCAAGTTGGCGGTCAGACGCGGCAGAAACATATTCCTGCGGCCGGCATTTAGCAATCAGAAGGCTCTCAAGCACTCGCAGGGCAAAACAGCCACCTAAATATAGCCCAGTCTTGAGTTTCAGCAAGAGGCCCTTTGCATGTAGCCAAGCCACACACACACACACACAGATGTATTTAGTTGCTGCATTTTATTTTCAAAAGGACCTCACAATCAATAATTTGCACTTGTTGGCATATTGACAGACACAGCTGGAAAGCCTACTGGATTGTTCAAGTAGCTGTTGGGGGGAAAAAAATGGAGAAAAATAACTCAAATAGTGAGGTTCAGGCCAGAAACTTTCATTTCCTAAAAATATTGTTGTGTTGCAGAGCAATTCTGAATACAACGTTACTCATCATAAACGGCGCTTGTATCCATGTGTTAATTTAAAGCCCCTTGCTGATTGTAAACAGCCCGCTAACCTCAAACAACGTGATGATAGCCACAATTTCTCTCACAGTTTGCACAAAAAAGGCAAGTGAACAGATAACCTCATCTGTTTCCGTTTGCGTCACATCAAGATGTGAAGCGAGGCGGCGGTGGCAAGAGACGGTAGTGGCACATGAGGGGTAAAATGCAGGAGGCGACGGAACGGAGAGAACTGGGATACGTACAGACAAGAGATACATTTAGGTGGTAAGACGAAGTGGGGGAGCGACCGTGTCACATACAAGAGAAAGTTTATAGGACAGACATATAGCTCACAGGAAGATGTAGGCCTCATTTTCTCCACAATAAGTACATATTTGGGAGCATGTGTGCGCATACGCACAGTGTCAAACGCTAGCAAAACTCCCAGAGTTTATATTTAACAGTCTGCGGCAGAAACACACTGGTGAAAATCCCTTGGCGTAAACGGGTCGAGAAAACACTGTGTAGCTATTAAAGGGGTGTACTCATCTCCTAAAGCATGTAAACGCATAAACACATGTGAGTCAACACACTCATTAGCTTTAAGTAAAAACACAGAGGTAAAGGTTTTGAATCAAACAAATAATCCAGTCCTACTGGTTCAAGAATACCATATTCCTAAAATCCTTATGGCCGCGAGAGATATTCCGACTCGTGTGGCAGTGAGATATAGATAACTGAATGACCTACATATAGGAACAGCTTAATGATTAACCATGGCAAAGTCATTTCCCGATGGCACTAATATGTTACTCATTAAACATCACACTTCTTCCAAGTCAAAAATATGATTCAATTGGTGAAATAATCAGACTATTGACGTTCCTGTGGATGGTGTCAAAATATGTATTTGTTACACTTGCTCTGTTTCGCTGAATAGTCAACTGGGAACGTAAGATGAAGCTGACAAAAGTTGGTTATTAAAAAGTGATTTTGTTGCCTGGATGAGAACAAAACTACTTGGATTTGCTTCATCCCGCATATAATGATTCAATTTTTTTTGTGATGATCCAAATTGAATTAAACCGCTGAATGAAAATGTGAATATCAACACTTTTTTTTTTGTTTTAAAACTAGAGGAACTCTTCAGCCAGCTATAAAGCCAGGTCCAGTCAACAGTATATTGTTGTTGTTCAGCTGAATTCCTTGTTTTTGTTTTAGCTACATTACAACCAAGTCAAACGACTTTGTAGGCATTACCAAAACAATTGGACTGCAAAAGGCTCCACGCTCAGTTTTATATAGACATAGCTACCTTCTACATCATTTTTACATCCCTAATTGAGTACACAAACCAGATAAGGGATTACCGCAGTTCACAAATGTGACACTTTTGATGATCTGGACAATGGATCAGTGAGTGAGAGTTGCACTCTACAAAATGTAGGTGGTTGTTGGGGGGTGTATTCAGGGTGATATTTGTGCCACGACATCGCCGTCCAATTTTGGCAATGGCCGGAGTAGGTTCCACCCATACCGTGCATTCCCGTGTACTGAGTTTTCCGTAATAGCCTACTTGTGTCAAAGGGGTGGAAGCACACATAAAAGAGAAAAAAGAGGGGGAGGTGAGATAAATTAGGACTTTTAAAGCATTGCTCCAGAGACAAATGTTTTCTTTACGTGTCTGTAATCATCGACAAAGCATAATAACAGCTACTAAATGGTTCCCAATGTTCAAACCATGAAAGCCCATGATTAAAACGGGAGAGGGTAGATGGATACAACGCCATAAGAGCTCTTATAAGGTAAACATCTGCAACCCTTCTCTTTTCTAATACGTCTCCTGGCTTTTCAATCCCCCACTGCACACAAACAGCACGTTTGGCCTCTTAATGGGTCTCCACCACAGTCTGAGCTGTGTTGGAAACGTGGAAAATAACGTCAGGGCATTTCTGTGACAAGCGGCTTGAAGTGGTGACCTCTCTAAAAATCAACAAGAGACTCTTAGTGGGACGCAAAAGCTGTTCTGAGGGTTGGGAATGTTGCAGTGCTGTGACTCCTCGCTCTGCTGTGAAAACCTGTGCGTCGATGCTGTTTACTCGCTCTGGCCTCGTCGGCATATTTCTGGTTTTGTCCATGGGTGTTGGCACTGCAATAGCAAGAAATGAAAGCTGCGGAACACCACGAAAAAGTCATCCACAACCCACGGGTCAAAATGGCCCCAGAATCCACATTTATGGTTTTGTCGGAAATGTCAAACAAGCTGCCATGACCTTCTGTGAGGTCAACTACTAGGACAATTAATTGCAAATGCTACCTATGCTTAGATCAACATTTAACTTGTTCTTACAGCATAAAGTCCGGAAAAATGCTATACCATGTTTGTATGCGCCGTAGTGACTAAACGGCATAGCAACCCTAATGGACCCTTTGGAAAAATAATGCACGGCCTGTCCCTAAAAGGCAGATCCTTTGTATTTTGATGGAGTTAGAATCTGATGGTGCTTTTATGTATAAGAATGGTATTTCTTAACATATGATAGAATTAGTCAACTGTCAAACAAGCCAAGCCATAAATGCTCTTCCAGTCTTTACTCCCTCTTTCTGCTTTCATCACAAAAAAGGAAAAAGGATACAAATGCCTACTGGCCACCGTACTTATTTACAAGAACCTTAGGGTTGCGTCAGGAAGGGCATCCGGCGTAAAAATTGTGCCAAACATATGTGCGTTCATCTGAGATGACACGCTGTGGCGACCCCGAAAGGGACAAGCCGAAAGAAACACACACACACACAATTCTATGAGTGGTCTGATATTCTTGTTTGAGTAGAATGCATCACTTTGAAAATCTTTACCGCTTTCTCTGTTTTGCTTTTGTCGTAAAGTTTAATCAAATGTTACAAGTTTGCACGTCGAGCCAAAGAATAGCACAAATCCACTTAACGGAATTTGAATGTTTACCAGAGAAATTAGAAGGTTCATAGTTGTGTGCAAATAATAAATGGTTTACATCATCTTATTTTTCAGTAAGTGTGTCATTCATGTTTTTTTTTTTATGTGCATGAAATCCAACTGCAAAGTAGAGCTTAGTGTTTTTTCAATGTCTTCCTTAAAGTAGAAGCCAAAGCAAAGAAGGTCACAACATGGTTTATCGCAAATACCAGACTTTCTTCTCCTGACATCCCAGATCCTTCACAAGAACATGTTTGATGTTTGCCCTCAGCATTGTTGGGCTCCTCCTCTTTCCTGTGATGCATTATTTTGCTAGAAAAAGGATAAAACCTCAACAAGGATACCTAGGATCAGCACTAAAATATTCATACATATTGACCTCTTGTTCAGAGATATTAATGACAATTAAAAAAAAAAACAACTCCCACAACACTTTTGTACGTCTTCAAACTGGTGTGAAAGTGGTGCAAAAGACAACTTAAAGATTTGCATACCGACGTGACTGTATTGTTTGGAAATTGCAATAATACATCTAAACCTGAAGTGGGCAAGAGAACAATTTCTGAACTTTACTGCTTTGGCAATCAAAAACAACAACAATGGAGAGCATGCAGAATATGTGCTATCTGTCTAACAACCACTTAACCATGCATTTTCACACAGACAAACTATTGAGTGCAACATGAAACTTGACGCCACTTTTTGTCACGTCTCTTTCACTAGCAGATGCTCATACTTTAGACGAGTCTTTCCAGATAAAGCCATCAGTTGCTGAGGGTGGAAGCTCGCTGGTCGTCTGCCAGCCTGACCACACTACAATGGAGGGTGTAAGTTTGCTTGGGGGGGGGGGCGTTGAGGCAGGAGGACCTTGGGTGTGGGGTGGGGGAGGTGGTATGATGAGATAAAACCAGACAGATGGAGCAGACAATGAGGCATAGACAACCAAACTGCATGTCAACAACGCTCAGCCCCCTCATTCAAGGCCTTCTTTCTCGCTCCGTGTGTACCAAACTTTCTTTCCATTCTCACTCCTGTGCCAACTTTGAATCAAACGTTTGCCAGTAATCTCATTTATGGCCTCATGCTGCTCAATAAAAACAAAGAAAATGTTCCTTCTCCCTCGTCATCTTTATTGTGTTGTGATCCAATAAAACGAGGCGAGTGGGACTATATCAGGAAGCTTCTCTCTCATCTTCTCAGGTGTCTAACCTCAGCTGTCCCAAGAGCCGAAGCTTTGTCCTCTTACGTCCGTCCGCCTGTCACCCATATTAAGAGGCTCTCACCGAAAGGTCAGTTCTCGTGAATTGTTTTCTAGGTCTTGGAAATGCCTTTGGAAGAGGAAACGTCACCTTTGACATCTGCATGATTATGACAGTTGTCAAGAGGAAGAAAATTCCACACCCACTTCCGATTTAGTTACATTGTTGTTTAATATTATAAATCTTGCGTCTGCAACAATGTTTAATCAGTCTGATCACTCCACAAAATATTCTGGGAAACAAAACCTCTGTGCCAGAGGAATAATCTGCGTTGAAGTACTGCCATGAATGACATCTATGAGCAGTAAAACTCCATGCACGTGTGAATGCAAAGGTGCATTTAGGGAAATTGCCTCGTCAAAGCCAGTGTGGCTCTTTGAGGACAAGCTGGAGAGGAGACAGGAAGTTATTTGGATAGGGGTGTTGTTCACACACTAACACATACACTTCCACATGAATACCCACAGATTGCTGAGCATAACATAAGAGGCGTTTCCTCCATATATATTGCCTGCTGAACTGGTCATAACCATATTATCCAAAAAGCAAACAGCTATCCAGTAATGTGACCAAAACTCTAATAAGCCGCCCTCCAAGAATAAAAGTTGTAAACGTCCAAGAATAATATTGTAAAAACTAATGCTGTATTTTTTTGGAGAAGACTGTCACATTTTTTACTTGCAATGACATGAGCAAATGGCCCGAGTCATGTTTCACAATTGAGTCAAATATTATTGACACACGCGTACAGTCTGGGTTCTTTTGGATATTTTACTCCATTACAACGAATATCTCGCAAAGTATAACAGCAACACAATCTACTGTAAATATCCTCGGGATCACTGCATGTAAAGCAGGATCCTAAGCAGCTTCTTGTTTTGTCCTTGTTTCCGTTTAGCCTGGAACATCTAAATCCGAAAATAGCCTGACATATCATTCAATTATATACACTGATGATGCAAGTCTGTACACGGCGTCTAAGCAGTGGGAAAATGTGATGCAACATCTGTATCCTGTATCACCTTATGTAAGTTTATGCTTTGACACCCACTGCTACCGACTTAGATGAGTAACGTATTGGTCCCCACCATGTCATTGTGCGCTTTATCGATTTTCATTATTGACACTGCGACAGAAATTGCACTGTTGTGGTCAGGAGCTGATTAGTAGTAAACAGGAACATTTCTACTAAATAAATAGGACACCCCTCGTAGTCATTGACTTTTTCTAAAGATCAATGTATGAGCTATATAAGCATTGTTCTGTTTGATCTTTGTGACTCGAATGTGAAAATCTCTGCTTCTAATTTGCATCTTGAAGGACTTGAGGGACAGCATTAACTGCTGTCTGCTTGCTTTAAACGAAAAAATATTTAAGCACTTTTCCTTTTGGTATTAGATAGTTTAAGATACGTCTCTGTTATCACATCCAGTTTGGTGCCTTCCTGAGCAAACTCTTCGGCCTCACCCATAAACTGTTTACTGGCACAGTGATGTTATAAGCTTTAAACTGGCTTTTCCAGTCCAAGTACTAAGGCTTAATGTAGGCCACAGCCAACACTAATTTAGTTTTTTTAAGGTGTTTTTTTACACGACAGCTCATTATTGAACCACTGCTTTCTTTTTCCAAAAGCGCTTGCCAATCATCGCTGATCTTTTCTCTCGACACAATATTTAGCTCCCTGCTAGAAACATCTCAGTGTCTTTCAGGGAACAAGTGGGGATTACTGCAGTAATGATCAATGCTGTATGTCAATACTTAGCATCTTCGTGATGTCAGATGACACTTGCTGAGAGTTTGTGGAACCATTTTTAATAGTGGGTCTGGCCTAAAGACACTTTGGTTCAGAATAACCACAGAGATGAAGAGGGCATCAAAATCTGAACTTTAAACTTCTTTTGTGCCACATATTCAAGGACAAATTATATCACACAGTGGCCTTGTGTTTACCGAGTCTTTACAGCGCGCCATCAAAATCACTGACCGCTTTTTCTGCCCATTGCAATTTCTTCCGCTATGTCGTTGCCGCGTAATCTCTGTGATTATCTGTTATTACTGGCCAATTTTGAGAAATATCCATCAAGGCTGCAACCAGCAGCAGCATTAGAGAAGTAGGATGCCGTAAAAGGCCAATTAATCAATGAGGTCATGGAAACTGGCGTGTTGTTCATTGAACTAAAAGGGAGGAAGTTGCCCTCCAAAAGAAGTCTGCTAGGTAAGAGGGGAGCCAATCACAGGGCTGCTCTTTGGGGGGTGCCGGGAAAATGAGCAAGAGGTCAACAATAGGCTCAGTAAGCTAAATTACTATAAACTGGACTCCTGACCCATTTCTTACACGTATCAGTTACAAAGTAATTAGTAATTATTTCTCAAAAGCATTTGGGGGGGGCTTTTCCCCCCTTTTTAAAAAAATAAAGAAATCAGAAATGAAAATAAAAATTTCTAAACTAATGGAAACATGCAACTGCTTCAGCTGATGAGTAAAATTTTTCCAGACAAAATACCAGGTAGGGTTGGGTCTTGCATATCAATCTAAACTTTTCATCATATTTGCCATCTATTAATTGGTATCTGAATAGATAAGTCTTACTTGCAACAGAGGGCTGTTATAAAGCAATTTTTTAAAATTTATTACAAAAGCAAAATACATTAGCAACTCCTTTTGTCACCGAAAAATTGTACCACCAATTCACTCCCAAGAGCCAAACAAGCCTTGTCCTCCTACTCGTGATGGCATTAACTATCTTGTTTGTCAGTGAAAAACACAAAATTGCTGTAAAAGAAAAACTAGGAGGTTAAACCATTTCAGTGTTCAGCCTGCACAGAGCGCGGTTGCATCACCTTGCCGAAGGCGAACATTAGTAACTATGTTTACAGTCCCTAATGGGCGACAGATTAGATGTCCTCCTTCTGTGCGGACACTGGACGTTTGGTAATGGATTTGTTGTATTCACTGGCAGTACTTCAAACATTTAGTATCATTATGTACACCAGTCTAAAACAGATGTCGTGTGGGACAACATTTCATCCATTTAAATCACGATTTAGTAAACAAATTAGTTATTTCAAGTATTGAATGATGAGGAGCAATGCTTTATTGTGAATGTATTATTTAAAAAAAATGGAAAGATGAACGCTGTTCGATCCCTGTATGACTAGTGACAGAGTTTGGTCTGCATTGCCGGCAGTAAGTATAACTCTGTTCTGTGGAGAATTGGACTCCATCAAGGCTGCCCTTTGTCACAGATTCTGTTCATGACTTTATTGGACAGAAATTCTCGGAACAGACAAGGCGTAGAGGGGATCTGATTAAGTGGCCTCAGTATTGCATCTCTGCTTTTGCAGATGTCATTCTGTTGGCTTCATTAAGCCATGATCTCCAATTCTCACTGGATCGGTTCACAGCAGAGCGTGAACCGGCTGGGATGAGAATCAGCACCTCCAAATCTGCGACCATGGGCCTCAGTCGGAAAAGGGTGGCATGGCTTCTCCAGGTCTGGGATGAGATCCTGCCCCAAGTGGCAGACTGACTTCGAGCATTTTTGAGTCTTGTTCATAAGTGAGAGAAGAATGGAGCGGGAGATCGACAAGCAGATCGGTGCAGCATCTGCACTGATGCAGATTTTTTATCGGTCTGTTGTGGTAAAGACGTAGCTAAGTCAAAAGGCCAAGCTCTCTATTTACCAGTCGATCTACATTCTGACCCTCACCTTTGGTCATGAGCTGTGGGTTATGACCAAATAAATTAGATCCCGAACAAAAGCGGCCAAAATGAGCTTCCTTCGCAGGGTGTCCAGTCTAGGGTGAGAAACGCAGTCATCCGGGAGGGGATGGGAATAGACCAGTTGATCCTCCGCATTGAGAGGAGCCAGGTTGCTGAGGCATATGATTAAGATGCCTCCCCGACGCCTACCTGGTGAGGTGTTCCAGGCACGTCTCACCGAAAGAAGACCCTGGGGACGATCCAGGACACGCTGGAGAGACTACATCTCTTGGCTGGTCTGGGAATGCCTTGCGATCTCCCCAGAAGTGTTGGATGAAGTGACTGGGGAAAGGGAAGTCTGGGTGTCTCTGTTAAAGCTACTGCCACCACCACCCAACCTCGGATAAGCAGTATAACATTGATGGATGGAAGGATGAATGGCTTCTCAGACCTTTTGAAAGAACATCAAAAACACTTAAAAACACTCAAAAAATACTAAAAAAGGAACACCTGCCTTGTATTTTGTCTTTGGAACGTGCCACTTCATGCCCCCTCCCACGGTTCTCCAAAGGGTCCTCACGTCCCTCCAAGTACTCAAATCCTTGTTGTTCTGCATAACTGCCAGCAACAAAACACACCCTGCACCCAGTGGTAGGGTCTGATTCTATCACTGCACAGTCAACTGCCTTCTGCTCTTTTGGTGATGCCACAGGGCAAGGCAGGAGATGTATACAACATCAGACATCCTCTGGGTCGGACTCAAACACAAAAAGGGATCTTCTCCTCCAGTCACAAGCACAATTCTGCTAAGATTGTTCCTATCATGATATCTATTCGTCAATATACTTACAGCAAGTTTGGTCACTGAAATCTAGTTTTCAGAAACCCAGTATTCATTGTTCATATGTTAATTATTTTGTCTTTTATCCTGTTATGTGATCAAATTTACTAGAATTTATTAGCAGTAGCTATGATTACACCTTTTGTGGAAATTACTTTTTTCTGGGTTTGGATTGACACCAAAAAGTCTGTCAAAAACCACCAGCAATGCCATTTCTGAGATCCATGCAACTGAAAGGCAAATATAAATGTCCCAAAACCCCTGTCAATCAGGTTGGAACACTGCAGTTTCTTGATCCAATCCAGAGTGCCGCCCAGGTGAGCTTTTCAAGCCATGTTTGGTCTTGTGAATGTGTAAAATGGTGGGCAGGCGCACAGCAGGACACCTCTTTGGTCTTTCTAAAGGCCTACGAGGATGCCAAGCATTTGTGTCTACTCAACAGAAAGTATAAAAGGCCAGGACACCTCACAAACAGACCCCGGCAAGGACAGGAAAGAGTTTGGAGGACCACAGGGGAAGAGTGGGAGTGCCTACAAGTGATTTTTTTTTTTTTAAAAACACAATAAGATAACGCTTGCAATGCAAAGGCATAAGGGTTCTTCTAACAGTGCTGGATATTACATTGAAAGCATTAGATCATGGGGACAATTCATGCAGACGACTAATAGCCAATGGCTAAGTCAAAGAGCAGCCCATGTATTTGTCTGACGAGACAACAACTCAGCGGTTACACCCCCCACCCTGGTCAGGCAATGTGTTCAACAAGCCATTTCTTTCTTTATCACCACATTTTAGACAAACAGTGTGATCGAAGGACGTTCATTCCCTTGCTCGGGAAAATCTTGTACCATCCGCCGGCTGTGTAAATATATTTGTTTAGGCAGACAGTGGGACCATTGTGAGTTATATTTTTGTATTTTGGTTATTGTGCTGTCCCGTGGAGAGATGACCCACTTCTTACAGCTCAGACTGTACAATGGTCTGAGAACCTACAAGCGGTTTATGAGGGTAAAATTTTGTTGGTTATGATTGAGACAGACAAGAATACAAATCATTGCCTGCTCTGGTAAATTATTTGTGTGATGGGTCCCATTTTCACTATTTGATTTGAGGATTTATTAAAGGATGTAGCGAAATAGTACACGCAGAAAAAGCTGTTACGTCGACATCAGAACCGTACACACTTTACTTTTAAGTAATAAATCACTGATTGACAGATGACTTGTTTTAACCCTGGGTGCCTTTAGCCACCAAAAGCGCCCATACTCGCCATCAACAGAAAAGCCATTATTGGACTCAATGTGCACGTTGTGTTTGTGCGTCAAGTCAACCTCAAGGAAGGATTGCAGTGTACTGTGTTCTCTCACGACAAAGCGGTTCACTTTACATGGCCTCTCTATTACACGGATTTTTGTGTGAGTATGCGGACTCCCACAGCGGCCTCCGAAACCCACGACCAGACGAGCGCACTCGAGCTCAGTGCAGTTCACTGAAGTTCAGTGGCCATGGTTTCAAGCTATCAAGTCAACACTTGCGTCCGCTTCTTCCTCTTCAGCACAAAAGAGCCACGCTGCCAGCATCGAACAATTACTTAAATTTGGCAAGCTGAACCCATTCTGTACTGTACAGATTGATTGACCTTCACCAAAATCGCCGCGCTCAGGTGGGCCCGCAGCGTTTCGGAGCACCCGCACAAAGCATTGCGACTTCAGTTCTAAAACATAATTGGAGGTGGCATGTCATTTTTATAAGAATATTCTCACCCAGAAGAAAAAAAAAATAGCACCAACAAGACCCAAAACTATGTCTTTCACTCACAAAAAGACACCTGCACCAAGGACACTACAGCAGAGCCGTGCCAACCAGCCAGAGCAACTGTAAAAAATGCCTGAATCTCTATTAATAATTTCTTGTGTCCAACCTCATAGATTGATCATTAAAATTTATTTCTACTTATTTTTAATACATATTTTTATTCTTAGAGGAAAATGTTTATACCCGGTCCTGGATTAATTGGATTAGAATGAATGGAGGGGCATTTAGATATTTATTTCTCAAATAAATGTTTTGGTCTAAAACAGGTTTTGATCTTTGGTTTCATTCTAGAATGCAGTTGTTCATTCCTGTCAGAAAAGTTTATAAAGTCTGTGGTTAGAGGTTTGACAGCTTTAAAAGATAAGAAAAAAAAACGTTTTTTTTACAATTACTGTGTGTCTGTCAAAAACCACTCTTGTAAATTTCACTTTGCACGTCCTGCACTGGTGAGATGAGGAACTGGCATCAACTCTGGAACTTCATGGAAACAAATTTCTGCAGATGACTTGGGAAGGATCAGGATGCAAAAATGCCAGAAATGGAATCGCATAGGTGGAGGAGGAAAGCACAAAGGAAGGATGTAATCTCCAATGAAGTCACATGGCTTTTAAGCTTTGAATATATGTGGCACCTGAATCCTAGCTTGAAGCTTTCACGGTAACATTTTAGCACAAAAGCAGGAAAAGGTCTACCTCTTATTGTTTGCCCTCAAAAGCCTGGGGGTACCTCTAAACATAAGTCTCTGTGACCCCCACCTTATTTACCCTCATAGATCACCACATGATCTCACCCTGGAAGACCATGTTACACAAGTGCAGGTGAGGTATTTTCTCCAAACATAAGCATAACCATGTTGCTGTACTGCCAACAGAAAGCGACAATTGGAAGAACAATTCGAGGTCGCCCCCTTGTTGCGTCCATTCTTCCAGGAAAACTTGATGCAATAGTTTAGATTTTTGCCGTTTTTACAGGTAGTATATCTAAACCACATTTTTATTGGTGAGCTTCCCAAAAGAACGACCTGCATCCTTCTACAATATTGGGATGAGGGATTTTTGCTGTTTTGGCAGTCCATATATTGTTATGACCGACAACTTTTCACAGTAAGTCATGCTTGGATGGAGCCCAGATTTTTAAAAGGTGTGCTTTCCAACAGTACCAGCCGGGTCTTTCTGGGATGCCTTAAGTTTCTGAGTTGAGATGGTATGTTTTGGTAGTCCGCAGATTATTGTGTTTGTATATAAAAAAAACCACGCAAGAAAGCACCCAAAAAGCAGGACGCCTACTTTGGGCAGGTTCCTGCAGGGATGAGGAGCATCAGAAGATCAGTTTACGTAAGCCTGTGCAATGAATGTATCTGCCACGCTGAGCAGTTATTTCCCTCTGCAAACAACAACCAGTCTTTGAACAGAAGTGAGTGAACAATTCATTTAGGGGCAGTTGCTGGGAAATTGAGACCATCGAAGGTCCTTTTTACCCATTAAGAAAAACAAAGATTCATGACGTTGGGATGCAACCATTTTGATGGTTTTCCTGACGTCAGTGCAGCCGTTTTCCCGACTCATGCACAAGCCTGAGATGATTGCTGCAGCTGTGGTAATTGCTTTCAATACTGCTCTCGCCACACAAGAGCACACATTTCAAATGACAAACCACACACAGTCACCTAGAGTATATCTCAGTGATTTCTATATGTTGCATCAGCTGGTGGTTCTTCCCTTTGACACACACACACACACACACTTATGGTGAAAATCTAATCTCCAAAAAGGGCAGCGTGCCCCAAAAAGATTGAAAAACACTGCACTACAGGGATACCAATCACTGTAGTGAGAAAGAAGAGCAAGAAGAAAAAGAAATGGTGTAAATAAAAAGTAGTAGCTATAATTATAAATATAAATGACATCATGAAATGGGAAATATTAAATTTGCAGCTTTATTTAGTCCCTCATGGCTGAAGTGGCAGACAGCTAATGATTGCACATTATTGATGCTCATGGAGTAGCCCCTGGCTCAGTCAGTATGGCAAGATGGGCCATTGTTACTGCATGGTAGCATGCTTGCCTTGGCTAAGAATTAAACGTGCAGTCTACATCCAACTAATGTCACAGCCTTTCTGCCAGGAACAAAGAACAACGATATCAGTATTTGGATACCCTACAGCATGGATGGTGAAGACGGGCCAGGCAAATTGTTTTGCAATTGATGATGTGAAATCGCAATACTGGAATCTAAACGAGTGGCTAGACAGCGGATCAGTCAGGGATGAACCGACACCTCTGTGGTGTTACCCCATAACAAATGCTATTCAATTGTCTGGAGAAATATTTTTTTTCCTATATCCAGGCTTTAAATGTCCTGCTAAAGATGCAGTTTCTCCCAATTTTAAATGGTCAAGGGCATTGACCTTGAAATGTGTGCACGTGTACAGGATACGACTGTGTTTTAATCAAGTATCCATTATCTACTGATGAGTCTGTCTGATCCTGGACTCCCCGCACATCTAATCCCTTCAGTCACATCTACACCCTTCTGTCCACTGCTGTTGTCTTTGTCGGAGCCTGGGTGTATTTTGGGGATTAATAACTCAAAAGGTTGTTTGTTTCAGTGTTGTAAAGTGAATGAGTGTGACACCCACTTAATCCACCTTTTGCAAGATCGGCAGTCCACTTAGTGGGGTTGAAGCCTCGATCCCTTTGGAGAGAAATCAATGCATGAGGGAGCTTTGAAGAATCTATTTCTATTGGGGCACCTCTTCAACACCATACTATCATCATCGTTCTAAAAATGTGTGCAAAAGAATATTTTGAATAACTAAAGGACTTTACCTCTCATGAGACCCCAAAAATCAAAAAGATTAACCTGGACATTGAGCTGAAAAAGACCCTCAAGTCTACTTTATCATCAGGAACTGTAAGGGTGCATGGGAGTTTGACCAACTAGTGTACATTTGCTTTGTGGAGTTGAAGGGTTTTGACCGTGTCCCACTGGAGAGTCATCTAGGGGGTGCTCCGGGAGTATGGAGTACCAGAACCCTTGATAAGGGCTGTTCAGTCAATCTGGATTTTTGGGATTATGGGTGGTACTGTATTAATAATCTTTCCATTAAACTGAGTGAAAACATGACTGAAAATACATACAATAACAAAAACTACAGATTTCAAAAAAATATTCGTTTACTTATGAGTGAAAGCTAAAAATCTAGCTCAAAATGAATGGCATTTTCCAGATAATGTATTCCAATTTCAAAGAAAGATGATCCATCCCAAAAAAAATCCTTTTTGTGCTTTTTTTGGGGCTCTTGTTACATTTGTTCCCTGGGATCCAGAGAGGAAATTCTGGAGAAATGAGCTAACTTCATTCTATTAATACCCTTTTATCGCCCCGATTGAATACATTCCAACCCCTAATTCCCATTTTACATCATCTTGCCTGTCCATAATTGGAAGGGCCAATGTTTAAAATAGATTCACAAAGCTTTGACAATGCACACAAATGTAAATGTTAGTCATCTGTCAAGCTGGCTGCTATGGAAACTGAAGGACGTTTGAATGTCACGAAGGCAGAAGGCTGAGGGAGGCCCACCTGGAAATGAAATGAGGCAAACAGGGGGAGGCGAAAGGGGGCTGGGACGTAGGGGGGGGTCATGATGAGGCAGATGGATAGATACAATACGCTCTCTCACACAAAATCCCAAGAGCCGCAAAGCCTGCCAGGCTGTTTTCCTGAATTCAGTGAACATGTTGTAAAAGAAAATCCTGTATTTAGCCCCAGTGAGCCCGGACCACCAAATCCCCCACAGTCTCGACCTCATCTGAATATTCTCAATTCAGCGTGTCTTAATCCCTCAATTTGAGAAGCAAAGAAGTGCCAGATCAGTGCCTGGAAAGCAAATAAACATCCCAAATAGATTTTTTTACAATGAAGCAATATGTTTTTTTTTTTTTTTGCTTGAGGCATTTTGGATCTTTAATCAGCCATCAATATGCAAGCAACAGAGAGGCACTGTTGCAGACATTTACATTGGCACGGCCATTTTCCGAAGCCATATTGTTCTGTACATCCTTGAATATGCGTCGGACCGCTGAATCAATCTGCATCGAGTTGCCTATGAAATGTGAATGAAAATGGCTCTGACCCCGAGGTCAATTGTCCTGCCACTCTTTTTACATGCCCTTGACTCAGTGACTCACACTAAATAACAGACCCGATCATTGAAACGGAGCTTTGCACAGGGGGGAACTGAACTGAAAATGTCGAGGAAAAATAAATAAATAAATCCATACCAAACGTCAAGATGACGACAGGGGCTGGTGTGAACTTAAACTTAATCGTATCATTATTCATTATTATTATCTGACGTTAATTGCTCTCAATTGTAAAAGAGATCAAATTTACCCTACACGAGTCTTAAAAGGGAGTACAGGTAGTTGCTCATTCACGACCAATATAGTTAGTATGTTAAGGACTCTCACGTGTCTAATAAGGTAAGGTCCATCAGCTCTAATGAGGTCTATCTGTCAGTTCATAATCAATGAAGACTCTGCTTGACACTCTCTAATCAATCCTTCATTTGGGTCCACAACTTCTATGCTGAAATAAAACTCCAGACCCTCCCTTTGGTTTTGTTCAGTTTACTTCCTAATTAAAGCAATGGTACAAACGAGTCCAAAGTGACAAAGATAAATGAACCGCACAGAATAACAAAAACAAGTAATGAGAGAACGAGGGTGGTGTTACTCAGATTAACAGTATTTCATTGGTCACTAAGATATCACACCCATGTCTTCATTGAGATCTTTACATATGTTGGCATTGGACACGAGCTTTGTTATCAGTCTCTTCTTCTTCTTTTCCTTTTGGTTTTTCCCGATTAGGGGTCATCACAGCGTGTCATCTTTTTCCATCTAAACCTATCGTCCATCTTCCTCTCTAACACCCACTGTCCTCAAGACCTCCGTCACAACATCCATCAACCCGCTCTTTGGTCTTCCTCTCGCTCTTCTCCCAATATACTCACTGTCTCACTTCTGGACATGTCCAAACCATCGAAGTCTGCTCTTTCTCACCTTGTCTCTGTCATGACCCACCGGTGCGGGGGAGGACCCAAATGCAGGACTCCGGAGACGCAGAGGCGGTTCGGGAAAAGTGTTTATTCCATTCCAAGGTCGGGGATCAGGCAGACAAGTCAACTGGAGCAGTGGTAACCAGAACGTCAGGCGTAGAAGGCAGGTCAGCGGGCAAGCAGGGATCAGTACACGGGAGACCAGTCGGAGAGAGCAGCAGTCTCAAGGGCGTCAAACTTACACGGGGTTGGTCGGAGGACAGGCGGAAGTCGGCACACAGGGGTTCAGGATCAGGAGCAAGGAGGTGCGGCAAACGAGGCATGGACAGCAACGATCTGGCAAAGCCAGACCATCCACTGGGTCCTATATATACTCGGGTTCATTATCACTGATGAGACACAGGTGTGCGCTTCCTAATCAACACAGGTGTGTAGGGGACCTGCACGGCCAGGGGTGGACCGGCAGGTCCATGACAGTCTCCAAAACATCCAACTTTGGGTGTCCCTCTAATGAGCTAATTTCTAATTCTATCCAGCCTGTTCACACGAAGCGACAACCTCAGCATCTTCATTTCTGCTACCTCTAGTTCTCCTTCCTGTTGTTTCTTCAGAGCCAGAGTCTCTAATCCGTACATCATGGCTAGCCTCACCACTGTTTTATCAACTGACCTTCATCCAGTTCTACTTTCTGTTGTTTCTTCAGAGCCACTGTCCCTAATCCATTCATCATGGCTGGCCTCACCACTGTTTTATAAACTTTGACCTTCAACCTAGTGGATACTCTTCTGTCACATAGAACACCAGACACCTTCCACCAAGTATTCCATCCCGCTTGGAGCTGTTTCTTCACTTCCTTATCACACTCACCATTTCTCTGTATTGCTGACCCTGTCACGAACGGGGCTTGAGGGCGGACCCTCAGGCAGTACAGAGGAAACCTTTATTCGGTCCAAGGTCAGGGATGAGGCAGACAGTCCAAACAAGCAGAGGTAATAGTAACAGCAGGCTTACGAGGGTGGTCAGGGGACAGGCGTGGGTCGGTACACAGAAGGTAGAAGTCAGGCAAACAGGAGTGTGGGAACGAGGCATCAAAGGCAACGATCTGGCAGAGGACTAGTCGTCCCCCGGGTCCTATATGTACCGAGTGTAATCCGCCGGGACAAGGTGCAGGTGTGCGCGACTAGTCGGCTGGCCACGCCCAGCCTGGGCAGGAAGCCAGGAGTATGACAGTACCCCCTCTTTTAACTGCCGACTCACGACGGCCCAGGAGCGTCTGGATGGGCCGCGTGGAAGTGAGGGAGGGGTCCACAATGAAGCGAGAGGGGATCCAAGAGTGCTCTTCAGGTGCATATCCCTCCCAGTCCACCACGTACTGGACCCCCCTTCCTCTGCGGCGGGAAGACAGTAGGCGGCGCACAGTATACACCGGCCCATCGTCCATCATGTGGGGGGGTGGGGGGTTCTTGGCCGGAGGAGCCAGCGGCGAATGGTGATTCGGGCATAGTCTGCTGATGTGGAACGTAGGGTGCAGCCTCATCGACCTGGGGAGTTTCAGTGAGACGGCGACCGGGTTAATGATCTTGGTAATCGGGAACGGACCAACAACCTGGGCGCAAGTTTGCGGGATTCCGTCTGCAGCGGGAGATCTTTGATGGAGAGCCACACTCGTTGTCCCACCCTGAGTTCTGGTGCGACCCTCCTCTGGCGTTCTGCTGCGGACTTGTAGACGCTGCCCATGCGCAGCAGCGTCCTCCGAGCTGCCTCCCAGGTCCGTTTGCAGTGTCGTACCACCGCCAGAGCCAACGGCGCCACGGAGTCTGTGCCCAGTCAAGGAAACAGAGAGGGAGGATAGCCATGCACGACGTGGAGTGGAGCCATACCTGTTGAAGCAGAGTGTAGAGAATTCTCGGCATACTCTACCCACTTGAGGTGCTGGCTTCATGTGCTCTGGTCCCTGGATGCCAAGCATCGAATTCCGCTTTCCAACTCCTGATTTACCCTCTCCGTCTGGCCGTTAGACTCTAGGTGATGCCCTGATGTCAGACTAGACGAAGCGCAGATGAGGGTGCAGAATTCCTTCCAGAACCAGGCACTGAATTGCAGACCTCTGTCTGAAACGATGTCCCGGGGAATCCCGTGGTAGCGGACGACCTTGTCTAACACCAGCTGGGCTGTCTTCTTGGCCGACAGGATCTTTGGAAGCGGCATGAAGTGGACCATCTTAGAGAATCGGTCCACTACAGACAGCACCACTGTGTTCCCTTGGGAGGGCGGTAGGCCGGTGACGAAGTCCAGTGCGATGTGTGACCACGGGCGGAAGGGGATGGACAAAGGTCGTAACTCTCCAACAGGTCGTAAGCGGGAATTCTTATTGGCCGCACACACTGGGCAGGTGTTGATGAACTCCCTCACGTCCTTGCTGAGGTTGGGCCACCAGAATCTTTGTTCGGCCACTGAACGCGTTTTTGCCATTGCCGGGTGGCAGACCGTTTTGTTGGTATGGGCCCAGTTGACGTCTCCCCGCAGTGATGGAACGACGAAAAGGCGATCAGACGGACAATCCGCGGGGGCAGCGTCTCTCCCAGGGCCTCCTTCACCCGCGACTCGACTGCCAAGGTGAAGCCGGACACGAAGCACGCCTCTGGCAGGATAGGAGTGGCCGTGCGCTGCCCCTCGTGGATCCGTGAGAGGGCGTCCGGCTTGCCGTTCTTGGAGCCTCTGATTGGTTACCTGGAGGGCAGCCTCCTGCTCAACCAGGCGTCTACCCTGGACTTGCAGTGAGGTTAGCTTCTGAGTCGGCTGGGACCATGTTGTGGCCAGATCGTTCTGTCCTGAACGGGGCTCGAGGGCGGACCCAAATGCACGACTACAGAGACAAGCAGGCAGTACAGAGGAAACCTTTATTCGGTCCAAGGTCAGGGATTAGGCAGACAGTCCAAACAAGCAGAGGTAATAGTAACAGCAGGCTTACGAGGGTGGTCAGGGGACAGGCGTGGGTCGGTACACAGAAGGCAGAAGTCAGGCAAATGGGAGTGCGGGAACGAGGCATCAAAGGCAACGATCTGGCAGAGGACTAGTCGTCCCCCGGGTTCTATATGTACTGAGTGTGAGGGATGAGGTGCAGGTCTGCGCCGACTAGTTGGCTGGCCACGGCCAGCCTGGGCAAGAAGCCAGGAGCATGACAGACCCCAAGTATTTGAAATCGTTCACCTCGCTATCTCTTCTCCCTGGAGCTTCACTCTTCCTCCCCCGCCACCCTCATTCACACACATATATTCTGTTTTACTTTGGTTATCAGTCTCTAAGCTGCTTAAAAAAAAAGTGTTGGTCAGACAAGACTGACCATGGTCATAAATCAAGATCACAGAGGCAGAACGTTCCCCACACCTAATGACTAAGTTGTCATCCCGGGGACCATTTTGGAACCATTTACAAGCAAAACAAGAATGGGATTCTTGAGTCTGTAGTGGATTTCATTATCGCTACGCAATAGTATTCAGTAGTAGTAAAAACAAAGGCAGGACTAACAGACTGGAGCTTTTCATGCTAGCCTCCACAATTGGCCTTCAGAATATTTTCAGTGCGCGCCATTACGCCAACCATGGGGGACTACAAATGCAGCACTATCGCTAATGCATGTCTGTCTTCAACCTCCCCCCAACAGAGGCATACAAACATGGAAAGAAACAAGGTCAGAGTGTCACGAATGCCTCTGCTGTGAGTCTG
Source organism: Syngnathoides biaculeatus (assembly GCF_019802595.1). Classification (NCBI taxonomy): domain Eukaryota; kingdom Metazoa; phylum Chordata; class Actinopteri; order Syngnathiformes; family Syngnathidae; genus Syngnathoides; species Syngnathoides biaculeatus. The sequence goes on along the minus strand of NC_084659.1, from coordinate 7,408,072 downwards.
CTCGCACTTCATGCCACAATGAAGTGGGTCTGCAAGGGCATCATCAGGCTGCGAGTGCGTGGGTGTACCAGTGTCTATGAGGTTGTCAGGGAATGGGTGGACGTTTTATTTCATTATCTGATTGGTTGAAGTTGTTGAGGAAAACAAACACCTCCTACAGACTGCATCCACTAAACCAGACAATCTTGTACGCACGCGCGCACAGACACACTCAAGCTTCTCCCCCCCACACTCATAACTTGGCAAGATTTGTTTCTCTGCCGGAACACTCCTGGTCTCCCGCTGTGGTGTCCCTACCAAGTGGACAGATGTAGGGCACCATGGGGTGACTGTTAAACAAATTCAAAATGACAGTCTTCCCTTTTTTCTGTCTCAAAAAGATCATCGGCAATGAGTTGTGATAATTCACAGAATGTTTTGATACCCCCGTGACAAGTAGGATGGATGCTACAAACAATGGAATAATCCTATTTGTGTACTCGGGGAGCATTATTATACAGAAATATGGGGCAAAATATTCATCCATGTGCTTGTAGTCATGCACGTAATAACAGCGAGGTAGCATTGTATATTTAGGCTAATTGTATTATCACACATGAGTATATTTCTGGATGCTACATGAGGATGGCTTCATATTTTCTGTACTTGATGCTAATGGTTTACACAAGGTGATGTTTATGCTTGTCACCTTAGGTTTGTGCCTGATAATTACAACGCAACGTCAATGCAGCCCTACGGGGGCACAAACCAGTACAATCTGTAGGCCGGTCCCAAGCCCGGATAAATGCAGAGGGTTGCATCAGGAAGGGCATCCGGCGTAAAAACTGTGCCAATCAAACATGAGCGTTCATCTAAAGAATCTCATACCGGATCGGTCGTGGCCCGGGTTAACAAAGCCTGCCCCCGGTACTGCTAACTTGCAGGGCGTCGGTGGAAATTCAGCTACTGTGGGTCGAAGACAAAGAAGAGGAGGAAACCGGATTCGACAGAAGAAAAAGAGGAATGCACAGAGCCTAGAACTGAGTGTAGGGACTTTGTTGGGACTATGACAGGAAAAGCTCAGATGTTGGTTGACATGATCATGAGGAGAAAGGTTGATATACTGTGCATCCAAGAGAGCAGGTAGAAAGGTAATAAGGCGAGAGGTTTAGGAGCAGGGTTTAAATTATTTTACCACAAAGTAGATGGGAGGAGAGGTATGGTGGAGATATGGAAACACTTTGGAGAGATGGGTGTGGAGTTTCTGACCAACTTGTTCAACAGAATACTAGTGGGTGAAAAGATGGCTGAAGAATGGAGGAAAAGTGTACTAGTTCCCATTTTTAAGAACAAAGGTGATATTCAGAGCTGTGGGAATTATAGAGGAATAAAGTTGATGAGCCACACAATTAAGTTATGGGAAAGTAGTGGAGGCTAGACTCAGGACAGATGTCAGTATCTGCGAGCAACAGTATGGTTTCATGCTTAGAATAGCATAGATGCATTAATTGCCTTGAGGATGCTAGTGGAAAAGTACAGAGAAGGTCAGAAGGAGCTACATTGTGTCTTTGTGGATCTAGAGAAAGCCTATGACAGAGTACTAAGAGAGGAACAGTGGTAATGCATACGTAAGTCTGGTGTGGCAGAGAAACATGTTAGAATAATACAGGACATGTATGATGGCAGCAGAACAATGGTGAGGTGTCCCTTGGGTGTGACAGAAGAATTTAAGGAGGAGGTGGGACTGCATCAAGGATCAGCTCTGAGCCCCTTCCTGTTTGCAGTGGTAATGGATAGGCTGACAGACGAGGTTAGAATGGAATCCCCTTAGACCATGATGTTTGCAGATGATATTGTGATATGCAGTGGAAGCAGGGAGCGTGCAGAGGAACAATTAGAAAAATGGAGACATGCACTGGAAAGGAGAGGAATGAAGATTAGCCGAAGTAAAACTGAATATATGTGCGTGAATGAGAGGGGTGGAGGGGGACGAGTGAGGCAACAGGGAGAAGAGATAGCAAGGGTAGATGACTTCAAATACTCGGGGTCAAATATACAGAGCAATGGAGAGTGTGGTAGGGAAGTGAAGAAACGGGTCCAAGCAGGGTGGAACAGTTGGCGGAAGGTGTCTGGTGTTCTATGTGATAGAGAGTATCCGCTAGGATGAAGGGCAAAGTCTATAAAACAGTGGTGAGGCCGGCTGTGATGTATGGAGACGGTGGCACTGAAGAAACAACACGAAGCAGAACTGGAGGTAGCAGAAATGAAGATGCTGAGGTTCTCGCTCGGAGCAAGCAGGTTGGATAGGATTAGAAATGAGCTGATTAGAGGGACAGCCAAAGTTGGATGTTTTGGAGACAAGGTTCGAGAGAGCAGACTTCGATGGTTTGGACATGTTCAGAGGCGAGAGAGTGTGTACGTTGGTAGAAGGGTGCTGAGGATGGAGCTGCCAGGCAAAAGAGCGAGAGGAAGACCAAAGAGAAGGTTGCTGGATTTGGTGAGGGAAGACAAGAGGGCAGTTGGGGTTAGAGAGGAAGATGCACGAGATAGACTAAGATGGAAAAAGATGACACGCTGTGGCGACCCCTTAACGGGACAGGCCGAAAGGAAAAGAAGAAGAATTACAACACAAGGTCATACAAGAACCAATTGTAAAAAATTCTTTTGGGTCCAAGACATTTATGGCAATGCCAACATGTGCAAGGTCAAAGTCTCCTTCAAGTGATTGAAATCCAAATTGATTGCAGATGTAAATTATTCATTATTGCAATCAGAACTCTGCGTCGAGCACTCCTGAGACGAATACGAAATGCTGACGGACGTTGCAAAATTAATCGTAGCGATGAATAAAGGGATATGAATTGCCTGGAAAAGCTTCAAACCGCAGTACTGGGATGATTCTTTGGGATCTATTCTGTAATAAGAGACCCTTCACTTGGTCGTTTGTGCTCAGTGAACCAGAAAATATACACAGCACAGTATTAACCTTCAAGTCAGGAAAAAAATAGATTTTTGTCTTGTTCAAACAGGATTTCCTCCTTCGAGGGCCCAGCTGATGCAAAAGGGGGAGCCAACATTTCCACGGTAGTTCTCATCTTGATGCAAAGTTCGCTGACCTTAAACGTGATATAACAGCCCAGATCGTTCCATAACTTGGTGTTAATTGACTGCACCGTTATTGTCACATTTATTAAGCAGCTTTCCAGGAAGAGCAGACAAAGGGACGGTTTTACTGCCTCACAGATCTTACATCTGCGCAACAACAATCATCTGTGATGTGGCGTATGAAAGTTGTGCTGTAAGACCAAAACTGAATATTTTAGATACTCTGACATCTCCGATTTGAGTAAAAAGCTATAAGGATACTACACTATATATATGATGTTTGCTGACAGCATATATTGCACTTGTGAATCTCAATGGCACAATATTATTTTGATAGAATGTTCTAACACTTGTCTAAAAGTGATGATCAAAATTTGCAATACTAAAGAAAGACATTTTTGTTTACACACACACTTGTCTAAAAGTGATGATCAAAACTTGCAAAACTAAAGAAAGACATTTTTGTTTACACACAAACACTGATCTTTAAAATGAATATGCTGTACCTCTGCAAAGTCTGCCACGAGTGTTTGTGGCATTTACGACAAATATGTCCTCAACGAGGCTCTGTTACCATGGTAGCCTGGTTCTCCCAAGGTCAAAGCCATGACCCAAGCAACGGTTCGATGAAGGTTGCGACAGAGGTGCAAATTAACCTCCGGGCCCACATGGAGTGTGTTTGTCACAGTACAGTAGGCGAGAGGAAACAAAAAGACAAAGGGGTGGAGGACAATGAGGAATGGGAAGCAGCACCAGGATTTATAACAGGGAACGGATCGAGGAATGAGATAATTGAAAGGCAGGGGAAGAAAGTCACTGAAAGCTTGGAATCTACAAGGAAATTGGAGTTGAGCTCATAGGTGGAAATCAACACAAATGGGAAAAGGGACCTGATGACTAGATTATCAGAAATACGTGGATAAATATCAACAAATATTTAAACCAGATGAGCCATGTGAATGAAGGAGAAGGTCGGAAGGGATCATCAAACCGAATTCAGTTCTGCAGAATCTCGGCATCGATAGCTCGGGTAGCACCTGAGGCGGATTCAGGTGTGGAATTTACAAGACCATACAGTGCCTTGCATAACTTCATGGAGAATAGTCAGATTGGGGATGATAAACCTCAACCAAAATCCCCAAAGTGTAGCAACTGGAGAGCTTTAACCGTGTTGACACGTGCAATACAGCCAAGAACACTTTCATATGTCTGTCATTACCACAATCTGAGCTGCATGAGCAACACCGAAGCTGATTACAATGGCAGCAGCAGGCAGCATTTGCCGCATCAAACAATAGACCATCACCAGAACATCAAACTTTTCCATTTCCCACTCATTGTTGGCTAATGGCTTCACAGGAAAGTTTGAAAGGACAAGTACAGGAGGTTTTTTTTCATATTTATTTTATTTGTTTTTTGGGTGGGGCCAGGATTAACCAAGAAGAAGAAAACGGGAAGAACATGAAGGTCAGATTAAGTATAGATTGCAAAACTTGTTCATTAGTCAAGTGAACCATTCCTCCTAAACAAATGAGGACACTTCATTATACAATACTGACCGCTTCTAGCTCCACATTTTAGCATGTACCAGATTATCCACAACCTATGGATTCTTGATAATCACTATGTTTTAGTAGTCTCGAGACAGTCAAACAGATAATCTGAAAGTACGAAATCAAAAGGCACCCAAGTTTCCATGACACCAAACATTTAAATTGCCATCTGACCCATTTTGAGTTATTGAGCACCCTATTTAGCTGTCAAGCCTCAATAATTGTTTATCCTGCTGACTATTATTCCTTGTCATTAACACAGAGTGATACATGGGTTCCCGATGCCCAATGGGGGATGGACTGATCTACCTGACAATGTGTGACGCTGTGCTCTACAAAAGCTGCTGACTGATAACGTAGTGGAGCTGACAGCAGGACTCTCATGCACAAAAACCCGGCAAGATTTTTTTTTTTTTTTTTCCACATTCCAGATGTCATGGTAACAGTAACGCCGCAAGCCTACTCAGTCATTGCTAAAGGTTGTCAGTGCATATCATGTAGTCTCGCTGCCTGGCGGCGTCACTGACATGCACTCAATGCAGCTTTTGCCCCATTTCCTGTCGCTTTGTTGCCTTGTTCTTTCGGGTGACAGAAAAATGAGCAGAAGACAGTAAGCGTAAGTAGCTGATGTGTTTTTGGTTGTTTTTAAAATCAGCAAGGCAGTGCATTGCTTGTCAGCTATGATATTGGTAGTAACAACAAAATGTTCTAACAATAAACCATCAACCCTAACTTGCAATGAAGTTAAATTCTTACTATTTACCAGTGCAGATGTTCTGCAGCAAAATGATCAGCACAGCACGACCATGACACCTTGTTGACGCAGTACTGCGGTTAAGTGTACTTTCCACAAAATTGCTAACTTAATTCCTGGGGGAGCATGATGCCGACATTAGGCACCAAAGCCTCAGGGTTTCAGGGCAGAGCGATCAGATACGACAGCTGGTGAGATTCATGAGGTGAGCGTAAGCAAATAGTCAAATCATGGGATGAATCACGGCAAAAGATAAAGTGCAGACTCCTGCAGACCGTCAAATTTGCATTCTACACTTGAGGGACCCTCAATTTTTAAAGGTCGGACTGTTGCAACCCATATGTAACACGTAGATAGTTTGTGTACATCTAATTCAGCTTTTAAGTTGAAGGAAATGACCATCATAAGAAACTGGCTAACACCCAACTGAGGGTGTTGGGCATGTTTGCGCTATTGGGCATAGAAAACAACCCACTAAGCCAAGCAAAGCAAATGCAAACAAACAGCGCATCTTTGTTAAAGAAGCCACCTCAGAACAATACTCATATTCATGCTATTTTCCATCCTTTTTTTTAAGTTTGTGAGTAAGTTTTCCTCAGATTAATTACTCGCTGTACATGATGCAGATAATTAGCAACATGAAAAAAATCAAGGGTTCAACGGAAAAACAAGATGAACTAATCGAATGCTTTTTATACAAAGAAAACAATTACTACCGGACCACAAGCAGTAAATTTAAATAATTTTCCATGTTCTGCTTTGTTATGTCAGTAAAAATGTGTTTTGCAGGATACGTTTAAAAGTTCAGTATTCTAACATTTACCAACTGTATTTTAAGATACGACGATTTTAAGGCTACAGGTAGGATGTGACCTAGAGTTGAAAGAGAAATTCTGGAAGGAACTAGATGAAGTAGTTCTGAACATCCCAGAGAGAGAGAGAGAGAGAGAGAGAGAGAGAGAGAGAGAGAGAGAGAGAGAGAGAGAGAGAGAGAGTTGTGATTGGTACAGATTGTAATGAACATATTGGTGAAGGAAAAAGGGCCGATGAAGAAGTGATGGGTAAGTACGGCATCCAGGAAAGGAACTTTGAAGGACAGATGGTGGTGGACTTTGCAAAAAGGATGGAGATGGCTGTAGTGAACACTTATTTCCAGAAGAGGGAGGAACATAGAATGACCTACAAGAGTGGAGGTCGAAGCATGCAGGTAGATTATATTTTGTGCAGACAATGTAATCTGAAGGAGGTTACTGACTGTAACGTAGTGGTAGGGGAGAGTGTAGCTCTACAGCATAGGACGGTAGTGTATAGGATGACTCTGGTGGTGGGTAGGAAGATTAAGAAGACAAAGGTAGAGCAGAGAACCATGTGGTGGAAGCTGAGAAAGGAAGAATGTTGTGCGGCCTTTCGGAAAGAGGTAAGAGAGGCTCTCGATGGACAGCAGAAGCTCCCGGAAGACTGGACAACGACAGCCAAGGTAATCAGAGAGACAGGCATAAGAGTACTTGGTGTGTCTTTTGGCAGGAAAGGTGAGAAGGAGACTTCGTGGTTTAACCCCAAAATACAGGAAGTCATAGAAGGAAAGAGATTAGAGAAAAGGAAGTGGGACACTGAGAGGACTGAGGAGAGGTGAAAGGAGTACATTGAAATGCGACGTAGGGTAAAGGTAGAGGTGGCGAAGGCTAAACAAGAGGCACATGACGACATGTACACCAGGATGGACATGAAAGAAGGAGAAAAGGATCTCTACAGGTTGGCCAGACAGAGGGATAGAGATGGAAAGGATGTGCAGCAGGTAAGGGTGATTAAGGATAGAGATGAAAATGTGCTGACTGGTGCCAGTAGTGTGCTAAATAGATGGAAAGAATACTTTGAGAAGTTGATGAATGAAGAAAATGACAGAGAAGAAAGAGTAGAAGAGGCAAGTGTGAAGGACAAAGAAGTGGCATTGATTAGTAAGGACGAAGTTAGAAAGGCACTACAAAGAATGAAAAATGGAAAGGCAGTTGGTCCTGATGACATACCGATGGAGGTATGGAAACAATTTGGAGAGATGGCTGTGGAGTTTTTGACTAATTTATTCAACAGAATACTAGCGGGCAAAAAGATCTGAAGAATGGAGGAAAAGTGTACTAGTTCCCATTGTTAAGAACAAAGGTGATCTTCAGAGCTGTGGGAATTATAGAGGAATAAAGTTGATGAAAAATGAAGTTTTGGGAAAGAGTAGTGGAGGCTAGACTCGGGACAGAAGTATCTGTGAGCAACAGTATGGTTTCATGCCTAGAAAGAGGACCACAGATGCATTATTTGCCTTGAGGATGCTAGAGGAAAAGTACAGAAGAAGGTCAGAAGGAGCTCCATTGTATCTTTGTGGATCTAGAGAAAGCCTATGACAGAGTACCAAGAGAGGAACTGTGGTACTGCATGCGTAAGTCAGGTATGGCAAAGAAATATGTTAGAATAGTACAGGAGATGTATGACGGCAGCAGAACAATGGTAAGGTGTGCCTTAGGTGTGACAGAAGAATTTAAGGTGGAGATGGGACTGCATCAGGGATCCACTCTGAGCCACTTCCTGTTTACAGTGGTAATGGATAGGCTGACAGACGAGGTTAGACTGGAATCCCCTTGGACCATGATGTTCGCAGATGATATTGTCATATGCAGTGAAAGCAGGGAGCAGGCAGAGGAACAATAAGAAAGATGGAGACATGCAATGGAGAGTGTGTTATGGAAGTGAAGAAACGGGTCCAAGCAGGGTGGAACAGTTAGCGGAAGGTGTCTGGGGTTCGATGTGATAAAAGAGGATGAAGGGCAAAGTTTATAAAACAGTGGTGAGGCCGGCCATGATGTACGGATCAGAGACGGTGGCACTGAAGAAACAACAGGAAGCAGAAATGAAGATGTTGAGGTTCTCGCTCGGAGTGAACAGGTTGGATAGGATTAGAAATGAGCTGATTACAGGGACAGCCAAAGTTGGATGTTTTGGAGACAAGGTTCGAGAGAGCAGACTTCGATGGTTTGGACATGTTCAGAGGCGAGAGAGTGTGTACGTTGGTAGAAGGGTGCTGAGGATGGCGCTGTCAAGGAAGACAGAGCGAGAGGAAGACCAAAGAAAAGGTTGATGCATGTGGTGATGGAAGACAAGAGGGCAGTTGGGGTTAGAGAGGAAGATGCACGAGATAGGCTAAGATGGAAAAAGATGACACGCTGTGGCCAACCCTTAACGGGACAGGCCGAAAGGAAAAGAAGTAAAAGAATTTCAAGATACGACTTTATTGATCTCAGGAAATCAACTTGCAACATTTTGACAGAACAAGAAAAAAGAGGAATGAGTATGTGACAAGAATGTATGTAACATTTATTGCCTTTTCAGAAAGGAATGTCTTCACCTTGCATATGGGGTTACAATTCCACCCGTTGCCTTTTGACATCTTGCATGCATTTTTTTTCATGAGCAATGATGGAAAAAGTAAATTAAAAAAATACATGTTTTTATAAGTGTGGACACGATTCATTGTAGACTGTTGCTTAGGGACATTATTCCTATAAATGATAACGATAATGACTCACCCTTCCAGGCCTGAGTGAACCGTGTGTGTGATTAAAGAGACCTTTGATAATGGTGGGCAAAGGGGCTGGGGGCTCTGCTTTGTATTATCGTTTCTCCGGAGAACATTTAATATTTGGGCTTTTTTTTCAACATTAGCCAACCAGCATCCATTTGTTCTCCACCATCAGGTCTTCACTCTGCTATCTGCTTGAAGTGAGCAAGAGGAATAACACATTCAAGCACTGAGGAAAAAACATCCATGACGTACAGTATATTGTTCATATTTTTTTACGAGCTTGTATTCTTTCATAACTCCTACTAGAAACAGCCCTCTGACTGTTTACTTGATCTGGGTCTTTATTTTGCATATGCAAATCTCTCTCTCCTCCCGACGGAGTTGGGTTTTTTTCATGGTGAGTTAGTCACCAAGCAACGAGCGATAACAGCTAAGCCTGATGAAAATATAACCTGTTACATGATGACGGTAGCATTTTAATGAGGATTTTCACATATTAAATGTGAAAGTGTGCGTTTCGCATCCACACCACCTTTTGAACAGAAAATGATGTTGCGCAATTTCGGGAGGGAAACGAAGAGAATCCAAGAAAACGTGGACCCGGTGCCACCTTTCCCAAATTAAATGTTTCGTCTCTTCTCGGGAGATTATCTTTGGGGTTTTGGAATTTGTCTGTGGGGAATTTCTATCCATTTGTGAGGCTGTGAGAAATCCTGTCTTGTCACCTTTCTTCCAGTTCATCCCAAAGAAAGCATACAGTTCTTCAAAACGTTTTAATAGAGATCGAGAATAAAGTTTCAAGGGATATAGTGGGATCCTGATTTGGTTAAAAAAAATACCCCCCTCCCCCCATACTTTCCTCCCTGTATTGTCCTAGAGTTTTGTGGACACCAAGAAGTTCAGTACTAACCTTCATTGAGTTTATAAATCTGTATATGAAGCCACAACAACTTTTACATAAACTGTGCAAAAGCAACAATTGCTTTTAATTGCGCAATGGGAATCCCGTGTTTCAAGCAACTTTGTTTAACAGGTCAATCCAAATACTTTTGCGCAACAGTTTACGCAATTACAGAATGGAATGCAAACAAACATTTTCAGTCAATCATTCAGTCAATCACTTACTTATCTTACTTCAATTTATTACAGCAGGAGGGCACAAAAATTCCAAAATATGCCCAGCTTTTAAGTGAAACAGAAAAGAGCGAGCACGTAACTCAGATTCTGGCCTGCCTTCACCGGGAGCCTGTGTACTTCAAATGTGTTTCTAAAATCTTTAGATGGTCTTGCCTTACCCGACTGGGCAAGCCCATCCCTTCCTTGGTCAAATGTCCAGCTCGTACTGGGGGTAGTGAGTTCTGAACGAAAGCTTAGTGCTTCTTCACGTTGCTGGTCCGAATGTATTATGTAGGACTAGATGTTAACACTCCTCTATTCATGCATATTTCGGGTACGATGAGGGTCTGTGGGATGTTGAAATAAGTGATGGCACCCTATGGGTTATCAAATGGGTTTCCTTCCCGCATCAAGTGTTACACTGATAGGCCCACGACACTTTCGAGAGGGACTTTTTTTTTCTTCCTTTAAAACAACCAGGAACCACTGCCCTACATTCACATCGCGTTGAAAGCAATTCTAGGTGTTACACTGACATCACCACTTACTCTATCTAATTCAGACTGGACGTCACATCAACTGTGTGAAAATACACAGAGGACACAAAAATGTCACAATGTCTGAAAGCGGTGCCTCTGAGACTAAATCAGAAAACGGCCAGGTCGATTTTAATGCAGCATTCCACACCAAAGTAGCTGACAAATAGGACAATAAGACGCGTAAAAGAGAGCTCAGATGGCAAGTGTGAAAGCACCTTTTGTTTACCGTATGTGTGCTTGAGTTAAGTACCTGCAATAGCTGTTCCTTTCAGAGTCATACTGACCTTCAAGAATCAGATGAACAATTGGGAAAATCCTTGAGGGCTGGCACCTGTGAAAAAAAGCAGCACATTTCACATTTCAGCACATTTTTAGCAACGGACGGGACGGAAGAAAAATGAGATCACAAAGCTAATGAGTGTTCTTTTGGGACGCTTCATAAAGGAGTCACGGAACAGGATCACTTTCATCGGGAACCACATAGTTGACATGGCAAGGTCCGCCAGGATAAATGTTCTGTTTTGATCCAATGAGGAATAATCCAGGCAATACATCTGTAATCATTGTTGTCAGGGAAACAGCATTTGAGATTGATGTTGTGCATTTTTTTTGTCTTTTTATAATCTGTAATCCCGTCTAATTTTCATAACATGAAAAAATGGTAGGTGGATTAGACGTGATAATCCAGGACTGGACTCTGGATTAAACTCGGATTGTCTGGGCAATAATGCAGTGAGAGTATAATGAAAATGTTTTTTCCCCCATTGTCGGACCACTGCTGATTTTATCCCGGTGCCATTTTGGTCTGACGCCACCATTTGGGCAAATTCCATGACTTTCTAGGGAATTCACCCAAACTAGACTCTTATCAGACCCTGTTACAGATGGATTGTGTTGGCTAAAATCAAATAAAGGCAACACATGGCAGTAACATTTGATAATGATTTAAATAAATTAAATCAGTTGAAGGATTTGACATGAAAAAGGGAGCAGTTTATATTCATGGTTGGTTTTAAGCTCTTCAAATTTTATGGGATTGTTTTCTGATACCAAAGATGTAACCTTGTTCAGTTTTGTTCATGTTTCCATGCCTACATAGGAAGTATTTTACAATAAAATTTTGAGGTCACTCTACAGAGCTGATGTTTCATTCATCTTCTCCCTCTCTGACACCCATGTTCAATTAATTTGGCTTCCGTGTGAGACGAAAAAACATACGCCGCAGGCAACTCGTAGCAGTGCTTCTCATCTGAGATGCTTTCATTTAACAAGCTGCTGTCATGTCATCTTAACTGATGCCAAGTCAAAGCTCGACAACATCTCATTGATAACTGAAGTCACCACGTCACTTGACCTAGATGCAAATGTTATCGTAGCATGAGGGATCATTTTTAATGATAAAGATATTCTACAGGAAAAAGTGTCAAAATTGATGAGATGCTTAGCCGACTACTTGAATTTGTGCTTATTTGGGTAACTTACAAAACAAACAAGGTCAGGTCACCATGTACCTACCATGTGGGTGAAGCAGCTTTATCACCATTATCATTGCTGATTTTGACATTCCTGACAGTCAAACTCACCACTTTGCTATCTTATTTTTCCCTTGTATAGCAGGGAACAGAGCTAACAAGGAACACTGCTGGATCACAGAGACGTTTAATCATTTTACTCTTACATTTATATTATATGCAATAGACTGGCGACCAGTCCAAGATGTAGCCTCTTTACACTTCAAAGGAGCTGGAAGAGGCTTCAGCTTGCCCCAAACCTAAACAGGAAAAATAAAAAAAAACAAAATTTAACTATTATTGGGAAACACAGCATAAAACCATAGATTTTTGTGACTTTTTTTGCAGGAAGCCAAAAGACTAAAAGCATGAAATCAGAGCCCGATGTCATCCCAAGCCTCACAGCCACATCGGAGTGTATTTGCACAGTATCCGTGATTTGCTTCGATGTATCAGGAAGCGTTAAACTTTATTTAAGCGTTTATCCACAATTGGGTGCAATTCTTCACCTCTCTTGATTCAAGTCGTGTTGGTTTCAGGAGACAGCGATTGAAGAAGTTCCCAGGAATACTGCGGGGAGATGACAGGACACTTCAGCAAACGCATCAAGACTTGAAACGTATAGTCCACAAAAATTAACCTAACAGGCTTTTGTCGGTCCTGCCTCGCAGGCGAGCTAGCAGTAAAAACAAACATTCATTATCCCCCCCTGAGATGAGACTCAAATCCCACAAAAGCCCATTCCAAGATGTTGGAAAGACAGGTTGGACCTGTAAAGACTCAAAACCATTGACACATCAACCCATCACCTCTTTGTTTGTCCAGAATGGCCATTTAAAAAAAAATTGTATATGAGGTATTTTACATTTTTATTTAACCTCCCACGGCTCCAGTAAGATTTGTGTCTAGTCTCTTTTGTATTTGATATTGCTTGGTATTACAGACTATCCAGCCAGTGCCATACAGTTTAAATACATACGGGAAACATTTAAAAAAGTGAGTTGTCTCTCAGAGAAGGCCAGTTGTTCAGAAAAGTTGGCGGAATATATCAATTATAGTTAGTGCTAAACATTTTAAGCAAATAAAGAAGGGCAACAGTAAGGAAAACGAGTTGTCTAGGGCAACTGTTTCGAAAAGGGGGTGCGAATGTACCGCATGTGTGCTTTAAAAAGTTGTCTGAATTCTTTACAGTCACTATTGTACCAGAAAATCTCACCACTTCTCACTCTTTAAACATAATCTTGCCAAAACTTAGTCTCAGTGTCGAGGCTGTCCTCAGCCTCCTCCTTCTTTCTCTTCGTCGTCATTTTACCGCTCCGACGATTTCGCCAACTTCCGCATGGCGGCTCGCACGCCATTGGTCGGAGGTGGGCGGAAAGTGGACCAATGAGAGACGAGTTGCTAGGCGGTCCCGAGCCATGTCGGGAAAGGCCCTCACAAGATCGCGCACGCGCACGCGCACGCAGCTGTTCCATTGAAAAGCAATGAGATCTCGCCACAAAAGACATGTATAGAATTTTTATAATGTATGTTTTAAAGAGAAATGTCATTTCTGTAGTTCAACAGTTGTCATATTTTTTTTTCAACCTGACCACCTGTGTTTTTTTTTTTTTTTTATTTAAAATGTTCTTTCTGCTGAGCGCTCTCACTTCCGGGTTTAAAGTGAGCGATGTGATACATGAAATTAAGGTAAAATAAAAACAATAAAACAATACCTCATCGTTCATTGGAAAGCGGTCCTAAACAGTATGTGCTGTTTTTGTTTTCCATCATTTAACGAAGGAATATTGCAGATTGAGGAGGGATTAATTTAACCTAACCTTATGTATGGCTTAATGGAAAATTCATTGACCCATATCAGCGGGCCCAGCATTATTTGTCCATCTGCTCCTGAGACAATACAAACCTTATGAATATCCAATACATTTTTTTCCCACCTACATTTCACACTTGTTGCATATCTGCGGATTGCAAGTAGCTTGATACAGGTGCGCAATGCCTTAAAAAATAATAAAACCGGACGAAGTAAGTGAGAGAAGAAAAACTGACATGAAATGTAGAGCAATTAAAGCTCCATCTTCGACATCCCTCATATTCTGGCCTGTTGCCTGAGCGACATTTCCACAAATTGTGCCCATTTGGCCAATTTTTGTTGTTTGGATCAGTCTGTTCCAAAGCCGGATGTCATGTTATCGGGGCAGAATGACCCACCGTGATGTTAACCTTCAGTAGAACTGAAGAATCCAGCGCATGCGCACGCAAGGCTGTGAAGTAAAACCTGGAGGGAAACGTATAAACGTGGGGCCCTGAAACCCTCTCTCATCTCTCATTTCTCATTTCACTCCAAAATTACTGTTTCAAGCTCTACTCCCTTCCTTGTGTTCCCACATGCCTCTCGTACACAAAAACGCAAGTTTAATTTGGTTGGGAGGTATTCTGGGCAGGGTTAAAACAACATTTTGCAGCGTACTTACGAGATGAATAATATTTGGATTTGCAGGCACGGTAAAGACGGCTTCTGATCATTTTCAGATCAAAACGCCAGTTTGTCCTTTTGGCAAAGAAAAGAATCGTTCGAAAATCACGTTGTGATTGGCTCAAACACCTTGGATGTGTTAACTCCAACCCCCCCCCCTCCATTCTTTTTCTTGTGGGGGTGCTTTCGGATCATTTTACAGCAATTTAATGAACAGTCCTTCAGAAGAGAGGTTTCGAGCTATCAACTGCCACTCCCAGTTGAAGTTTACTGTCAAACTAAACATAAAACAAATACCCGTTACGCATTCAAAACAACAAACGGCTTTGCCTTAAGATTACCCCGCCAACTTAATGCTAACACATTCGGGAAAAGTTGGAAACTAAACAAAAAAAAAGACCACGGTGTGTTTCCACACCCGTGTTGAGGAGACGCTTTTAGCCACCCAAACGGATCACAGTCTGCGCCCCCTTGGCCTTCGCCCTTGTGCACCTCCCACCGGTGACGGCCCAGCCGGCAGACGAGCAGATGGGGAGACGGAGGAGCTAAAATAGCTTAAGCCCGTGTAGGAGGTGTCACTGTCAATCAAACTCGTACATCAGGGCCCTATCATTTCAAGTCACTATTTAATCGTTTTGTTAACATCATCTGCAGGGATGAAAGTCGGGATCTGCATTTTCCTTATTTGCCTTTTCCATAATTTACTTTCTTCGGATCTGTGATATGTCATGATGCAGGTATCACAATCAATATGATTAATAGCTCCCACTTGCTCTTCTTCTTCTTTTCCTTTCGGCTTGTCCCGTTAGAGGCCGGCACAGCGTGTCATCTTTTTCCATCTAATGTTACCTCGTGCATCTTCCTCTCTAACCCCAACTGTCCTGATGTCCTCCCTCACTTCATCCTTTTCTTCGGTCTTCCTCTCTCTCGTTCTTTTGCCCGGCAGCTCCGTCCTCAGCACCCTTCCACCAACATACTCACTCTTCTCGCCTCTGGACACGTCCAAACCATCAAAGTCTGCTCTCTCGAACCTTCGTCTCAAAAGCATCCAACTTTGGCTGTCCTTCCAATGAGCTCATTTCGAATCCTATCCAACCTGCTCACTCCGAGCGAGAACCTCGACATCTTCATTTCTGCCGCCTCCAGTTCTGCCTCCTGTCATCTTTTCAGTGCCACCGTCTCTAATCCGTACATCATGACCGGGTCTCACCACTGTTTTTATAAACTTTGTCTTTCATCCGAGCAAACCTCTGCTGTCATATAATAATAATAATATCCCATTAATAGACCACATTTATTTCTTAACATTTTCCAACATACACAATGCCAAATTGCTTCGACCTCGGGTTTTTTTTTTTTTTCTGACAAATGTCTGACACTCATTTATAGAAGAATGAGCACACGCCGTGTGGATGAATATGACGATGTAAGTGGGAATCATACAAAGTGATTTCAACATTCAAGCGTACACCCACAAGGGACAAAAAAAAGATTTTTTCTGAATGAGGACTAATTGGATGTATATATGGGGTCATCAATCATTTTTCATCAAAACCACATTTCATGGACAATGTTATTATGCAACGCAAACAAGCGCTCGTACAGCTCCTCTGTAGGTCTCTGCTGCTATCTAGTGGACATTAACGGAACTCCATTTTAGGCCTTGCCGTCTATAATTTAAGGTTTTTTTTTTAACACTAGAGGGGACCATTAAGCTATTTTTTTTTGTATATAACTTCTGTGATGCTTCAGCAAGTTCCCGAAACTGTAACCATAGAATTTTATTTTATTTTATTTTATTTAGATTACCTACTTTGACTTCTCTTTTCCCCCAAAACACCAACAATGAATTTATTACAGCGATTATTAATCAATAAAGCCTTTGTCAAAGAAGTATTATTTAATTTCTATATTATTTTGTGACTTCTGCTTTGTTTGATAATGGAAAAAATAAGAAGTTTGATATGAATGTCATTGATTTCACATGTTTTATTTTTAATTCTGTTTGTTTTGTTCTATTTTTAGCAAACATCAGTCACATAGTCTTTCATGTTATTTTAACTAACTCTACAGTAGCTTATATTTTAAGTATGACACACATAATATATGGATTTGATGTCACACAACCATTTTTGGGGTGTGACTTTAGTTCAGACTTCCTGAAGGAGCGCTGGGGTCAAAGGTTGCAGCCTGGCCCTTCTAAGCACCAGGACGGGAATCTCCAAAGAGCAGCCACAATTAAAATAAATAAATACATAAAATTATAACAACAATCGTCCCCTCTGACTCCTTGTCTTGCGCCTGGCCAACGTTCCGGCTATTGATCCCACATTGAGCGTACGTGTGACAATCCTCTTCCCCGAAAAGGCATTTTGAGTGTGGACATGGATCATAGGTCATCTACAGACATGGGGGCGGGGGTCAGGGGTCAGGGGTCGGGGGGTGAGAGGACTGTAAATGGCGGTGGCGCGCAGTTCAAACACACACAAACAGAGCCGGGCTCAAACGGATACCACTGTGGATGAGCTCGGACACGGAAGGAGTTAAACATCTGGTACAGTATTGTTATCTTCATGTTTCCATTCCAGTTATGTTTTCTGTCACTCTTTCTCATGTAAGGAGCCATATTTGGGTCGCTAGCCGAAGTATGAGGCACTAAAACAAAGGGAAATACAGAAAAACAACAGCAAATGCCGAAATACTGCAAAACGTTATCATGCTTCAGTATTATATGTTGTATGTTTATGTGGTGGTGCCAATATTTTAAGAATCATAAACATGAAATCAAAAGGTCTTGTAATGTATTTCAGTAGTTTTAAATAATTAATAACCCCATTGAGGACATGCGGAATGGTAGATGGATGGATGTACGAATTATAAACATTTAATTTGTATTCCTACTTTTTTATTTATTTATTTATACAAATTGAATACAAATATGGATTTCATACAGTGAGAAGAAATGATTAGTTACTGGAAGTACTCATTGATGTTAGTATGCTATTGAGAAGGATGATTTAAAAGACAGAAAATATTATTTAAAAAAAATACAATATAAATATGACTTTATACTCAAAATTGTCGTGTTTTTTTACGATTTGCTTTTAACAGTTCTTTTTGAATCACACTAAATCATTTTGACGCCAACAGATGAAATGGAAGTTCTGACACCTTTGCTGATATTCTTCATCGTGCCTTCACAATTGTCCATCCTACAAGCAAGTGAGTCCCAGAAAAACCTTAAAAAAAAAAAAAAAAAACACGCAATCTCGCATTGAGAAATCTTTTTTTTTTTTTTTCCCATCTTGTGTTTTTCGGACAAGATGCTTTGGAGAACAAAGACGCCAACGTTCTGACAGAAGAGCGAGATGGCATGCTGGTCGCAGGGATCGTCCCTCACCAGTGGACTCAAAACATATCAAACACGGTGCCTCCTGGTACTCTCCCTCCTCCTTCTTACCAATGGCCTGATCTCGAAGCCCTCAGCACAACTGTGACTCCTGAAGAGCAAAAGTCCATCTCACAGGTGGAAGACGTCCTCGTCGAGGTGAAGCGGAGTCTGGATCGTTATTCTGAGCACGTTGGTCCAAATGCGCAGGTCCAAAGTGCCAGGAAGGCTGCAGACGCAACAGCAACAAGCGCTCTCGTTGAAAGCGGGGAGCCCGACCCAACTAAAGTGAGCGAGCCTTTCGTCAAACTACAAAAGATCCGAAGCGGCAAAAATATGACTATTCAAAATCGCAAGCAAAACGGAAGGAGAAGGGATGTCAAAAAAACAAACGGAACGAAGAAGACTAAAAAGACAGAGCGTTTCCCATACTTCCTGGATAACTACTGTCCTCCGGATTGTGCCTGCTATGGAAGGTAAGACGTGATGACAAAATCCATTGTTGAACGTTGGGAATTTTTATTCTGTGCGGTCACGGATTTACGCCATTTCCATTCATTTCAATAGGAAAACATGACTTGAGGTATCTTGAAGTACCACTGTAAACATCGAGAAAGATAGAAAAGCAAAAGTATATCATACCTCCATCTGCCTTTTTTCTAGGGTGGTCCAGTGTTCGGACAAAGCGGTGGACAAAATCCCGTATGGCATCCCCTACAGCTCCCGGTACATCCTCCTGATGAACAACCGCATCGACAGCATTCAACTGGACCTCCTCCGGGGATACGCCTCCATGGAGTTCCTGGTCCTGAGCAAAAACCAACTCACAGACGACTCGCTGGAGGGGGCCTTTCAAGGCATCCAGGCCTTGAAGCGTCTCTACCTGGATCAGAATCTACTGTCCAGCGTACCGACGGACCTTCCGGCTTCCCTTCAGGAGCTCCGCCTGGACAACAACCGCGTGAGGTTGATGTCGCAGTCATCTTGGGCTCGCTGTCCCGGCCTGTTGGTGCTGAGCCTCAGCAACAACAGTTTGGGCGACCCATCAGGATCCCTTCTAGATGCCGTGCTGTCTCCCCTACATCACTTGAGGACTCTGAACCTGGACCAGAACCAGCTGACGACTGTTCCTCTCTGGATGCCTCTGTCCATCAAGGAACTGTACCTCAGAGGGAACCTGATCGAGTACTTTAGTGGCAGAGCATTCAACGGGACATCACAATTGGCAATTTTGGACCTTAGTACCAACAGACTGAGCAACAAGGGCCTGGCCAAAGACGCTCTTCTCAATGCCCCCAACCTGGAGAGCCTCAACTTGGAGGGGAATCGATTCAAAAAAGTACCCCAACACCTTCCCTCCTCGCTAAAATCGTTAAACCTCGAGGGCAACCTCATCTCCGCTATTAGAAGAATGGATTTGAACTCTTTGCCGAACCTGGAACATCTGGGTCTGGCCCGGAATAAGATCTCCAAAGTAGCCCCGGGCGCGTTCCGGAGTTTGCCCGTCCTGCACCAGCTAGACCTCTGCTACAACGCCTTGCGCCAGGTTCCGAGGCAGCTACCGCGAGGCCTCCACTCGTTGGTGCTCACTCACAACCGGATAGAGTCGGTGCCCCGGGACGCCTTCTGCTGGGGTCGGCTCGGCTCGGGCCTCAGCGGGCTGGTCCGAGTCCAGTTGGGGAACAACTTGATGGACATGGGAAAGCTGGACTCAAAGGCTTTCAGGTGCTTGAGGGGATTCCAGGTTGTGCACTTCTACTGAAACAAATGCACAGGAAAGATGAAAATGACCCGTGAGATACTAATATTGATTAAACAATGGGATCCACGTTAGATCACATTTTAATTCCCTGAGGTTGTTTCATTTTTGCATGATGAGTCAAAAATCCAGTAAAATATGTTTGTGTGTGTCCCAACTTCACAAAAAAAAAAGTCATGTATACAATATATATAATTTCTCATTTACCAATTTTGAAGGACAATACAACAATTTTAAAATAAATTCAGTTTTTCACTGCGCCTACAGGATATCATTTGGGTATTTTGGTGTAGAGCTTCAAATGTTTACCAGCATTTCTTAAAAGATGGAGTGAGAAAGAGAGAGAGAGAGAGAGAGAGAGAGAGAGAGAGAGAAACAGCCAGATATATAGCGATGAATGCCGAATATTCAATCTAGCTGTGTGTTTCTAAAAATAGGGGGAAAAATCTTCTTTAATGCCAATGAGACCTTCAAAGATGTTTTTTTTTAAGAATGCAAATATGTGGTCGTATATCATATGGTCAAGATGCATATTTGCTGAAGTTCCAAATATAAATAAACTTGCGCCTCTGTCCCCAAACCAAGGAGAGACTGTCTTTATTGCTCAAACTGCCCGCTAGAGAGCAGTAGAGTACAGGGTTCGGAATGACGGCTGGCCCAATGTTTGCACTCAAGTGTGCCACCGAACCAAAACCACGACGACGTTCATCATTTGGCTCCAAATTCTGCATTTTAACACCAGAGAGCGACGAGGACGCTTAACGCTGTTTAGAAGCAAAATGTGATTTGCACATGGATGCTTTATTAAGTTCCCCTCAGCGAAGCAACGTGGCACCGCACCCACGGAGGCCCTGGAACTACAGCCGGGAGGGAGGGGAGAAGAAGAGAGGAAGGAGAGAGTGGGGGTGGGGTGGGGGGGGGGGGGGACGGAGGATGGATCTAGACGCTGTTGGCTCCGTGTCCAGGAAGGGAAGAGCTGTGGCCCGGGCGGGCAGGCGGCTCACCAGCACCTCCCTACAGTCCAGCAGGACCCTGACCCAAATCACAAGTATACTGGAGACACCCCCTCCCCTCCCCCCACACCACCACCCCAATAATCCTGACTTTTATTATTGTTGTTAATTACAGTGAGCGGATTTAAGAATGCCATCCATCATTTTTTTCATTTTGGTATATGAAGTGGGATCCAATCTTTTCCCCACTTGATGAACCGCCATCATTGTTGTTACTTACCCACGGCCGTAAAGCACGTCCACGTGTTGCGGTTCTGACCACATCCAGCTTGACTGGAACTCCAACCGCATATTAACGGGGGATTGTTTGTGCACGACTGAAGTGCTCATTTTTAACAGGAAAATACCTGGAATAGGTCAAAATAATAATCATCGTAATGAAATCATTTCAAAAGAACCACCAAAGTGTCACGACGGGAAGGTCGGATAACTCTTCTTCTTGAGGAGCCAGACCAAAAAGTCCTGGTGAAGGGTTAACTGACACCTCGCATCCACAGCAGAGTGCGATTGCACGCGAGGGAAAGGAGGTGGCGCTTGAGCTAGTCGAAAGAGGAACGGAGGGAAGGAGGGGAACCATGGGAGCCAGACGGACCTCCGCTCGCGCTACACCGCCGCCTATATCTTCCCGACCGTCCGCTGCACCCTCCCTGCAATCACCTTGTGGCTCTTAAAAATTAAAATACTTTTTAAACAATCTTTCTAATACCCCCCTCACAGGAAGGCCGAACATCAGCGGTAAACACTAACACATGCAAAACAAAGTAAGGATGAGAGAAATATTGAACTAATATTGCTGAAGCAAACTGAGGACTTGAGATGCTATATAACTGTGTGTGTATTATACCGCCCCCGGGTGGCCAGAGCGCACACAACAGAAAGAGCAGCACAGTGTCCATTGAACTGAAGCAAAAAAAAAAAAAAAAAAAAAAACAACCGCTGAAGAACTTACATTGTATTTAATTATGTCATGCATGTATGCACGTACAAATGGTCACGTGTCTCTATTTGTGTCTTGTGATTGGTGAAGAGTCCAATGTGTAGTCATATGGGCCAAGTTCCATCCCAGCAAAACCCGGAACAGGATAATCACCACAGAAAATGGATAGAACGTGGGTCCAAAGTTCTCACATAACAGGTTTTAAAGGGCTTCCCAGCCACAGGCCGGCCGCAAACGGCCCCCGGCGGGCCCCGATTTGGACACCCCTGGTTTCAGCCTTCAGGTGCAGCGCAGATCGGAAGCAAAAAAAAACCAAGTCAAAACCAAACTTAACAACGACATACCAACATGTCTGTGTAATTTCATAGGTGGGACAAATGGAGGAGACGTGTTGATGAGCAAGCTTTTTTTTTTCGGAATAGGACTTGAATTCCATCATTCCATTGTTGACTCATCGGAGGCACGGACACACGCGCGCACACAGGTGGTCTTGCAAAACTCCCCTCGGCCATCTGTCGGCCTCGGGGCGCAAAACCGTAAAGCGGGTTGTCGCGGGAAGCGCTCGGCTTTCCGCTTCCCGTCCAATTCCAGTCGCAGTCTAGACGGGCGAGCAAATAACAAAACACCGTCACCGGAGTGCGCACAAAATCGGAGGATCGCCGCTGAGTCTTAAAGGTCATGCGCGCCGTTTTCCGAGGCCGGGAGCAGACGTTACCTAAGCCGTTGCCCTCGCAGACGTCATAAACGGAGAAAAAGGAAGCGCGGGCGACTTTAACCATCAGCAAAGTGCCAAATTCACATTTCGACCTTTCTTTCAGCTCCTGTAAAAATTGAGTCGGGGTCCACTTTAAAGTGTGATTATGTGCTAATGTTAGCGGTCGTCAAAACAAATGGGCTCTTTTTTTTTTTTTTTTTTTTTTTCCGTTTTGGGGGTGACATTTTGCCGCACTTCGGTCACTTCCAATGACTCATCGTTATTGTGCGATCAAAAGTACTCAATGTTCAAATTGCTCATAATAACCTTTCCAGGTGTGAAAGAATTTGCTCTCTCTTGACTTCCAAATGAGCGTCTCGTTTGTGCTTTTACTTTCCTTATTGTAAACATTTGCTCCGTGGTCCATTCCCCCCCAAAAACAAATAAATAAATAAATAAATCCACTTTTGGGGGTCTTATTGAGGGATTCATTCAAAAAGTTGTCCAAATGTAATCAAATGCAAGTTATATGTAACTGAAATGGTTTAAACTACTATTATACTGTATTTTCAACAAAGTACGTTGTAGTTATAATCAATGACATTTACAAAATCATCTTCCCAACACTCCGCCCGAGGGTTGGTTGACGTGTTCTGGGTGAAACTCGACGCCGTCGCCATCAGCATGTCCTCATTTTAGGCCTAACCGCCTCCGCTCAGGTCCAATATCGTCCTTGGGCGTGAGAGAACGAGTTCAATGGCATCTCTGTGCATTGTTACCTCAGTCTGACAGAGGAGGAGGAGGACTGTGACACAAAGTTGGATGCGGCGGCAGGACGGTTGCGGTGCAGACGCCGGAGTCAACTGGGAAGAATCCAAAAGAAACCAACTGAGAAATCCAGATGCACACCGTCAGTCGGACAGGCCTGACGAGGAAAAGAAATACTACAGTAGTGGCAGATGTTTGGAGGAGGCGCACCAGTAGAATACTGCGTTCTACGCACACGCTCAGATTGGTGAAAAAAAAAAATGTCGCTTTAGCCGTGATAAAACTCGATTTACGACCTTGCGGCGGCGCGCCATCGGCGACCCGTCCGCATCCGTGTTGGAGCTTTAAATGGATCAGCGTACGGTGTCATTACTTTGATTGCAGTCCGCTAGCGGAGACAAAAAAGCTGTCTTGACTGCCGGTGCCACCACACCGCAGGATTTTGTCACTTGCAAAATTACACCAGGAACACTTAGGACAGCTAAATTTTGGTTCAAATACTAGTTTAGGCAGAGCATCCTTTGACTGTCACCGACTGAATTATAGAATGACGGTGTTGAAGTTAAGAGTCATGAGTGTGAATTCTTGGAGAATACATCCTCGGACATCCTGTTCTGGAACAGGGACTCCTCCTGATTGGATGACAGTTGTGTCCAATCAGAAGGAGCGCTGCAATCGCCACCGTGTCCAATCAAAGGACAGCCTAAAAACCGCATCTATCGGTTCTGTCAGTTGAAGAGAACAACGAGTCTTAGGTGTGGATGCTGTGACGCAGCACAATCGGGAGAAGTGGTCGTTTATGACCAAAAACGATCTAGGTCTAGGGGCGCGTACCCTCGACCGTACGTTCGATCCCTTGACTGATGGCATTGCTAAGACAGATGATTCATGTTAGTGCATGTCCACAATCCAGCAGTGTAGACTGGAGGGAGCTCCTGTTCCAGAACAAAGGTCCCAGTTCTGTGTCCAATCAGGATAAGCCCCTGACTCGTACCAGGAGACTAATGAGCCGTCACGGCTAGAGACGCTATGAAAACCCACAGCTTAGGACGCAGACCAGAAGGACAGCAAGAACAGAAATGTGCAATTCCATACTGCAGCAATTGCCTGCTCCAGAACAACTGGAAGAACAATGTGAGCCCGAGTGTCCCAAATAGATAGAAATCCATTGTCTTGGGTGTAGATGCTACTGGACCGAAGTCTCGCTAAGGTGCGGATACATTGGACTCTACCTCTGAGTTACGACATTGCAACAAAGCATGATTTTTTTTTATTTTTTAATCAACACAAGACATGATTGTGTACTGCCGGGACATCCCGTCCCAGAACAAATTCCGACAGCGCAGCTGTAGAAATAAACCTGGAAAGTTAAAACTAGCCGTCGACTGATCAATGCGGTCGGAGCAGGGCGACCGTTTGTCACTTTCCGTCCGTCTTGTCCCGTCTCGCCGGAATCAGGAGGTCAACGGAATAAGCGGCATCACGGCGTTCAATCGGGAACAGCCCCGGAGACTAACGTGGCCCGCCGAGGGCGTGGAGGATGATGGACTAAGCCATCGGGGGAAGCCAAATCCCTCATTTCCGCAACGGACAAGTCCAGACGGGATCTTCCAGTAAAAGCAACGGGACCACGTCCTAAATCGTTTCATTAGGAAACCTGCTGATGTCAGCTGATTTGTTCCCGCCGCTGCCGCTCTGCTACCGCCGTCCACGGGGCCTCCGCCGGCAACTTTTTCCGCGTTTCCTTTTTCGAACGCTTCAAGATGTTTGGTAGGAAATTTCCATCAGATCCGTTGCCACTTTTTGCCTAACTTGTCCAAGGCTTTTCCAAGAAGAGTCAACGGAGCGGACGCTGGTCTGCTTGTAATAAGCGAGCACGCTCGCACGCGCACACGCGCATTTATTTTACAGTCCAGATCAAATAAACTGAAGTCTGACAACAATCTTGGTGACTGGGAAATGGCCGAGAAACGGAAAAAAACAGGAAAGATCAAGAATTTAAATGAAGGGAGTGGATATGACGTTCAGATTTTTTGAAAATGTATTAATCAGTCCACGAGAATATTTAATGTTAACATGGCTTTTGTAAAAAAAAAAAAGGGGGGGGAGTATATATATTTTTTACTTTTATATTGCATTTTACTTTTTAATCAGAATTATTTTAGCAACTATGGTAATGAATGTTTTTATTTCAATTCAAATTTTGTGGTTGTGTGGTTTGCTGGTTTATTTATTTTGTAAAAAAAAAAAAAAATTGCAAAATCAATCAGAAATTAAAATGACAATCAAGTAAAAATACTAACATTTGGAGCAATGCTAGAGAAGAAATAATTGCTGTAACAAATTTATTCATCAGGGTAATTCATTTTAATAATTTGAATGTAGAGGTGACTTATTTTTCTATATACATTCAGCCAGAATTAACAGATTTTAAGTAAAAATGCAATATTTGGAAATGGATACAAAGCTAAACGAAAATATAAAAGAGTAACTATGAAAAGCACCATGACTATACCACTAGTAGTACTACGACTATGACAACCACAACTAGGAGTACAACTACTACAGATGATGAAAATAATAATAACCATGATCATAATATCACATATACACCATATAGCCCATCAGAGGTCACGTGATGAACGCACCGATGCTGACTGAACTTGAGCATTTCTGACTGACATAAAGGTTCCCTGCAGGCTTGCTGACTGGCTCCGAATGTGTCTTGTCACGTTATTGTCCAGATTCCATTAATACGAAGTCTGAACACGCAGAAAAAATGCGCACAAAAATAATTATCTCACATGCCAAAAGACGGAGGGGAAAAAAAAAATCACGTCTCATTGTTGAAGTTCAGCCGTGGGTGTCGCCTGGTGCGATTTCAAGGCTGGCCGTGTTCAAATAAGGTCCTCGTGTCTTTATACAAATAAAAAAAAAAAAAAAACAACAACATACAATCAATTAAAACATCAATCCATCCATTTTCTTAGCCGCTTATCCCCACAAGGGTCGCAGGGAGTGCTGGAGTACACCCTGAACCGGTCGCCAGCCATTCGCAGGGCACATTGAGACAAACAGCCGCACTCACAATCCCACCTATGGGCAATTTAGAGTATCCAATTAAAGTTGCATGTTTTTTGGGGGATGTGGGAGGAAACCGGAGTGCCCGCTCGGAGAAACGGGGAGAACATGCAAACTCCACATCGAACCCTGGAGCTCAGAAATGTGCTTTACCAGCAGATCCACCGCGCCGCCTCAATTAAAACAATTACAGGTAATTTGGAAAGCACAAAAGGAGACTTTTACGCCTTAACTTATCTACTCAGCATATCATATCATATCATATCTATCCCTAGACACCATGCAACTATGCCCAGCCCATGAGAACAATGAGCGGCAATCTGATTGAATGCAGATGTGTCAGCCCAGCGCGTTGTTGATATCCTCCCATATTTTGCCAGCTATTGCTTTTGGCCCGGAGACACAATAATACCTCATTTGTCTCGAACAAGACGTTCATTTTACAGTCAAAAGCGTTCTAAACGGTTGAGCGAGGCCATTACAAGCCGTTTGTTGGGTTTGTACGGTGGTTTTACTCTCCCAGCGTGATTCATTTTGTTTGGAAGACGTCGAACGAGTAACCCGAGGCGGAAAAATGTCCATATGACTTTCAAAGCATTTTTTTTTTTTCTTTTTCTGCGTAAAATCTCGGCGTCAAACGCAGAACGGATTGCGGGAGAGAATTGCACGTCGCTGGCGGAGCGCCTTGGCCGCTCACGTCGCGAGCGAGCCAATCAAAAGTGAAGTCGTTGCGATGGAAAAGCGAGGAAAGACCGGCCAATCGGTCTTGGTACGTGGTAGCCGGTACAGCTCCTCGGCAGCCGTTAAAGACTTGTTGCTGATGCAGATTTACGGCGGGTGGGACTCGGGATACGGGACAGAAATGACGGATGGGAGAAAACCGAGATCGCACACAACGGGTTGGAGTTCTGCAGACGGTGCATCAGCGGCGAGGCGCAAACGCCGGCGGGTCTGGGTTTTCGTGCAAGACGAAGCTCGCTTTGCGCGTTTGCTAAAAGACAAAGTGACGTCGAAGACGCAAATCTATCCAAGGGGCTGCTCGGACCACTTGGAAAGTCCTTGGATCCGAGTTGTTTTTGGCACTTAGGTCGATCACTGCTTGTGGTCACCGTGTATGTTGTGGGGCTGTTTTTAAGCAAAAGCGCTTGTTCCGCTCATTCAACCACTTTAACAAGCATGTAAACGCCATCCCGCCACCATGTCAACATTTCCTCCCGGAAATGAATGAACCATCGCGGCGGTTGTTTGCTTATTTACTACAGAAACCATTTCGTTCAGACCCAGTCAAGAACGCGTCCATCCGACCTTACCTTACTTCGAAACAGAAAGTGCCGACCTCAGCACGTACTTGTTCCCTCCGTTCCGAATCGCCGCCTTGCTTCTAATCAAGACCTCGATCCCGCTTCCCACTCGGAAAAGCGCCGCTCTAACGCTCGTAATATTAACTCGCAAGCAGCAGCGCTTGGCCCGCCATTTGATCTTTTGATATTATTCCGCTAAAGCTCCTTGTTGTAATAACTTGTGAATCGAGCAAATCCCAATTAATTGAGTCGTCAGGCAGGCCGGCGGGCAGCTGTGTTTGCCGACATTAGCATATCCAGTCTTTTATGCCACGACGGAAACGCTCCCCCCAATTGGTTGCCCAGGAGACGGCACAGACCTGGATGCTAAATTCCCCAAAACAGTTTTAAGGGTGCCCAATGGATCGGTCCACTAGTTCAGACAACAAGGTCTAGCTAACATCGTACAGTGGTCCCTCGACATACGTACCGGCGACTCGAGCTTTTTGAGACGTGAGCCGTCACCTCGACTGAATTTTTGCCCTGAGTTGGGAGCAAAAATTTGAGTTGCAAGAGTTAAACATCGACAGTTAACTTCACCACACGCGACAGATCGTTCGCAAACCGATTTCACTTACGACACAGCGCTAGCCTAATGCTAACGCACGCTCGAAAAGGCTGCGGGAAATGATATTTTAACATTAAAAAAATGCAGGGACACAATGCACCAAAACTCACAACTCGTTTCTGCGAAAAAATGACAAATATTACTGCAGCTGACTGAATCATCTTTGTGTATTATGCTGCTTTAATATGTAAATTATATTCTAATGTCATGTTCCATAAGTAGAATAATGTATTGTAATTAAAAGTGTTACAATAATTTTTGCTTAAATGAATTAAAATGTCATTCAATTGTTCCAGAATCACTTTAACTTCTACTACAGTGTGTACTTTTTGCTAACTGTGTTCGTCAGAAGGCCTTGCAGGACTGCATTCCGCCAACGGTGCCTCGTCTTCTCTTTCCAAACAGTTTTTGGGGAATAAATGGCTTCAAATGAGAATAAAACTGCCTGAAAAGAGTCGTTAATTGTGGCGAGTGAATGTCGTTTCGCCCTATCAGCTACCACCGAGCGTGGGTGGGTGTTTGTGTGTGTGTGTGTTTTTGTGTGCGCTGAGAAAGAAAACAGTGCAAACATTGAAGCAAACTTCCTCGAGTGAGCATCATTATCACATGAATACACGTCAATGGGCCGATCCGTTTGCATCGGCCCGCAAAGGTCATTTCCCACAGGGCCCCGTGCATGTGTGCGCTTGTGTACATGTTTGTGTGGGTGCGCACGCGGGCGCGGGAGGTCCGTTTATCCCATTAGCCGAGTTGCAGCCGCTCAGAAAAAGGGGACAACTTTGTTCCCGCTGCTGCTGCGAAAGGACTTAAGAATCGGACCAGTCTGGGATTTACTTGCACACTCCCGAATCTCATTCTTGAAATATTTCTGCCAGCAGGAATATAAAAATGCCGGAGTGCTGGCCCGTGGAGGAATAATGGTAGAAACAGTGACTGAAGTCGATATTTTTTTTCCAGACTGCAACTCATTTTCATTTCAGGTGCAATCCGCAATGTATTGAAGAGAAAGAACTCGAGGCAAGACGTGGAATCCTCTGTGATTTGAGGAAAATGGCAGTTTCTACGGAGCTTTTACCGCGATCAAAAAGCCTTTTTGATCAACTGAGCTCCCAGTGAGGCCTCCTTATTTCTTTAAAATGAGCCTAAAATGGCGAAGTGGTGAAAAGGGACCAAATTTGAAAGCCGAAGCTCTCAATTTACCGGTCGATCTTACGTTCCTCCCCTCACCTTGTCACGAACCATTCGGTGCGGGGCTGGACGCGAATGCAGGACTCCGAGACGAGGGCATGATGTTAGGCGTAGTTTTATCCAAAGCTGACGTCCTACACGGTATAAGCAGTCCGAGAAGGCGCAGGTACGGCTATAAGCAAAATCCAAAAACATGAACCGAGGTCTGATTACTGGGAGGCAAACTTGGAAACATGAACTAAGACAGACTAAATTACGGTGGCACAGAATCGCTGTGACGAGGATAGCTCACACTCCACTTTCTCTCCGTGGTGGGGATTCCTGCTGGTAGTGAACGCAACTCACTAACTCAAGGCAACCAGCGACAAAACTCCACCTTAAATACTTGGCGTAATCCCAGTGCCTCATGCAAAACAGGTCTGACCGTTGACAGGTGTCAGAGATGAGACCGCACTAAGCGGTGGCCAGGCCACGCCCCTCTTGGTCCATTCTTGCTCATGACACACCTATGGGCACGAGCTGTGGGTCGTGACCCAAAGAACAGCCTAACCCGGATGCAAGCGGCCGAAATGAGTTTCCTCCGCAGGGTGTCCGGGCTCTCCCTTTGAGAAGGGTTGAGAAGCTCGGTCACGCGGGAGGGGTTCAGCGTGGAGCCCCTGCTCCTCCCGATGAGGCGGCTGGGGCATCTGATCCGGATGCCTCCCGGACGCCTCCCTGGTGAGGTGTTCCGGGCATGTCCCACCGGAAAGAGACCCCGGGGACGACCCAGGACAGGTTTGGCTCGGGAATGCCTCGGGATCCCTCCGGAAGAGCTGGAGGAAGTGGCTGGGGAAAGGGAAGTCTGGGTATCCCTGGTGAGGCCGCTTACCCTGCGACCCGACTTGGAGAAGCGGTGGAAAATGGATGGATGGATGGATGGATGAGCCGAAAATGGTAGCTCCAAACCAAAATGGCCGGCTTTTTGAGACTTTTTTCGTGTCAGACATGCCGCTAAATGAATCAGGCTTCCTGGGCTTAATTTAAGACTTGCGGTCAAACGTTGGCCTTGTCAAGATGACGTCCTTTTACGGCGAGTTTCCACAAAACTTTGCTGTCATATTCCTCTGACACACAATTGTGAAATCTTCAAAATTTAGTGTCAAATATAAGTGAAACTGGCTCAAAACGCAATATTTACGTTCCTCGTGTTCTGGGCTTTGGGTTAGGATGGCAAGAGAATGCATTCTACATATTCAAGTCCCCCAAAAATACTTTGATACATTGCCATTTTTCTTTTTTTTTTTACATTTGTTTGTTTCACAAGAAGACTTCCGTGCCATGATTACAGCTGAGCCTCTTCCCATTATTTGCCACAGATTTACAGACGCCTCAAAAATGCTTTCTTCCTCCCTCGCGGCCGTTATTTTGGCATTTGCCACACAATCTTGATCCAATATTTGATCTGAACTTAAAAGCTAAGGATTCCACCCCAAGCGACAGAACGGGCTTCCTTTTCGGTCCTTGTCTGTCGGCAAACTGGCTGAGACGGAGCCTTTCATCGCTTTTAGGGCCTACAGTGTGTGTGGTCTGCCCTTTGCCTTGTGTTCGTGGGGGGGGACAAGAGACAGGATGAAACCTGCTCCTCTGCCATCGGATTCCCTTTAGTCTCTAAAATGAATTTGTCGATGAGAGTTTAAAGCGATTGGAAAAAAAAAAAAAAAAATCGCTGCATCTGAAGCAGAGTCCGCTTTGGAAAGACCCTCGGAAATGGCCCAAAAACTCCCTCTGTGTGCTCGGGCATGGTTTCTCTTGAGACCTTTTTTTTTTTTTTTTTTTGGAAATGTACTTATTATAAACACGTCTACCAAATTTGACATTGCTAAGCAAAAGAAAAAAAATAAATACATCCGAAGCTGAAATTTTCAAAAGGTGTTCTCCCCATCCAAAATGGCCGCTTCAAATCAAAGCAGCAGACTACCCGTGTTTTTTTCGGGCATGGCTTCTCGATATACACGTTTATAAAATTTCACATCGCTCGGTGAAACTGGTTTTGAAGGCTGAATTCAAGCAACAACGACAAAAAAAAAAAAAAAAAAAACCCATGGCAGAACAGCTGCTTTAGATCAAAATGGCAGACGTGAGTTTTCGGGGCAGGGGCTCGAGAGACTTTTTCGAGGGTCTGCTCATGATAGAGCTGCCTATTAAATGTCATTTTATACACACACACACAAAATAAATACATTTCAGATTTTTCAAGGACAGGATCACCCTTAAATGGGAACTTAGTCAAAGTTTTGGACCATATGCCGAGGCCCACGGGACTCATTTTGCTCGGTTTATGTGACGAGGACCCGTCAACCGGAGAACAGAACTTGTCCTTGCGGTCCTGACGATGGTCGTCCATAATCGGTGGGAATAAATTAGGCAGGATCGTGTTAATGAGAATGAAGTGAAGGAGCGTCATGTCCTGCCGATCAATCCCAGATGTCGCGGCGCCTGCCAGCTGAATCATCGCTCCACTCTCCCTTTCTTCCCCTCCTTCGTTGCCTTCTTCCTCCCTTTCCAGCTGTTTTTTGTTGCCTGGCCTCCACCAATTGTTTTGGGTCTTCGCCCGCCCTCCCTCCTCTCTTTCTCTCTCTCTTTCCTCTCTCTCTCCCCTCCCCTTGTTGTGACAGAGCACACCTGCTTGATCTCCGCCGTCGAGCGCTCCCGAGTCCAATTACCGCAAAGGCCCGAGAAGCCGCTTTTGCGCTCCCTCATCCCCCCGAAAAAACAAACCCGACTGGATTTTTTTTTTCTTCCTTTTTTTTTTTCGGGGAGTCCAACCTCTGCTTTTTCACCTTCTGCCTCCACCAGGAACAGGTCGGTTTGGTGCATCCTTTTCACTTTTGGGGGTGGGGGGGGCAATGATGGGAAAATTGTGACGGGTGGGAAAAGTACCGGAAAGTGTGCTTGGATTTGTGGGGAAGGTTTTTTTGTTGTTGTTGTTCATGATTTCACGTATTTTCCTTGTCAATGTCTTTGCAAGCTTTAGCGATTCCCACTTGGAATTCCACTCAGGCACCCCTTTTGCCGGGATGAAGGGGGTGTGGTGGGCGCCTGTTGATGCTGGTCCCTCGCTCCCCCCCCCCCCCAGCCCCCTTCGGCCTTTTGTTCATCCACTGCAGCCCTTTTTCCTGCCCTTTTTCGAGCCAAGTGGACTGTTTTGACACTTGGCCGATTGATTGTTTGGATGGAGCCCATGTGGAACCTCCCGCATTCCTGCGCGGCGACGGCTCGAAAATCAAATTTTTCTGGGTTTACACAGAGAGGGGCAGGAGAGGGGGGGGGAGGCGTTTGTTCTCAATTGCGATGGGAAAATGTTTGGATTTGCTGCGTAAATGACGGGGGGGGGGGGGGGGAGCATTGCTCTGTGATGATTCACCCCATTAATATTAGTAATGGCTTGTTTTTGAGCTGCAAACCCCCTTATCTTTCCAAAAAAGAACCTCCCCCAACCCGGTGCTTCCCTGCAGGAGCCAAATTGCTCAGGGGCCAGTTTAAAGGCTTTTGAATGTGAAATGAAAAGAAAAAAGAAAAAAGTTGGTACCTGCCATTAATCCTATAATTGCACAGCTTCCATCCTCGATCATTGTGAGAAGGTCTCAGCTAACTCATTACATCCTCTTTGCCAGCAGCGAAAGGGGAGGGTGGGGTGCTGGGTGGGGTGGCAGTGTGGGGGTGGGGGTGGGGGGGGCTAATAGGCCTCAGCTGCAGTGGAAAAAAAAAAAAAGAGAGACAAAAGTGATGAAAATCTGGGCTTGGAGGACAATCAGCATGGAGCCAAGCAGATGTTTAACAATTTGAAACAGCCGTGAGTGAATGGAAGGTTTGTGCAGCAGAGATTTTGGGTTTCTCCTTTTCCATCTGGTGTCCAAAAGCTGAAGAACAATTGCAAGCTCCACACGTCTTTCCGGTCAAGACCATCAAGCAGGGGAGGGACATGCCAGAAGTGACAGGGGGATGAAGTTGGGTGGTGGCTGAAATGTGGCTAAAAGATACAGTATTAATGCTTCAGTCTATCGTCTTATAAGGGGAGCCTCATTCACTCATTCCTCTCCTGAGTGTTTGCACATGTTCTCTCTTGTGAAATCTCCTGATATGTCACAAATCCATTATCAGGAGCTCTTCCAGAATTTTTTTTTTTTTTCATTAGCAGCCGTGTGGGAGGAGGAAGAGGGAGAGTGAGCAGGGATGTGGCGTTCAGAAAGGTCCCAACGTGTTTTCAATGTCCCGCGGCCGCGTAAACTCCTTCAACGCAAGGCCAACAGCGTGGCCAACTTCAGCCTTGTCAAACGTCGCATGTAAACTGGCAACGTGACCGAGAAGCGAATGGACAGAAAAAAAAAAAAAATGACGTGAGGCGGAGCTGCTCCCTGTCTGGGATTCATTAGGAGTGCTGGGGCCACGTTTTGGGGGAGGGGAGACTCCGACAAAGGCGCTGGGTGGCGGGGGACCGGGAGGGAGTCTTCGTTGCTCCGTCGTGTAGTATACGAAGTTATGAATCGTGTTTAATGTCCGCAGAGAACACGGGGGACATTTTCCAGAAGGGGTGCCAAATTTTGGCGAGGTCTGGCGCACGCAAACAACATCATCCGCGGTGCCGACTCGTAGCGACGCCGACGTTGCTAGTCACGACTTCAGTTTCGTGAAAATGCCAATTTAGCCTTTGAACTTAAGTATTCAAAAAAGCGTAGGTAATTAATTGTTACTGGAATAAACAGTTCGTGTTAATCCACCTTCTTCTTCTTAATATTGGCATTGGTGATACTGGCCCTGGACGTACTTGGGTTCGGGTCAAGATGCACCCTCAAGACAAGAGTTAGCCTTAATCCACTTTCATTAATTTGCAGAATCACACAACAGCCCAAGATGGACCCTCACTTACTTCCATTATGTCTTTAAATGGACTCTTGGACTTTTTTTTAAGGGTGCTACAGAATTGACGGGTGCTCCATTTTTGTTTGGGAGGTTTTTAAGGGGTGCAAAAAAAAAAAAAAAAACCATCACGGATACGTCTGGCTAGGAGTTAGTTATCCTCTTCACCATTTGATGAATTAATTGGGCTTTTTGGAACTTGTGATGACTCAAGCAAAAAGCATGTTTCAAAACAGCTAAAACCTCTCAGTGGTAAGTCCCTGAAGTACCTGCCACACACACAAAGCCACAGCTGGGAAATATTATAACTCCAGTTATAAAGGAATGCTGTGAAAAATGATCAGCAATCATCCCTGTGAAAATATCCTTGTGGCGCACTGAAAGGGAGACAAAACATAAACATGAGATTTTTTTGTTTTTTTTTTTGGGCAGGGGGCTGCGGGGCGGGGGGTGGAGAAGGCAACAGTTTCTTTTGAGGTGCAGATAAGAAGTGTTTGCGGCGGAGACGTGTTGCGGCGCGTTTGGACGCGTGTCCCGATTTCGCCGGGTTCTCCACGAGGCCATCATCTCGCCGGCCCGGCGGACGCACTCCAGAAAAACGAGGTGTCGCCCTGAAGGCGCAGCAGGCCCGCTCGTGTCTTGTCTTGCAAGAAAGAGAAGAAATTGTGCGGGGCAAACGCAGAATGCAGTGCACAGGATCCTCCTACATGGCAAACATGTTCCAGTTGCACGGAAAAGGGCGTTCAGCTATAACAATGAGCCACATGCTGCTTCACCCAGTCTTGCCTGGTTTTAGTTTCTGCCACATGAAGCCATCCTGACTTTTGGAAGAAATGCTTGAAGCCAAAACAAATCAATGAAGGCATCATGTAAGGTTAAATGAAACTGAAATAAGACTGAAATTAGCTCTTTTGGGGGGAGGGGGGGGTTGGTTGGTGGATGGCTTGAAAAGATAAACAAACCACGTATCGGATTATGCAGGACTCTCTTGTTTTACAGATGGGATTACCTGCTGTGGAAAATTGGCCGTCTGGCAGAGGTTGACGAAAACTTTACGAGGGCAAAAATGGTTGACGGGGGGGGGGGTGTCGAATTAACAGTGAAAGCCGTGCCATCGGAAATGTTTGTTTGCCAGATGCGCCCCCAATCCCAACAATCGAAGGACTCCGCCCTAAACAAACAACCTAAACGCATCTTGGCCCACCCTGCGTGCAAAACGTCGTTTCTCTTCTTTTTTTGCTGAACTTGTTATTTTTGAGATAAGAGAGCTTGACGCGGCCAAGATGACTCAGCCTGCGAGCAGAGTGGAACAAAGTGTCCTCTGGATCTCATGGAGCCCAAACAAGAAGTCTTTGTTGCACCGAACATGAGACAACATGGCAAACGTGGTGGAAAGTTCAGCAACACGGGGGGGGGGGGGGGGGTCGTCTCATAAACGCAATACCAATCAAATGCAGTCCATTCTCACTTCGACGAAGACAAGTAGACTGAGACGAGGTTTACGGTATTTTCGGGTGGATGAGGGTCATCATGACGGCTCTGATCCAACCGTCACCCCCCCCCCCCCCCCGCAGCCTCACACAACCGGGCTCAGATTAGGGTTGGGGTCGGGGTTATTCACAGCATCAAGCGCCACAACAATGCTGTCCGAGGATACGGTACAGGCGCGTAAACAGTCAATCGGTGGCAACCGTCGCCTCGGTTTCCGCGACCCGGCTGCCATTTCCGGGCGCTTGCGCCAAACGACTTGTTAGCCGCGTGTGGCTCTTGTGCGCCCTTTCATTATGGAGCTCACAGAGGCTACGAGGCATGGCGAGAAGATTGGTGGGTCCGCGCGCTGGGAAAGGTCAGCGAGTGTGTGTTTCACTTTAGTTGTGTGCGTAGTCTAGTGAACAACGGCACTCACAAGCAAATTCAAATCTAATTTTTATGATCTTATGAAAAGTGACAAATTACGAGCGAGGTGAAACCTGACTTGACTTGGGGTTCCACAAAACGGGCAATCGGTGATTTTATAGCACAATTATTCCGATTTCAAATGGAAATATAATGTTTGCGCTGGTCTACAGGGTTCTTTTAACAGGATGGAGTGCACATTTCCAAGGGATATTTGTTCTTGACTTTTATAAAAGTAGGTCAGTACTTAATGATAATGACAAAATGTGGAAAACGTGACATTTTTAAATGACAACGACAAAGTCTGCTATTGTTTTATTCATCGTATAACATTAACAACGTCATACTATACTCGATGTCTGACTACGCATTGTGGCATTGTTTAAAATCAAATTCTGATTATACGTGTAAATTTTCATGATGTCTGTATTGTTAAATTTTCCTCTTTGGTTGAACAACAATCAGGCAGAACGCCCTTAACCCAATGAAACTGGCCCGCCTTTAACGAGCACCTTTGTACGACTAACCGTCAACTTCTGCTTTGTCTTTAGTCCGATTCCATTTCCGAATTGAGAACTTGCATATGTATTTTTTTTCTCCCCTCTGTCCTGCAGGCTTCCTTCCACTAGCAGCACCATGAGGTCAGCGTGTCTCTCTCTACTCCTGGTCACCGCCTGCTGGGCGCTCCCCTTCCGCCAATCGGGCTTCCTGGACTTCATGATGGAGGATGAGCCCGGCTCGGGTCTGCCCGCGGTGCCCAAAGAGGTGGACGAAACCGTGATGTTTCCCGAAGGACCCCGGTGCCCTTTCCGCTGCCAGTGCCACCTGCGTGTGGTCCAGTGCTCTGACCTCGGTAAGGGCCGCTAAATGAGGCCAAGTTTCCAAGTGTCAGGGTTATTGGACCATCCACCCGACACCGCAAGCGACAATCAATACAGAAACAGCAGCATTTCAGTCCTATTCCATCAGGAAGCAATTGCTTTGCATAAAGTCCTGGCATGGTGGGGAAAAAAAGACCATCGATGGTCTAAAAAAAACACTTAAGGAGGAGAATTACTCTCTTCACAGTCTACCCTAATGTTATCATTTGTCTAATCTGACATCTGACACACGCACAAAAAGCTCCAAGGTTTAAAAAGCAAGGAGTCCTCAGAACTCTGGATTAAACAAGGAGTCATAGACTAACTGGGTTAAAATACCCGGCGCCTGACAACCATCTCGACTAAGATCTTTCGATAATGAGTAAACAAAGGTTCCATTCCGTCAGACTTCCCTGGAGATGAAGCTCCACGGCCGGCACTCTAAAACCCACACAAAGGTCCGACATGTCCGACATAAACATTGCACGTGAAGTCCACGGTAGCAACACCCGCTCGGGTTCAGATGACGCTTAGCGAGGGTTATGAAAACACTGTGGCTGCGACGCCATGGCAACAGAAATAACGAAGTCAAGAGCCGCCAGGAGGCTCCTCGTACGGTGATTAGAAACGTGTGAGTGTCCGAAGCGGTACACCAACCACGGCCCTGACAGGTGACTTTAATTAGGAACAAGTTAGCCGGATGACGCCGAAGGGAGTACTACTCGACAAAGACAGATAATTCTGTTGTCCCATGCACAGTACGCGCTATAGTAAAACTTGCTTTGTGCATGAAACCCATCCCAGAGGTGCACCGGCCAGAAAACAAATCGAGGACTTGTGTCAGTACCTTCACAAGAAACTGAGTGAATTTGAAATGATATCTTTACTTTCTCCTCCTTATTCGATCAAAATAGGCAAAGTAAAACTCAATCGCCGTTGAGATTTGGAGATTTACACGCCAGAAAATAAAAGAGGGAGCAGCGACACGGACGAACATGAACTAGGGAGCATTAATGATGACAACGCAAAAATATGTTCTCCATCTGTTCAAGAGAATTGCTTAATATTGTTGGCTCCGACGATGATTCATGGCAAAAGTTGCTGGTGCCAACCTAAACATCCAAAGTTTGAGAAAACTCTGAAGACAAACAATCCTGATAAAACCATACAAAAAGTTGTTGATTGCTGAGCGCGCACTTTGGGGCGGACCAAAGACTCATCGATCAGAGACGTCAGATTCTCGTAATCCGCCGCTTGCAGACGTGGTGAGGAAATTTGCTTAACGTTTTGAAAGTGATTCAAACGCGGCTTCGCAATCAAGCGGCGTCATTCACGGTGACATTCAACTGCGGGGGCGAGACTGACTGAACTTCTCTTATCCATTTCCTGGATGTCGTTCGCCTACCTATTTGTCATTGTTGACACTATTTTGTCCTCCAGATTTCAAACATTTGCGTGAACTTTGACATCATCTACGGCTCAACTGCTATAGCGGGTCGTGCCACACCCATTGCGTTTGGCTACATTTTTCGGGTTTAGTATAAAACAAATCTGTTAGGATGGGCTGTGGTGCTTGAACCTCAAACCAGACCTCAAGACCTGTTCTCTGCCCCTTCCCCTCAAACGTAAACGAACCCTTTGCGTGTTGCCACAGATGGTAAAACGCCGTAACCGCCAGATGCCGCTCCTTCAAAACATCTCTCGCCTTTAGCGAAGGTGTCGGTTTTGTAAGTCACTTCGACGGCCCGTGTCGTGCAACGCTAAAACCTGACCTCGGCCTGTCGGTATGTCGCTCAGGAAATTTGTTTCCACTTCCATTTCCTGCCACGCGTGCCTCAGAGAATACTGAATATTTATTATTTGGTCCATTACAAACATCAGCATATTGTCCGAGTTCTTTGCTTTTGGATATTAAGTGGACTCAAACAATTTCCAGAAATGTTATGTAGAGGTGGAAGAATTGTGAATTGAATTGAACACTCAAATCTAGGGTTGTTGTTCACATTTTTGGATAGTTTCTGAGTCTGAGTCTTTGGCTTGTGTTCCAGGTCTGAAGGAGGTTCCCAAGGACATACCAGACGACACCACTCTGCTCGACCTGCAGAACAACAAGATCACCGAGATCAAGGAGAACGACTTCAAGAACCTGAAGGGGCTGCACGTAAGAGACCTTGGACGCACTTGTAGTTTCCATGCACCTGGCAACTTATGAATTCGCCAGTCCTCATAAAGGTGGGATAGCGACGAATCTTCTGATATTGCCGCTCCCTCAGCCGCCAGGTGCACGGAAACTATTTACGTCGATATCCGAGATCTGGTTCTCCCGTCGAAATGGGCCACATTCCTCGCATCGCCGCGCGTCTGTTTACACAAGCGTGGAACAGCGGGAGACGAACGCCAGTACGGACTTGAAGCTTCTGCCCTCCCCCTCGTGCTGACGACTGATAAGCTCCCAGGATGCAATGGAAAAGTTTATAGTGACCTT
This sequence comes from Syngnathoides biaculeatus, assembly GCF_019802595.1. Taxonomy (NCBI): domain Eukaryota; kingdom Metazoa; phylum Chordata; class Actinopteri; order Syngnathiformes; family Syngnathidae; genus Syngnathoides; species Syngnathoides biaculeatus. The sequence continues at coordinate 7,368,598 of NC_084659.1, read as the reverse complement.
GCAGGAACGTGATATTGTGGAGAAAACTTGACTTCAAATGTCAGAATGCGAGAAGGACTCGGTATGGCATCAGTGTTTACGAGGCCTAACATTGAGTCTGATAGTGGAGGCAACTGCCTCCCAATCTGGGAAAATTGTGATTTTTTTTTTTTAATAAATTATCATTATTTTTGTCATAGGTTTGGCAAAACACTGCAGTCTGGCTTGATTTATGGCCTCTGCTTGCTCCCGATTCCAATGCAAAACTGTTGTGCTGATTACAAGCACTAAGTGAGTAAGCTTCAAGTAAGAGTTCATTTTTTTTTTCCATTTACAGGCGTTGATCCTGGTGAACAACAAGATCAGCAACATCCATGCCAAGGCCCTTAACCCTCTGACAAAGCTCCAGCGCCTCTACCTGTCCAAAAACAATCTGAAGGACATGCCAGCCAACATGCCCAAGAGCCTGCAGGAGCTGCGCATCCACGAGAACGAGATCACCAAGATTAAGAAGGCCTCCTTCCAGGGAATGTCCCATGTCATCGTCATGGGTAAATCAAATCAAGCAAACGTCCCGTGTGTATTCCGCGGGGGATACATTTTGTTCACATTCTTCTGATTATTGAATTCTCTTTGCAGAGCTCGGATCTAACCCCCTGAAGAGCGCAGGGATCGAGTCCGGCGCATTCGCTGACCTCAAGAGAGTCTCCTACATTCGCATTGCGGACACTCAGATCACAGAGATTCCCAAAGGTATTCCGTTAATTTAACTTGATTTATTCAGCCTCGACAATGATGTTTTGGTTTTGTTCTATTTTTTTTTTTTTTTTTTTTTGCACAGGTCTGCCCAGCTCGCTCGCTGAGCTCCACCTGGATGGAAACAAAATCTCCAAGGTCACCGCCGAGAGTATGAAGGGCCTCAAGCAGCTGGCGAAGTATTAAAAATGCTTTCTTTCTCTCTTTTGCCAGAAGTGAAATTACAGGACGTTTGAGTGAGTGTTTAAGCCTTCTTAGTTCTTAAATTTTAACTCTTGGAGGACAAATGTGAGGTATGAAGCAGAGCAAAACAGTATTCTTTTGTAGTGCGCCATACCGGAGGCTGACAGTCTTGATACACCGGATTTGGGATTTTTCATCCTTTTCAAATCTCTTGATCTCCTTGGATACACTTTGGCAAAGCAAACAATAGTTGTGGGATTGTCCAAATGACTGGTTTGGACATAAAATAGACTGTGGAAAAACGGGGGATGAACAGAGAGAACTTTGATGCAGTACCAGTCGAACGTCGTTTCACTTTCCAGTTTGTCAAACTCAAGTCTTGGATCGGGGACAGCGAGAGGTGCGAGGAGACCGTGTTCCCGTCTCATCATTTTCCGACTGGCTCGTACCACTGCGCTACTAATGATAATCCTGCAATGAGATAAGTGGTGATGTCACTTGTTCCCCACAGGCTGGGTTTGAGCCACAACGAGATCAGCCTGGTCGAGAACGGCACCCTGGTGAATGTCCCCCACCTGCGGGAGATCCATCTGGACAACAACGCCCTGACCACCGTGCCCCCCGGCCTGCCTGACCACAAATACATCCAGGTTTGACTTGAATTCCCAGCCATTAAAGCTGATTCTGATTCCGGTCCCGAGAACACAATCACGGGACGTTTACAGTCCTATGAGCAAGTATTTGTGAAACCTCAAATAGTGCTAGCTCTCATGAGAAACATTGTTTCTTTGCCACATTCATTGGAAACAAATCAGAATGCTTCACAACATCTTTGTTTGAGAGCCTGCTCCTAATATTTTATATTCACGAGTGTAGTCCCGACCATTATTTTGTAATAGCGCTGCGAGTTTTCATTGAATTGTGTGCTTCAGTCGGGAGGTTTTCAGCAGCATTTGTAAATGATTAGAATCTGGCAAAAACGACTCCACTGATTGCCATGAAGCTTGGCCAGCGTTTTTTTTTTTTTTTTTTTAATTTCTCAGGGAATACTGATCCAAATTTGGATCGTATCGCCTTTGTATTCATGAGGCCTCTGGTTGTTTGGATCTGTTTTGTCTTGCAGAAATCATAAATCCATCAGGCACATCCAGGAATTTCCAGTCTCTTTGTTTTCAGCGACACTGATCAGATCGCGCTCTCGCATTATGATCCTTTGGAAACGACGACTGCGCATTATTATAAATTCAATTCCTTTCCGCAGGTGGTCTACCTCCACGCCAACAAGATCGGCGTGGTGGGAACAGAGGACTTCTGCCCCCCCGGCTTCAACACAAAGAAAGCCATGTACTCGGGCATCAGCCTCTTCAGCAACCCCGTCCCCTACTGGGAAGTGCAGCCCATCACCTTCCGTTGCGTCTTTGACCGCTCTGCCATCCAGCTGGGCAACTACAGGAAGAAGTAGAGAGGCCGTGTCCCCGACGCCCGCCATCTTTCACCACCACAACCGCCACCACCGAGGAAATGTGCATTTGTAAATGAGCGTGTGAAAGTGTGTAAGTGTGTGTGCGAGTGTGTGTTTGTGCGTTTGACCACTGACCGTCAACCCTCTGATCCAACTTTCTCCTGATGGTGGACATGGACCTCAAGCACATTTTTTTTTTTTTTTTTGGTTTGTTTGTTTTTTTACATTGTTTTTTTCCTCCACCGTTATTTAGCTCGGCTTCGGTTGGTATTAAACGCGGCTTGCAGCACACAGCCACTGCAAATCATTGGTAGAGCCGTAATATATTCTCACACTCATACTGTAGCATAGTCATGTGCATCATATGGGACACATCGGTTTTTGTTTTTTTGTTTTTTTTTTTTGCTTTTGTTTTTTTTTTTTGTAGACGAGGCCTGTGGAGCAGGCAGCAAAGCCGAGAATGTTTTCAGTCATTTCTGTTTTCACGAAAGCGTGACTTCCATGGCTTCCTCACGCTTGCTACTCGTCTTCTCTTCCGCTTTTCAATGTCCGGTGAGAACCAAGGTTCCTTTCTAAATTTAGAATAAAAGATATATGTTTTAAATGTCACTCCCAAAGAATTATATGCATGCTTTTATTTTGCAGTTTTCCCGGAATGTCTTTTTGAACGCTCTTTCCACTGCTACCCCATTGTTAGTTTCAAGAGAAGGGTGTTTTGTGCACCTCGACGTTGGTGTGAATATTGGATGTATAGACACTGTATATAAATGCTGTATAAAAACCTCTCATTGCATACAAAAGGCACTAGAACTAATCACAGCTTAAATTTATCATTAATTTATCAACAACAAAGGCGTTCCTCTTAATCTCCAGAGCAGGGGGTCTCCCGCCAAAAGTGTCCTGAAAGAATAAAAACCCTCATGGAAAACCTTTGAGATGGTTGTAATGACAGAAATGACCGTGCATTGTCGTCATCAGTCACTTCCAGCGAAACGAGACCAAAGAGATGGTAAGATGGTCGCAGATGATGGTGCAGGACTCCAGGAGTAGACCGCATCCTGGTCCACTAGCGGGCAGGAAACACCACCTTAGCGTTGCCTAACTTTACGTGACCATCTTTATGGTCCGAGACAAAAAAATATTGACACAAGGAGCACATTCAGCCTCTGTGATCTGCGGCTCTCCAGAGACTGTGGGAATATTTAGGTTAAAGAAATGAAGCGGGAACACAGTGGGCGGGACAAAACTGTTAGCTTCAAACAAGCCTTTGCGATCAGAGAGTCACATCGGTCTTTTGCCGCAACATCTGTAAAGACGTCTGGTCATTTGAGCCGCAGGGGTCAAACGAACCTTTACTGAGACCTCGACTTCTGAGGACCAAGCCTGGATAGGTGGCTCCATCTAGAGATGGTCTAAAACCAAGAAGTGCTTCCTGATCTCAGTCAGGACAGCGGTGGCGAGTGGCAAACCAACGTAGGCTCACAGAGCAGGCAGACAACAAGAAGGTGCAAGGGTTGCGGGGTGAAGCAGAGTCCTTTTCGGGTTTTCGTGTCGACATATAGGGACACAAACCAGCTCTGACCAGAAATCTTCTGCTTTTCCTTTCGGCTTGTCCCGTTAGGGGTCGCCACATACCCCGATGAGCTCCAGCCACCAGATGGCATCTTTCACTCTGTACTACGTAGAAATACATGTGTTTTTTCCTTTCTTCTGACAGCTTTGATTTCCCAAAGAAATTGTCTTTTATCTAAAGCACATATTTCACGTCATTTGGACATCAATTAAAAACTATTTACAACTATTGTTCAAGACATTTACATGAGACCTCAAACAAGCCACAAACAGAAACCGCAGAAGATGTTAAGGTTTGCAAATATTATATTGTAGCGTGAAGTATGGACTCGGTTTCGTCATGTATGTCTGTTGCCCCCATGTGGCACATAGACACATTGCTTCTCTTCACTGACTGACACGCAGAGCCTCAATTTGTCCGTCGTCAAAGCCCCGTAAGCCTAATTACCTGCTTGAGGCTCATTACCCAGCATTTAGCGGGTGTCTGCGAGGGGAGTTTTATGTGCGTGTCTTGCGGCCTTTGGGTTGACGTGTGAAAATCCTCAAACAAGAGCGAGAAAATAACATTTCCATCCGCTTTGGTCGCACAGTAAATTGATGCTTGCGGAGGGTTTTCTTACATCAGTAAAGCGACCAAACCGAACCCAGGACGATGAGTCTCTGATTCTCGACCTTGGTCGTTCTAATCTTTAATCTGACACCAAATCCCATTAGGAATATCCAACTCAGCCCCGCAGATGACCACCTTATCACTAGTGCAGGTTCTCTTGGGCACTTGTGCGGCACATGTGGCCCCACGAGGGCTCGTTTCGACCACATGGCAGCAAGGCAGAGACAGAAGTTGGTGTCTGGCTGGTTGTCTGAGAGGACTTTTATTAGAGGACTCAGTGTGTTGGTGCCAAGGTGGCCCAGAATATCCCTGTTTGCTAATACTGCTAGTGCCCGGACCGGTGAAGAGTCCTGTCGGAGCATGTGCATCCCGTTGGTTTCTGTGCCCTTATTCACCTCCTATGTGTGTGTGTGGATGTCAGCCTGGGAAGGGTTTGTTGTTTTATCATTATAAATTTTATCCCAAGATCTTGTGTGCACAGTGTTATGAAAAAAAGATTCAAGAAGGGAGCTGCTTTTATGTCAATAGTTGTACACGTGGCTGTGATCCAGCGTATTTTGTTTAATGACCAATGATACCAACTGAACCTTTTTGCACCCCAAATGGTTAGAAAATTGGGATTTGTTTGGATCACAAATGTACTCAAATGGACTAAAGTGGCGTTTCTGACCAAATACCAGCCGGCCGGTGCTTCACTGCAGACTTAAAAGGGTACCAAGTTGCATTTCGTCCATTTCAAAGGAAAAAAATCTGACTCCAAGGTCTCCAGGTCGAGGGGGTTTGAATCTAAAACTTAACTTCAAAGTGGAACGGCAGCTGGTGGAACACAAATTTGTACCACGACCAAATAATCCAAGTCGGATGATCTGGTAAGACTTTATAGATGAACTGTAGAATGTCCACAAAAATCTAGCAAATGGCGGTGGAACTTAACCTCCCAGTCGGAGGTAATGCTGAGAACGTGTGTGGAATTAGCTTTTCAGAGGCGACACTGCCATCTGCGCCTGCTGGAGCAAAAGAGCAGCGTGCGACCAATCAAAACCAGTCGCAACACCCTGCCGTGGTTTGACAGCGCGATGAACGTCAGCCAACGAATGGGGGAGGCGTTTTGCCCATTTTCCATCAACGCCCAGCCCCCAGCTAACCCCCTACCCCTTTCCTCCTAATTGTCTTTCAAGAAGGTGAAGCCCCCCGCTCGGTGGTCAATGGAAATTCGGACGATTGTTGGCCTTGAAAATTTGCTGAGAGGAAAGAATGCAGCGGTGGTGTATAAACACTGAAAGAAAGACGAGATGGATGCGATCTGCTTCTACTTAGACTTTCTAACAGTGCTCGGTCTTGCAGACTCAAAGTTATGTAAGACTTTTCTGGCTGTCTCGTAAGAGTTATTTTATTTTATTTTTTTCAGCCTTTCCAAAACCACATTCACAGAGGATTTTTTCCTGCTCATAAGTGTCTGGATTTTCATATTTTTCCGCAGTTTTTTTTTTTTAAAGCCACTATTAGTAGTTGCGCCAAGAACAACAAAGTCTCCGAGGATGCTTTCCAAAAAGTGACACCTCGACCTTTTCTGGTTGCACCTGTTGTCGGTTTTGGACCCTTGCATCCATCCTGGTGACATCTTTTGATTTCCCGCGAGCTGAATTTGCAAGAAAAAGTCGTCAGCACATACCCATCACCGCCATCCACCCCACTAAAACCTTCTCCACCTCCTCCTTCTTCCCAGCCGCCATCCTCCTCTCCTCCTCTTTTTTCCCCTCTGTCTCTCCATCTCCCCCCTCTTTTGCTCTCCTGTCTCTCTCTCTCTCTCTCTCTCTCCTCCCTCTCTGTCTTTCTCCTCTGTGTTTTTCTCAAGAGACATCCACTTTTTTGAACACTGCACTGTTCTACCACCACTGGACCTCCAACCCCAGGCAGACAGTACGCCGTGAGAGGACCCCAGGTAAACGGGCATGTGCAAGGACAGACTTGCTGATTGATTTTGCATTTGATGGGATGATTGTTTGTAAGTGGAGCTTTGGAATTGTTCTGCACTGGTGTTGCAACAAAGAGAATGCATGGGGGGGGGGAAAGGGGTGAGGCTGTTGTCCTTTGCATTAATGGAAATCTCTTTGCAATGCATTTACTGGAACGGTTTAGGACAGAGTCTGCAAAGACTTGTGCTTGTGCATCTTCTGCAGGGCGGTCATAATTTGATGGCAGGGACTGAGGACCTGAGCGATAGATTTCAGGCGAGTTCATGTTGAAGGGTTTTTGGGACATCTGTGTTGCGTTACCACAGCCGTCGCCCTATAAGCGCAGGAATCCCGTGAAGGTGAAAGATGATTTGTTGTTCAGGGTTCAACTCGCCCTCTGGGGTCTCGAGTCTTGAACTCTTGAGTGATTATACAAGGTTCCAGGAGAGTGGGTGTGGCGTTGCTGCTAAATGGAAATCCTCTGTGGGTTTTTTTTTTTTTTTTTTGCTCTTGCATCTTTGTTGAACTTGTTTTAACGTCTCCTTCCCTGCTTCTCATTCACTTTTTAGAAATCATGTTTCCTCTCCGTGTACACCTGTTGGCAGCGCTCGTCAGCCTGGCATTGTGCCAGTATGAGGACTACGACTATGTTCCCCCCTCAATGATAGGACCCTCCAGCGCAAACTGCGACCGCGAGTGCGAATGCCCCATCAATTTCCCCAGCGCCATGTATTGCGATAGCCGCAAGCTGAAGTTTGTGCCCATGGTTCCGTCGGGAATCAAGTATCTGTACCTCCAGAACAACCAGATCGATGAGATCAAGCCCGGCGTGTTTGACAATGTCACGTCCGAGCTCCGCTGGCTGGTCCTCGACAACAACCAGATCACCAACGGCAAGATTGCGTCAGGTACCATCGATAAATTGACCGCCCTGGAGAAACTCTTCTTCAGCCACAACCTTCTCACGGAGCCAGTGGTCCCTCCTTCCAAGTCTCTTGATGAGCTGAAGATGACGCACAACAAATTGAACAAGTTTCCCTCCGGGCTCCTGAATGAGAAGGAGAATCTGACTTCTGTCAATGTACAGCACAACGAGCTCACCTCTGAGGCTGTCGCCGGTGCTTTCAAAGGGTCCAAGAAGCTGCTGTCCCTCGACGTGAGCCACAACAAGCTGAAGAAGCTGCCCGTCGGCGTGCCTGCCTCACTGGAAATCCTCTATGCTGACTACAATGACATCGACAGCATCGGTTCGGGGTACCTGAGCAAGGTGCCAGGCCTGCGGTACCTGAGGGTCTCCCACAACAAGTTGGTGGACTCCGGTATCCCTGCGGGAGTGTTCAACGTGACATCACTGGTGGAACTGGACCTGTCTTTCAACAAGCTGCAGTCCATTCCTGATATCAATGAGCAGCTGGAGCAACTGTACCTCCAAGCCAATGAGATCAACAGTGAGTGGACACCGACACATTGTCTTATTCGTTGTTGTTGTTGTTTGTCGTCGGCATTTATGAGCTAAAAATCAATGTTTTTGACCAAATTCTCTCCTTTCCCTACAGAGTTTGACCTTTCGAGTTTCTGCAAGTTCGTGACGCCTGTCAACTTTTCCCACTTGAAGCACCTGCGCCTGGATGCCAACAACATCACACACCACAGCATGCCCCCGGAAACTTCCGAATGCCTGCGAATGGCCTCCGACATCCTGTTTGAATAAGGAACCCACACCGTCATCCACCATTGATGGATTTACGAGTTGAAATAATCCTCAAAACTCACACATTTGTTCTGACTAAACAGTAGCGGTATTGCAGCATCATTGCCAATAAACACTGATTGGAAAAAATAAAATAAAATAAAAGTATACAATGACAGGGCAGATTTTTGTTTAAAAAGATAGCAAATGTTTTTAGGCAGAGAAAGCAAAAATGTAAATTGAAAGAGAAACAACCCCCCCCCAAAAAAAGCCACAAAAATGACAAACTTTAGAGGTCCTGTAGCTAGGTTTGCTAACGTGCTAGCCTCTTGAATACACATTTTTTGCAGCTCTAAATAAGACAGCCAGTTAGCAACTTGCTTGCTTTAGGCTTGATTATTAAAATAAAACACTTAAAACATTCCAATTTGACACTTTAGCTTGTCGAACGGAGACAAGATGGAGTAAACAATAGTCTCGAGCGTCTCTTTAGTCGTTTTCGTCTTTGTGATTTGTGTTCTGCGTTTAGCATGTGTAGTATTGTTAAATACAGCCATTGCTGTGCAAAGGGCCAGCAAAAAAAAAAAAAAAAGACTGCGTATTCAAATGTTTTGTGTATAATTCATGAATAAATTGTAAAATACTTGTTGACTTCTTGAAAAAAAAAAAGTGAAACGTTAGCTCATGAAGCTAAAACGTCACATATTTGTTTGTTGCGAGAATTGCTGATGTATATCCTTTCCATTACATGCATGAATTCAAATGATTTCATTCTTTTGATAATAAACTACAGCTTTTGCAGTTCTGGCAGTGCTCCGTTGTTGTTTAACGCGCCGTTGTCATAGAATATCCCGTCTTGTCTGGATCCATTCTTTTCCTTCATAACAGAGCCACATTGAATCAGTCACTGCTCATGGATTTACTGTGAGGAACTCCGTCTGAATAAACCATGTTTCCAATACACTTGTATGTATGGAGCTTTTTGGTGTAAATTGTGATCGCACAGAAACACATTGGAAATTCAAATGAAGAAATTTCCCATGGATTTTTTTTTTATGCGGGGTTTCGCGCTAGGTTTAGGTCAGCTTCTTTTTAACTTGATTAGCGAACGTACTACCTTGCATGTTTCGTCAGTACATCAAAACAAGGCACATATTGTACAAAATAATAATCTCCTGGGTGCCAATGATAGAGAGATTTAGTTTTCAAAAGAAGGTTTGTTCTTGCTCACATGGCTAGCTTCAACCATTAGCATCAAGCAAAGCTCTCAGCTACTGATACCTTTTGTAACGTCAAGCTCGAGCAGTGTTTCAAATGTAATTTTTGTGCGTGCTTGACATTTATCTTGGAGTTGATGTCCATATCGCCGAGAGCTAGCCAGGTTAACTGGCTCCACCACATTGCGGTCTGCACGTTTGGCTCTTTGCGTACTCGTTGACACCACTCGTGGTCGGACCGCCAAAAGTCTATTGGGGTTCTTGGCTTGTGTGTACAATGCGCAAGCACGCGGAGACACGTACAGATCAGAGTCATCTGCATTTGAACACAATAGATCCAAGAGCACATTGTACAATGGTCTTTTAGTTGGGGTTTTTGGGTTCTGTGTTGGGGTTTTTTTTTTTTTTCCGCCATACCGCGGTCCACGGACAATGTCGAGAATGTTAAGTGCCGTACTTTAGAGGAGGAAAACATGAGAAAAGGGAACATACTTTTGTGGTTTCTCCTCCATTTCATGCTTCGCCAATTTTGACATAATATGCTCTGAGTCGACTTTCCTCTCGGTCAGGGGAAAGGTTCTGGTTCAAGTGACCCATTTAAAATAACAGGTGGAAACCCCAAGGTAACACTTTACTAGAAGCGAGAGACAAAGCATATGAAAACAGCAACACAACAACAAGAGTTCAGAGACAAAAACCAGGAGGGCATAAAAGACCAGGTGAAACTCAAAACGGGTTGTAACGCCAGGCAGAAATCCAAGAAAAAGTCCCCAAAATATATATACACTCGGTTCTTTTCTGTAATTTGCCACCTGGTTGTCATTTTTGCACGATAAATTAAATTACAATCTCCTCTTCCATGTAATACGTTCGCCAATGAGCTACAGCAGACACCACATGTGCATTAACATTCATTTTGGTCTTGGTCTGGTAACCTGAAGTTGCTTATTAGAGCATATATTGAGTTAAAATATGTGAATATGTTTTCTATTATTTAAACGGCTGGTGTTTCCCTAAGTAACCCAGTACTCGGGTAATTTCCATGGGGTTATTAGGCTTCTTCACGTGTTTTTATGATGTGAAGATCTTGATTTTCCACGCTGTCATTGACATTCTGTTCCTAGACAATGTCCTTATAAAGTTTCTAAGCTCTTGCTAGCTTCAGACAACATTTCAAAGTTTCTCTTTGTGAATTCCAAAAATCCGCAACTGTGTTCCGCTTGGACCACAAGAAAAACCTATCCGTCCATTTTTCAAGCCGTTTAATCCTCACAAGGGTCACAGGAGTGCTGGACCCTAACCCTATCCCAGGTGACCCCGGGCGAAAGCCGGACCACACCCTAAACTTGGCTTTAAAAAAGGGGGTTAGGATCCTGAACCACTTATTACGTGTGGCCTGAGACCTTTGAGCGATAAAACTGAGCAATCATTAATAACAAACATTGACAAGTGAGGTGCAAATCCATGTAGGGTTAGGTGAAGACCAGCTGTGTAAATTCCTCCACACCAAACCCAAATGAGTAAAACAACACTGTTGGACCAACGACATCCCAGTTGTCGTACAATCATCCTCATCACTGCACAAGGTGTAAGCTTGCTGACAAATCAATGTACCTGGAGACTGGAGACCATCTGTGGTCTGTACATAAACCACTTACTGATCAAGTTACCTGGGAAAGCAAGTAACGACAACTATTTTGATTTCAGAACTTTTGTAACATTTGAGTCTTGCCTAGACCTCCGTTCAGTTCAAGGTTAGAGGAGTGATTTAATCCTGTTGAAAGTGTCTTTGCTCAACTGTTAGGACATCGCTGGTGCTAAAGTCATCACATTTGACACACCAATTTGACGTACTAACTTTGGGATTCACAAAGGCACCAGGAAGCTGGAGTGTGGCGCCTTCCCTCACGCAAGTCACAAAGGATTATCCTGTTGCATCCCGGCCTGTGTCGTCATCGCTGGAAAGAAGTATTTGTTTCGGAAGCAACGGGCCTAATGACTTTGCATTAAATTGAAATCCCCTGAGATTAAAGATGACCTTGTGCCCAACAGGGACCACGTCTTTACCTGGCTTTGATTAAAGATCTTTGACCACGGCAATAATTCATTTAGGGTAGACCAGGTACAGTGTGTAATCAGCTGTTCCTTTGCAAGGACGCGTACTCTAAACTCAAATCCGTTGTCTGCATGTCAAAGAAAAGACGATTAACCCCGGCTACACGGCAGATGTTGGCAGCTCCGAATTAACAAAAAGTTTGGCAGCGACCCTCGGGGATTTGTTCGTTAAAAAGAGATCAAGTGCAGCGCACGGAATTAAAAAGGACTAATGTACATGCAGACGGAAGCAGACGGGCTAGAACAGGTAGCGGTGCATTGACCTCTTTCTAAATGGGCCAACGTCTCGAGTCTTGTCGAGGCTTAACATGCGAGTCCTCATTGGTCAGTCGAGGCTTTGAGTGACAAGCTAGCATACTCTGAATGAAAAAAAAAAAACGTCTACAAATACAAGGAGGCGAGTTCCACTGGCTCATCAGCCTTGATAACTCCAGGGAGAACACTTCTTTGACAAAGTTTGAGGTAGGTTTCTTGAAGACTCAAGACTTTAGTCTTCCGTCCTTACCTTAGGCAACACAGTCGGTAATCAATTTTAGTGACAAAGCTTTGATAGCAGTAGAACCTGTAGCACATTTCTTCAAACAGGTATCCCGCCTTTGTCTTTGAAGAGTGTCCATCCGTGGAAAAAGAACGCCTGACGTAAAGTTAGTTCGCGGAGTGCATTAAAAATTTGAACCAGATGTCATCTGTAGTGGGCTGAAGTCGGAGGACAGGAGAAATATGGACAACAAACCTGATCTCGTCTGTTTTCGTTTTGGAGTTGCAATGCAAAGCAGATATTCATCTAGGCACCAGCATGCGTCTTTGTACAGATCGTCCTGAAATTTAGGCTTTAAAGTTGACCTCGTGCTATCATTTAACCCCGATCCGGATGTGCTTGTTCTATCAGACAAAGGGGTGATGGATTTAAAACTGGTTTATCAGAATTATAGTATTAATAATGATATTTGCAGGCAAAAAATAGTTGGTATAGTTAGTTAGTCTTCAATATATGTCCCCAATATGTCTTTCTACTCTTTTCCACCCCAAGGTGGCCATCAAAATGGATCCCTTTCTGAAGCTTTTCAGTGCCATGTGGCTGCTTGGGACAGTACTGAGCCAAGATATGCAATATGAAGAACTGATGGCCCAAATCCGAGCATGCCCTCAAGAATGCCGCTGCCCTTCCAACTTCCCTCGTGCAGTCTACTGTGACAACAAAGGTCTGAAGAGCATCCCCCAAATTCCTCCGCTCACTTGGTACCTGTACCTACAGAACAATCAAATTCAAGTGGTCTCAGCAGACGCCCTGCGCAACGCTACCCAGCTGCGTTGGGTGAACCTGAGTCGCAACAAAATCACCAGCGAGGGAGTGGAAAAAGGAACCCTGGAAGCAATGTCACGCCTGGAACACCTCTACATGGATGACAACCTTTTGTCCTGGGTGCCGTTTCCTCTCCCGGCCAGTCTTGAGCACCTAAGTCTCTCTCGCAATCGGATCTCCAAGATTCCTGACGGAGTCTTCTTCGGCCTGGATAAATTGACCCTCTTAGATCTGCAGGGGAATAAGCTGATGGATGACGCCGTGACCGAGGTGAGCCTGAAGGGTCTTAACAACCTGGTCCAGATCAACCTTGCCAAGAACCAGCTAAGCAGCATGCCTCTTGGCCTGCCGCCCACCACCACTCAGCTCTTCCTTGACGGTAACAACATTGACAAAATCCCCGTGGGCTACTTCAAGGGCTTGCCCAAGATGGCTTTCCTCAGGCTCAACCACAACAAGCTCGGCAGCAGCGGTCTTCCGAGCAACGTGTTCAACATCTCCAGCATCCTGGACCTGCAGCTTTCTCATAACCTCCTCACTGAGGTGCCCCTGATCCCTCCAGGCCTCGAACAGCTGTACCTGGACCACAACAACATTAAGAGTATGTTTCCCATGGATCCACTTGTACGAACGTGTGAAACAAAGTGTGGTTATAATTGTTTCTCGTTTGTTTTCAGGTGTGAGTGGCTCCAACGTCTGCCCCGTTGACATCAATGCTGCGGATGCTAACGACAGCGCTCCTCAACTGCGCTACCTCCGACTGGACGGCAACGACATTGAGCCCCCGATTCCGAGGGACGTCATTCTGTGCTTCCGTCTTCTTAGGTCCATTGTCATCTAAATTGAGAAACGTGTTCATTCACGCAAAGAACAGTCTACAAACTGGACGCCTGTGACAAAGACCATTTTTTTGGTTTTCAAGAATTGTAATCAAATCGGGCAGTTTAATGGACCACTAGTTGTGCCTTCAATGTACAAATCTGTTGATCACTGAATGACATTGGAAGACCTCGTATTTCAAACGAATGAGGTCCTCTTTGGACCTCTGCTTGTTTTATAATGTTTTGAGCTGAGGTGTAGACTGACTAGCACTTATATACTTCTGTACTTTTGATATACTCATATTCTGTAGTGGTCATTTATTTTGTATCCATGGTTCCTTTTGGGGTTGCGCTCCTTGTATATCTGAAAGAGTTAGATTTTCTTATGTTCTTTTTGCGTTTTAATAAAAATGCAGGATGTCCTGTACATCCCAGAGTCGTTCCCACTGATTGAGGTCAAGAATTCTTGGTATCTCTCTGATTCTGATACCAGATCAGATCCAGATTTTACCCAGGTCGATACTTGCGCGGATCTGTGGCTGAACTCAGATCAGCTGTGAGCACATCTGAGCTTGCCCTGAAAAAGGAGGGCCTTCCTCGAAAAGGGGGGGGTGGGGGGGGGACTTCCTCTCGGCTCCATGCTCACAGGGGTTCCTCACAGAGGTCCTATTGTGTGCACGGGCCCGTGGACCATACACACATCCACCAACTCACACTCACACACACGTTTCGATTTCACAAAGTGAACTATTTTAGGGTGACAGAAACACTCTCCAAGCAAAATAAGGAAAGGAGGGGGGGGGGGGGGTCGACTCAAAGGGGTGCCTGCTCTTTGACATCTGTTGTCTTGTTCTTTGTGTATGATGTCCAAGTGTGCGTATGCAGTGATGTGCTTGTATTTGGGATGAGGTGGATGCTCCCCACTGCCCCCTCCCTATAAGCGAGTAACCAAAAGCAACCTGCTCCGGTCCAATCAGCCTCAGTGCCCACCTTCACACGTAAGCGCCAGGGGCACTCGGGTCTCTCAGACCCTACACATGCAAACGCCATAGATACTTGTGTCACCGGGACACACACACGTCGGTACACACCCGCCGCCGCCGGCCCCCCCGCCCTCATTGAAGCACCTCCGCACGACCCCTTTGCCATTGGCCGAGTCGCGAAGCCCTCAGCATCTCCATCACAGCTGAAGGGAGCATTCCGGAGAGCGAGAGACACAGGTAAAACGTCCTCGCAGCTGCTATCTTCGCAATAAGGAGAGGGAGGGGTGCACGGGGGCTTCCTAATTGACCCGTGGATTGAGTTTGGGGGTGCTACAGGTGACAGATTCTTTTCCTTGATGATTAGGATCCATCGGATAGTGTTTTTAATGACCCTAAGGCCGGATGGATGAGGATGCTTTTTATTCGGGATGTGCATTCCTTGCGGGAAAAATGAGTTGACCATTACTGAACTCTCTAAGGCGCAGCTGCGCTTGGGCTGTTGCCTTAAGTTGGAGGAAGCCACAGGTGACAGATTTTCATCCTTCATGATTAGAATGCACTGATGGTGGTTTCATGACCTTCCTGTATGGGGATGTTTTTGTTTTTCAATTCCGGTTGCCAATTCCTCGCGGTTTTAGAAGTTTAACACAGCTTGCAAATTCTTTTGAGTCATTTGCTAGAGTTCGGAAAAGCTCCAGGTGCCAGATAATTGACGTACGAGGATGTTGTCCGCGGCGATTGGCGTTTCTTTGCATCTCGAACGGGCTTACCCTTGCTCACCGGTCTCAAAAATTAAGCCACGGTGGCATTTTGACTCATTTACTTGATTTTAGGAAAAGTGCAGGCAAAGATTTGTCGTCCTTGGTGATTGAGACGCAATGAACGAGGCTTTTCTCATCTTTGCAACGGATGTATGATGCTGTTTTTATTTTTGTGGTCGATGTTACTCTTCACGTTAAGATCTTGACGGAACTCACTCTTGCTCAGCCGACCTCGTTGCACTTGATCAAATTGACGCGAGTGTGGGAGTGCTCCAGATGAAGGAAATGGTTTCCTTGGTGATTGAATGGTAGTTGGGTAGTTCTATGATACAGCATGAGGACGTTTTCGCTTTCGGACCTTAAACGGGCTGACTATTGCTCAACTTTGGCTGCTACCTTTGATTTTGACGGGGTTTGTCTTTTGTTTTGGTTGTTTTTTTTTGGGATGTTTGAGGATCTTTTGAATTGGGTTCATTCCGGTTGACTTTCAATGGATTCTGCCATGTTGACGCGCGGGAAACGAACTTCGCCTTGCTAACGTGTCACTGAAGCGAAGCCATATTTGGCATCACGTAATTCTGCCCACCCTGACAGGCACGTGAGGATGATCTGAACGCGGTTGACTTTCTTTGGACTTCGGGGTGTTGATTTGGATGAACGCATTCAGCACACTTCTGTCTTATCGACGTTCTGCGCTCTGCGATCTTGGAAAACGGGGTTTCAGGAATGTCCGACGCCGGGCTAAGCAAGCATTTATCATGGCCACAATAAAAGCACACTTCTGTATCCAATCTAATCGTGCAATGAATTCATATTCTTACGTCTTGTGATGCATGAAGACGATTTGAGGCGTCTCTCTCTCTCTCTCTCTCTCCCTGAGACAGTGTGCATCTGTGAGACCTTTCCAAGTGTGTGTTATGTGGTTGTATGTGTGTGCGTTTCCTCGCAGTCCCAAAAGCTGACTGCCATCCTGTCCACAAACCTCGGTGGAATTTGGAGTTTGAGTGCTGAGACAGGCAGTGACCAGGCCCTCATAAAGGCCCTCTGTGAAGGGCCAAGGGGTCGAGCGAGCCTTGAACCGGACCCCTCCTCCCTTCTCATTTCTCCCCTTGACGATCTCTCCGTCTAACCCTGAGGGCCAACATCTTGTCCACGTTTCTCTCTCTCTCTCTCTCTCTCTCTCTTTCTTCTTCTTCTTTTGGTTTTCATCCTCCCTTGCTCTCCATTTCTCTACTCCGGCCTGGAGGACTCTCGGATCTTCCTTTTTTTTTTTTTTTTTTTTTTTTACCTTGAGCACGCCGAGACTTGGCTGCACCTGTCACACCAATAAATCCCAATCCTACGGTCGACGCAAACTCATTAGGAGCTTGTTATCATATGCTAGAATCCGGATAGTCGCAAATGCCTCGCCTTAGATCGAAGTGGGACACAAGCAAGAACCGAGGATTTCCAAAGTAAATAGGAGCAAAAATTGTGCTCCACAGTGGATTCCATGCCAAACCTAATATTAACTGAAAAATGGATACAGTTCCCCCCCCCCTCTGTCAATGGTATTTGCTCCCTAAAATTTAATTGGCTCCGACTTGGCTCACCCCTTCGACAAGTTCACGTAAAAGTTGGCCCTACACACACACACGCATAAAACAGAAGCCCCTCGGATTGGGCTGATCTGGTCGGTCCCGGTTCCTGAATTGTAACACACTAGCGGGTTCGGGTTAACGTCACGCGAGCAAGTGCGCAACAACGCAGACTGTGTTGGCAGGTATACAAGTTGTCTGAATTAAAATGGAGATTCCCAACTCTAAACTGGAATACTTGTCAAGTCAGGTAGCTTAAGTCAAAGTCAAGACTCTTGAGTACCAGGTCTAAAGTCAAATGAAGTCTTTCTTAAGCCTTGGGCAAGCAAGTCATAAAACTGGCAACTTGAGTCAAGTCGTTTGACTGGAGTCCCCCAGAACCACTATTATATATTAATACTTCCAAAGAGATTTGAGAGTGGCTCGCGAAATTAATAATAATAATACATTTCAAGCCGCGCTAACTACACGTACACTTTTCTCTGCGTCCCAAAGGCCAACGATGAAGACGCTCGTGCGACTGGTGCTGGGACTGCTCATCCTCAAAGCGGCGGCGGCCAACCCCCGGTTTTCCCGGCAAGCCGACCTGGACTCGTACGACGACGGCAACTACGACGTGGAAGACGTCAACTCGGAAAACCAGGAGTACGACTACGAGGACGGGCCGACCATCGAGGATCCCGAGGTGAGCCCAAAGCGCCCCCCCCCCCCCCCCTCCGGTACCGTCGGTACGGCAGAATCGAGAATTCTTGTTCACCGAGCTGCAAAAACGCAACAAATAACATTGACGGTGCGGTTGAGTCTTTTTTGGGAGCAGGTCAGCGGGACGAGACTCCTTCCAAAGTCTGGAAGCATCTCCAACTCGGCAGATTGACTGCGACTCTAAATGAATGAATTCAAGACCGCGATTGGCCTTGGCAATAAGCAACAATGAAGGGTGATTTTTTTTTTCCTGCTCATCTTGAGTTTTTTCCCACCAAAAAACGGGATTCCACAACTGGTTTAGCTCAGCTCCAGCCGTCTGATGTGGCAAGCCTGCGAGGCATATGCTTCATCTATCATAGTGCACGTCGGCTGCGGGAAGACAAGATTCGAGGCAAGTGAGAAGTCAAACGCGGCGAGACGTTAAGCCTGGAGACTTCATGCGATGTCAACAAGTTTAAAAGTGGCTTTTAATACCCCCATTTCTCACCGAAGCAATGCAGTAGGCAGCAAAACCCAAAGACCGCGAGACCATTGGATCAAAAAGAGGAAGAAAACTCCTTCTTGTGGACTAATATGGGAATGGACTGACTACAAAATGTGATAGCCGACTGTAACGACAGCCCAAAAATAAAATAGCTTCCCCGAAGAAGCTACACATCCAGAAATATGATATTTCGGAAAATCCTAAAACCTGTTCGGAGATCCCCCTTCCACTCCCCAAAAATGATTAAAAATGCTTTTTGCTCCAAGAGAAAACACGCTACGTTGCACATGTAATTTTCCAGTATCTGTCCCGTCTTCAAGTGGGTTTCGACGTGTTTTTCAGCAGATTTTGTCCATGTGCATCAGCTGTCAAGGGAATAATGAAGCACGAGGATGAGCGCCATGCCTCTGGAATGCTGAGGCTCGACTTTCCGCTTCCAAGCTTCGAGCGTGTGTATGTTTTTGCAATTTATCTTCCCGAGGGGCAGCAGAAGCTCATCGGTGATGTAACTGGAGCAAACCTCCGTTTTTGTTTGTTTTTTTTTCATGGCCTACAATTATACAATTTGAACCCTGCATTCGGGTTTTCTGCAGGGTACGCTTGGAAAAGCGAGAAAATATTAACGGGGGCGGGTCGTATCGTGCCGTATCGCTTTTGTAACGTGCAACCGTACGCCTTGCACTTGAGTGAAGTTAAGACAAAGCAGGAATATTGGCTTTGTGTCGGTCCTGTTGGTACACCCATGCCAACTTTATTTTGAAAAAAAAAAAAAAACTCAGATACTTTATCTGCTATGCCCAGCCACAAATATTCTGACGGAGCAGGACACCGCACGGGCGCGATATTAAGTAGTTTTAAAAGCGGTGTAGCGTCTCCCTGGCTGAATGCGCCCAGTGACTATTATACTACGTCGCGGGGCAGGGACATACTGTCGGGCTTTGACTCCACGCTTACATTGAGCGTTAGCTGTTTTTGCTGCGCGTCTGCTTGCCAGCTTTTGGCCTCTTCTTCCCCCACGGATGAATATGTTTGTTTTGGGGAAAGGGCGGTGGGTGAAGGGATGGGGGCGGGGGGTCGGGGTTAGCTCTTTCAAAGGGCTGCCTTGTTGCATCCCGCACTGTCATTCTGCCAAAACTGTAAAACATTGGGACATCTCTTAATTGCTCCTCCTAATGACTTATTAGCTTGGTTGGGGGAAGACCTTCTCGGAGTTCCTACGGAACGTCACTCTGTTGTTTTGCTATAAATTTGCTATGATATCGCGCTACAATGTTTTTGCAAAATATGAATTCATGCAGTTAGTTACCGTGTGTGTCTTGGTTCCACAAGGACCATAGACTGGGCCTTTAACTGCATGTTTAAGGAAGTCTCAGGTATTACCTGTGCTGTGTGGTGCGTGAGGGTTCATTGCCACCAGCTGGAGGAGGCTTGAACTGCAGGGTTGTGCTGAATAATACTGTTAATTTAAGATTCTATCCACAAAAAAAAAAACAAAAAAAAAAAAAACAGTAGATTTCAGATCAGTATCATATTATTTAGTGCTTATTTCAGTGACTAGTGGTGGGAAACCGTAAGTATTGAGGTGAATATTGATGAGAACGGTGGTGGATTTAGAGCGTGGAGGGTAGACGGAATCTCTGCTGCTATCCGTTGTTGGATCCTGACCCAACAGCCAATTGTAGTGTGCCGCTTCCACCGATTCTCTAATAGGATACGATGGGAAAAATGTTTTTTTTTTTTTTTTTTATGTATCCCCAGTTATGATCTTAAACAAGGCGAATTTGATTACAGTGCTTGACATTCAAGACTCGGGGCTATTGTCTTCTCCTCAGATAGAGATTGGCACCCTGGCCCCACCCGACTACAACTACCCAATGCCTGAGGCCTCACTGGAGGAAGAGGAGGAGGAATTGCCCCTCAAGCCCCAGCTCATCCATCAGGGCTCGGGGGGGTCCGGCGTTCTCATGGGCCCGGACACACAGAAAGGTCTGAAACAGCTCAAGCCCATCACAAACGGGAAGTCACTTGAAATTCGAGGTGATTGGAGGGTCTCGGAGTTGTGCAAGCAGCATTGCCCTTCGACAGCAACAACTAATATATTTGAGTTGTCACCATCTTTTCTTTGTGCATGTGTTCCATTTAACTAGCTGTCATTGGTTAAATGTGTCCTGTTTGTTGTCTGTCTTTTAATACCTAATCTTGTCTCTAACAAGAGGTGGAGCTGCGTCTGACGCCCATTGACATCCTTCATGTCTCCGGGGATTTTGGGGGCTCGGTGGGGTCTGGTGCCTCAGGTGCCTCTGGGGTTTCTGGGTCAGGAGGCTCAGGGGACTCGCTGGTCTCGGGTGCCTCTGGGGGTTCCGGTGATATTGTCTTCATCTCCGGGGCTTCTCAGGAGATCCAGAGCAGCTCTGGAGGATCAGGGGAATTCTTGATGTCAGGGGATGTAGATTTCTTGGTATCAGGGGATCTCTCTGGATCTGAGGAGGTCCCCGGATCTGGGGAACTTCTGATTTCTGGGGATATCCAAGAATCAGGGGATTTCCTGATATCTGGGGATATTTCTGCGCCAGGGGATCTCTTGATATCGGGAGATATTTCAGGATCCGGAGATCTCTTGATATCTGGGGATACCATGGGATCGACAGCTTCTGGAACCTCTGGGGACTTTGGCTCCGGAGGTTCTGGAGTTCTCATCGAATTAGGATCTGGGGGATTTGGTATTGCCACTGAACTCCCTCTCGGCTCCGGAGGGTCTGGGGACCAGTTTGGTTCTGGGTTCTCGGGAGAGCTCCTGACCTCAGGTGCCTCCGGAGGCTCTGGGGTTTCTGGAGACACCGATGAGTCTGGGGAATCAGGGATAACGTTATTACCTGGAGGTTAGTACTTTTAAGACTTGTCACTGTGTTACTTGTAACCACTGTCACCCTAATCTGCTCTTTATTCTTAAATGTGAGCAAACGATTTGGTCGAATCTCCCTCCCACATCTCATCCTCCTAATGTTTCTCTTAACAACATCACCTTGGCCCAAACAAGAGGTGGAAATGTCTCTCATTCCTACAACTATCCCACAAGAGGCATCGGGTACTTCTGGGGATTTCTCGGGAGTTTCAGGAACCTCGGGGGATCTTGGAGTGTCTGGAGACGTAGAGGTCTCCGGAACTTCTGGTGTCTCTGCCTCTGGAGAACCCGAGGAGCCTGATATAATTCTGATTCCTGACACTGATAAAGGTCAGTATCTAAACTAGATTCAAGACATATGACAAAGGGCATTTTGATTTGTTAATGGTGGTGCCGGTGGAGTATCTCTGCTTACTAACACTCAAAAGTGATTTCCATTTAACGATTGTTAAATGCAACAGAAACATTCTTGGTAACACTGCTAACTACTGCGGCAAACTGTTTCCCACTGATTGCCAGACTTGTGGTTCACGTCCATGCTCTTCTAACCTGTTTCCTCAACGCCTAATCTTGTCTCTAACAAGAGGAGGGGCTGCTTCCAACACAAGAGACCCCTCAGGAGGGTACTGGTGGTGTAGAAACGACACTGGGCTCTGGCCTACCAGAGCCCAAGGAACCCGAAGAACCTGAGGTTGATACGAAAGGTGAGCAAAGAATGGCGCACAAAATAAGGAAACCGAGTTCCACATGTATTCGACGGCAAACCACGGTCACATAGCTATTATACAACGTGCTTTCTGGCTCTTACTATTATGTTCCCTTGCTTCCCCATGATTGCTTTTCTTGTGGCCTTCAGGTATGCCCACTTGCTTGCTGTGTACGTGTCTTGGTGGTTCGGTCTACTGTGATGACTTGAAGCTGGACAGCGTACCGCCTCTGCCAAAAGACACCACTCACTTCTATGCCCGCTACAACAGGATCACCAAGATCAACAAGTCTGACTTTGCCTCCATGAGTATGTTCCATATCCAGTGTTGGCCTGATCCGCTGATCCAAAGAGCTGAGATCATGGTCTCTCATTACTTTCCAGACAAGCTGAAGAGGATCGACTTGACGGCCAATGCCATCTCGTCCATCGACAGCACGGCATTTTTGGGTCTGCCGGAGCTTGAGGAGCTGGTCATTAGAGAAAATCACCTTTCACAGATGCCCGCCCTGCCGGAGACCATGACCCTAATCGACGCCAGCCACAATAACATTGATTCCAAGGGTATTCTCAAAGAAGCCTTCAAGGTGTGTTTATCAATCTGAGAAAGAATAGCATCGATTAGTCCTTTGCAACTCAACCTTCAAACAATTCTTATGGAATCCAGGACATGACTGGCCTGCTGTACCTGTACCTGACGGACAACGAAATTGACTACGTCCCTGTGCCTCTGCCAGACAGTCTTCGATCCTTACATTTACAGGTAGGTTCTTGGAAGCCTCGTGTTTTGAAGGACCCTGGTCTTCGATTCTCTGGCTGTTTTCAGGCCTTCGGCAGTTCAATTGGTAGAAAGGACTGCAGTGGGAAAACCCAGATTCTGAAAGACTCTGTCAAGTGATCTTCCAGACTTGTTTCAAAATATTGTACATTAAATATGTTTGATGATAAGTGCTGAAAACATGTCCAGAGTGTGAGAACAAGTTAGTCCTGAATTGTTGAACTCTTTTTCACCATTTTAGTTGTTTGGATTTTTTTGGGAACCGCTAATACCAAGTCCATGTACGCACTCAGGCTTTCTG
This sequence comes from Syngnathoides biaculeatus, assembly GCF_019802595.1. Classification (NCBI taxonomy): domain Eukaryota; kingdom Metazoa; phylum Chordata; class Actinopteri; order Syngnathiformes; family Syngnathidae; genus Syngnathoides; species Syngnathoides biaculeatus. The sequence goes on along the minus strand of NC_084659.1, from coordinate 7,345,738 downwards.
GCAGGAGATGGCCCTCCCCCACTGTATATAAGAAGCCTACTGAGCACCATCATTCCGTCAGTGCCGAGCCCACTAGTTCTCTAGTCCGAGGAGCGGTATCATAGCTTTAGTAAACACTGTAGCACACGTTATTCAGCTTGCGGCTCACACTACAGACATTTGAGTCACCACTGAAGTTCAGCGGGGTGTATCTTTAGCGCATTCAGGAAACAGATAACAACATGATAGCTCAGTTGGTCATGCAAAAAACTGTAGTGAAAAAAACAGAGAACTGTGGATCACCTTGCTTATCAGGCTCTAAGAATGAACTATATTGGGAAAACTGATACTTGTGGTAAATTGAGTTATTGATAGAGTAATGCTTGACCAAGCTCAATTCCTTGTAAGCACCATTTCAGTTCTGTTCAGTTCTTCCCAGTGACCAGTCTATGGTGTAGTCAGTCGGACCTTTGCTGGAAATCAGCTTTGGCAGGCTCAAGCTCTCGGTGACCCTGCACTGGATAAGTGGAATCGTATCTCACTAGGAAAGTTACAAGTTCTTGGCTATTGTTGACTCTAATTATTGCTCGTTGTTGCTAAAATGCAGAATTGCAGTGGTCCTTCCAGAGATTCTTGCAGGAGTTTGCCAGTTGAAATCCGCCTCCAAAGAACATACCCACTCATCCTCTCAATCCTTCCACAGCGCAACAACATCCAGACAATGCACGAGGACACCTTCTGCAACCTGCACGACTTCAACTACATCCGCAACGCGCTGGAGGACATCCGCCTGGACGGCAACCCCGTCAACCTAAGCCGAACCCCGCAGGCGTACATCTGCCTGCCCCGCATCCCGGTCGGCGACCTCATCTAAAACACGCACCCACACACCCCGAAACGCAGCGACCGCCACCACGCATCCCTGTAGCTATCGACCACATACGTGCACGGGGGCGTGTGGACAATCGTCCTTCGGCGGCCTTCCACGCGCTGCTGAGATACACTATTTTGCGGAGAGCTACCACTCTGCGTGGATATCCACGATTCCATAAACGCGTGAGATGTGAGTGACACACGTACACACACGCTAACCAACAATAACAGAAGCGGAACTATTCCACAACTTCCTTTTGGACTTAAACGTCACCCCTCAACTGAATGTTTCTGTCTGGCGCTTGCTCACAACAGGACCGTTTTTTGTTTAAAGATGTTTGTTTTGTAAAGATGAAATATAAATATTAAATAAATCTCTTGGAAATGTAAACTTATTGAAGGCCGGAGCTCAATGGAAGGTGATATATTGAGTATCTAATGCAATAAAAGACGCATTTTAAACAAGCATTTGTTGTAAAGTCTGTACTGTAATATAAAAATTTATATAGGGTGAAGGTTTGGAGGGGGGGGGGGGAGTGAAAAGGTGATTGACTGTGCACAATATCTTATGCTCAAGACTATTGTTCATGATTTCGGGAGAAGGATTGTGGCGAAGAACAATGCCAACAGGTTGCTACTGTGTGCTCTGTATGGAATAACCACGAGTGAATAAAGTTGCTCTGAAGACCTCTTCCAAAAAAAACAGCTTTTTTATTATTATGATTGATTATTGTTTAAACTTTTAACTTAACAACATCACAGCATGCCAGTTTGGCTTCATAAAGTTCCAGATATGAGTTTTTCCAAACAAGTCCAGGAACCAGTCAGTCCTGTCCTTTGAGCCGTGGTCCTTGGTGGCCTCTCGGCAGGCGATAGGTTCCCCAGCCAACGCGGCTTTCCGTCTTTCCGGCAAAAAAAAAAAAATCTTTCTCCCATGCTATCATTAGCCCCTCGCGCTTCATCAGGACTTGGTCCCGGACCAGGATGGTGAGCTCCTGCTCTACCAGAGCCCAATCTTTTTGTAGGGTCATGCACGCCAGCCCCATGGCCAGTTTTTCCCTCTCTGTCGAACTTCTGGCTACCTTCCGTCCCATACTCATCACCATCTCCGTTCACCTCGATTTTCAGGCCTACGTTTGCTACTTCCGCCGGAAAGATGATCTCTGGGGCGATCTTTATTCTTGGCACAGATTTTCAAGACCAGTGTTCTAGACTGACCTCCATCCCGTTCTCCATCAGAGTTGACAGAGGACAAATATAACAACGGTCATTGTTCTTAAGCGCCGATGACGGAAATGTGTCAAAATCCACTGAGTGAATATTAATGTCGGTAAGTTTTTTTGAGAATCAGATCTGAGATGACACGCTGTGGCGACCCCGAAAGGGACAAGCCAAAAGAAGATTCAGCTTTCACGGTCAAGTGTGTAAAAACACACAAGGAATTTTTCTCCGGCAGTCGTCGCTGCCCTGGTACAACATTCGGAACAGAGAACAAGGAACAACATAGGAAAAAGAAAAAAAAAAAGAGACATTTCTAATGTAATATAATGCAAGATGGAGATGTTTTTACATACCTTGTTTCATTTTTTTTCAGGTTTTGCACATTTTTTGGGAAGCTTGAGAGTAGTTCAGTCTGTGTTGCAAGCTCATATATCTGAAGATAAATAAATTCACAAAGAAGTTGTACTTAGTCGTGCCAGTAGATTCGGTGAGGAGGATACAGGAAGCTAATCATGGATAACGATTGACGTCCCTCCTTGCCAATTGATGCAAGGACGATGCTACTGCCATAGGCAATGGGAGAGCAGGTCCATCGGGCCACTTTCAAACCAAGATAATGTACAGGATGTTTACGTTTGGTGGAATCCAGCCCCGGTTTGTTTCCTTTGGTATCCTTAATTTACTTTTAACTAGAGACATTTTTTTTTTTGTTCCGGGGAGGCTTTTCGTAACCTGATTTTTTTATTTTTTATTTTTCATTTACTGGAGACGTTTGACAGTAGCGGTATGACCGTATTCTAAATTGAACATGGTGTAGTACGCAGTGACGCCTGAGAGCGGCAGCGTTGTGCTTTCCACGCGTCGACTCCCGAGAAGAAGAAAAAGGGTAGTGACGTCACATTTTCAACAAGGATGGCGGTTGATTTGACGCCGCGATTTCGACGACTTAACAGCCAGACGCGAAGTTTTCGCGACAATTTGCACTGCCGCGGTGAGCTTGGCATGTTTTCAAAGATGGATACTTGTGAGATTTACTTCAGCCTCGGTTAATTTGTTTTTGTCGACGAACGAAGTGTCAAAACAATATGGCGCATTAGCATTTGGTTGTTGTCCAGAAAGAAAAAACAACCGAACCCTTTTGTCGAAGTAAAAAAATAAATCCAGCTTCGTATGTTGTAAAAATTGATTCAGCCACAAACCTATGGTGGCCTGGAAGTACAAAGCAATATACAGTAACAGGCCACTGGTTTTGTCAAGGTCAGATGATTGAAAAATTACGACTTGTCTTTTATTGTTACCTCCATCTTGAAACCATATAAATATTTCCTTCCTATAAAAATTTTCCTTGACATTGTGCATTAATCCTTTACTGTAGATTATTACTGATACACATGTTATGTTGCAATGCATTTACTATCCATATTTACACCTATACCTCTGTATTCTGTATCTGTCTAGCAGGTGTAGCTGGTCCTTTCGGAGCCACCCAGCTGTGGCACAACATCATCCGCGCCCTGCGCGCCCAGGTGGAGGTGCGTCGCCGCCGCAGGCACCTGCGCGTGCACGCCAACAGCTTCTCGGGCGCGGACGCGGTGGACGCCGTGCTGAGCTACCTGATGCAGAACGCAGCCTTCGGCGGCGGCGGAGGCGAGTTGTCGCGCCTCACGGCCGCCCGGCTCTGCCAGGCCCTGATGGAGGCCAGGGTGTTCGAACCAGTCGGGGGGAAACTCTTTCGCCGGGACAAGGAGACGACGTTCGAGGACGGCGGCGGGAGCCTGTACCGCTTCTTGGAGTGCAAGGAGCAGGAGTGCGACAGCGACACTCACGAGGAGATAAAGATGAAGATGAAGAGGAACAAGCATTCCAGGTTACAGAAGATTTTTAGTCTGCCTGACAGTAATCTTTCGCAATTCACCCAGGATAGAGACCAAAAGATCGCGAGTAATTGACACCCACTGTGAACAGTGGACCACAAATACTCCGGGAAGTCCACTAGTGAGTTCTGAATAGCGCAAAGTAGTTTTTTTTTTTTTTTATGCAGGTTGAATGACGTGCACACAATCGCCAATCCTCTCGCCGCGGGGCCTGACAAGAAGGTGGAGACGCTCCTGAGGTCCATCAACCTGCGGCCGTCCCCGCCTTCGACCGCGTCCCCCTCCCTGCCTCAGACAGGTCAGTCCCCGAGAGAGCCGCCTTGTTCCCGTGAAGTCAACCGAGCGACTCCGCCGTCTCCCCCTCCCCCTCCCCCCCGCAGCGGTAGAGGAGGTGTGGAGGCGGAAGGCGCTGCTGCAGCTGCTGCAGACGATGGAGCTGCCCGTGCTGGATGGCATCCTGGCGTCTCCTGCCGGGGTCCACGCTGGGGCTCGGAGGGCTCCACTGCAGGACCTGGTGATTCCAAACACGTGCCTGGAGAGGGATCTGCCGGACGCCCTCAACCTTCCCAAGTGAGTTCCTCTCGTGTTCCTTCTCCATCTTTTTTAGTTTTACTGATTCCACGTCCACAGGTGGGACGGGTGGCTTTCAGCGGCGGCCGACTGCCTGGAGTTCCTCCCCGACCAGCTGATCGCGGCGGCCGGCGAGCACCTCCGGCGGGAGGGCGGCGACGGGACACCGGAGCGAGCGAAGCGACTTCTCTTCGACGCTATCGCCAAGCACTACGACGGGGGGGAGACGGCGCCGCTGCTCTCGGGGCGCTACCAGGACGTCCTCGTCGGCATCGTCGAGATGCTGGGTAAACACAAACGCCGACACCAGTGACTGAAACGTGATCATTATATTACAGGACATAATTGTCTTCTTCTGACTTTGCCTTTTTTCTGAAAATGACTTTACTCATTTTGTTGTTTTTGTTTTTTAGTACTGTGATATTATTTATTATAACTAATAACTTACGTCAGGGCTAAGCAACCTTTTTGAGGCTGAGGGCTACTACGTGAGCGCCGATCGTATGAAAAGCTACGTGACCTGTTTGCGGCAAATTTCGGACTCGGTTCATTACGTGTACATAAAATATTTTTGTTGGAATTTATTGTGGTAAATGACATTACAGGTATTTTAAAATATTAATCCACGTAAGCAAGTCAGATTCAGAATTTAATGCACAAATAATAGTAACAATTTGTGATATATTGATGATGTTTTTAGAACATACCTCGCGGGCGCCCTTTATGGTCCACGGGCGGGCACCGTGTTGATGACCCCTGACTTAGATTCATATCATACTTTTTGAAAAGACCTAAGGATTCTTAAAAGTATTTTTTGTTTTTGTTCATTATTGTATTTATTTTGTTTTACTGAACTTATTTTTTTAATAAAACAAAATTCAAAAGAAATCACAAGTTTTGTATTTTATATTTTTAAAAGGAAATGTGTTTTGAAATAAATAAAATGTCAAAATAAGATTTAAAATGTTTTTTCTGGATCCTATTTTGTAATATGGTTGAATGCGGAAATGTTCCAGTGCCTCTCTTTGACCTTTTTTTTCCCCACACCATGAAACGGATGTTCAGCCCCAGATGATAAATATACTCCTAAAATATGATATTCCTTGCAGAGCAAGCGAGGGTGCAGCGCGCCATCCGGGCCTCTCAGCTCTGCCTTCACCTGCTCCAGTCGAGCACGCGGGACGAGCTTCGCCGCCTCTTGGCCTTCATGGCGGCGGCGGCCTGCCCTCGCGCCTGCCGCCTCCAAAGACAAGTAACGTCCGCCGCAAAATAAACACGGCGGCGCCATCCCGGCACTCACGGGTGCGTTTTCCTTCCAGGTGGACAACCGCACCGTGGTCTGCCGCGCTTTCCAAAAGGCCGTCGTCCACAACGGTCAACTGACGAGAGCGCAGAGCGAGACCTTGGTCCTGTTTCTCGTGGACAACCACACGGACCTCTTTAAGGTACCTGTAGTTCTTGTGCATTACATATGGCCACAAAAGTTACGTCTAAAAGTGATTTGTCATACTTTTAGACTCCGACATCCCTCACCGAAGCTGTGCACAGGACACTGAGGAGCATGCGGGAGGGCAAAGACGCTGACTCCGTGGCCAGTAAGACTTTCTCGCAACGGGACACTTCATTTGGCCCGATCATTGACGCCTGCATTTGGTTCCCTCGCTGCAGCGATCGCCTTCTGCGAGCAGGTGACGGCGCAGGAGTACCGCAAGCGGCGCGACCGCGCCACGCACGAGAGCCTCGCGCGCCTCCTCCTGCACGTGGCCTCGTCGCCCGCGAGCGGCAGGGAGAAGAGGAGGCGCCTCAAGCGGTTTGAGAAGCACCACCCGGTGGTCTTCCTCCGGCATCTCCGTAGCAACATCTGAACGCGACGACAGTGGATTTGGCTTGATGGCAGTTGATGCTTTGTAATTGTTAGATTTGTTGTGTTTATCGCTGGATGATTATCAAATGCCAGAGGGATTATTACCACTGCTGTGGCTTTTAATAACGTATTTAAATTAAGTTGATGTGTCGGAAAATAATGAAATAAGGCTGGATGGACTCGCATCATGTAATTACATTTTCAAAAATCAATTGGGCCTGTACACTGGAAACATTTTTGAATGCACTTTATTCAAATTATCAAATGGCGCTTGTAATATTTAATGTGTTGTGATGGAATATTTTCATTATTCATTCAATTGCTGATGACCATCAGCTAGGAAGTTTTAAGCAAATGCATTTTTAATGTTATCTGTATAATTAATACAAAATATATTTTGATTTGTGAATATTAAAATTGAATTGCGAAATAGTGACCGCGTTGAACTGCGCCGTAATTTGTCAATTGCAAAATAGTGAGCGTCCCACGCGCGTGACGTGGACACTCGCTCATCGAACCCGGAAGTAGCATTGTGACGCGTTTTAGCCTAGCGCGCTAGCTCCTTCTGTAGTGGGCTACTTTTTAGGGGGAAACATGGGGGCTGTGTGTCCCGCACGCCAGTGACAGCGCTCCTCGCGGTGTGGGCTTTTAAAAAGGGGGTCACCTGGAGTTTTCTTGGACTGTATCCGTGTAAGTTACGGCAATTTAGCGAAATATTAGCTTGGGGTTCGTGATTGTAAGGACAATGTTTGGTACTGCGCAAAGTCTGCTAGTTAGCTTCGGTTCAGGAGTACCGCAGTGAATCGTTCCAGGAATATTTAATCGAAGTCTTTTGAATTGATTTGGTTTGACATCAAATTGTACAAAGGTCAGCGAGCTGTCGTTATTTAGCACAGCAAGATAAATTGTTACCTGGTGTAACCTGTCCGAATCACGAGTAGCTCGTCCTCAATAATGCTACCGAGAGGATTTGTTTTTTTTTTTTTTAAATAAATCTGTATTTAAAATTATTGAACTATTATATAAAGTGATATCATATCAAAAAGAAGGAAGTAGTAGTAGTTGGACTCGCTGTTGTCGCTCAGTTGCCTGTTAAGATTACAAAATGGAAATAATTAACTCGTGTTAAAATCGATTTGATTCTCGGTTGTTGACCCTGAGACTAGAAAATGTGATCATAATTTATTGATGGACACTGAAAATGTGACGTTCATTCAAATGGAATTTACATTAGATTTCCAAGTGATGGAAGCAAAACGGTGCTGCACATTCTCATCATAATTTGCTCAACTGTGTTCTTTTATGAGATTTCCTGTTACGTAACCTGCTTTTTTTTAAACTTCCTTTTCAAGTGTTTGAAAGTCCTCATTTGGCAGGATGCGGTTGGGTGGCATCTCTTCAAATGATGATTCATCTGAAAAGTGCATACCTCACCTCACACGAGATGCTAAAACCTCCCCAGGTTTCCTTCCAGCCGCTCTGTCCGGCCCCGCCATGGAGTCCATGCTGAATAAGCTGAAGAGCACGGTCACGAAAGTGACGGCCGACGTCACCAGCGCCGTCATGGGCAACCCCGTCACCCGCGAGTTCGAGGTGGGCCGGCACATAGCCAGCGGCGGTCCCGGCATGTGCTGGAGGATCTACAACGGCACCAAGAAGTCTACCAAGCAGGTGCGTCGCGTTGTGCTGTCCTTTTTCTTTTGGTTGTTTTTGTCGTTGTTGCCACGTACGACGGTCGTTATTCGGTATCAAGGTGCAGAAAGTCTGCCACATCGGCCGGGACGCGCCGCAGGTGTTCCACCGTCAGCGTGGTCGGTTTTTGAGCATAGTTGAAGAGATGACGCGTATCGTCAAGGGGCGACGTCACACAGTGGGCATTTATCGACGACGTTGTCTTCAAGTCGACGCTGGTAGTTGTTGAGCTTGTGACGCCAGCCCGAACGATCTCACGGGCCGCCAGAGTTGTCTTTCGGATTCGGCTACCGGAGGGGGGGGTCGCCGCCCAACACAATGTTGGGTTTGTAGCCGGCGATCCCGTCGGCTACGGCGGTTTGATGGCTCGCCGAGAGGCCGCGCCTGCCGTTCTCTGCGCCGACCGACGGCTGATGAATGTACCGCTCGATCGACGGCTCGATGTCGGGGACGGTTTTGCACAATGCTCTGGGGCACGCTTCTTGTCATCTCGTGATGAGGATGTCCGGCGGGGTCGCACTATTGTTCGGTGAGCATCACATTGTGCTCGCCTACCGGAAGAAGTTTCGACTCGGCGTGAAGGTGATCGATGGAAGCCATTTTGTGGCAGTCCTTGGCAGTTCGAACGGCAGCGTTTTGAGCTACCTGGAGGCAGTCCCAGTGAGATGGCTTCAGGTTGGGATTCCACACGGGCACCACGTAGTTCAGGATCGATCTTCCGACGTGAGGATGGTCTCCTTGGTCATTTCTTTCGCGAGAACTTCTCACAGATTTGTTTTTTTTTTCCCCCATCTTCAGGAGGTGGCCGTGTTCGTCTTTGATAAGAAGATGATCGAAAAGTACCAGAAGTTTGACAAGGACCAAATTGTGGACTCCCTGAAACGAGGGGTGCAGCAGCTGACTCGACTGCGACACCCCCGTCTCCTGACCGTTCAGCATCCTCTTGAGGAGTCGCGGTGACTACCACACCATAAGAGTTGTTATCCCATTCCACCTTGTTTTGCTGTCACGATGACATCCGCACGCTGCTGTGCCTTTTCCACGACTGACTTTCTTCACGCTTATTTTTGTCGCCACAGTGATTCTATTGGAAAATATATATATTTTTTAGAGACTGTCTGGCCTTCTGCACGGAGCCGGTCTTCGCCAGTCTGTCCAACGTGCTGGGCCACTGGGACAACCTGCCCAGCCCCGTGCCCAACGACATCAAGGAGTACAAGCTGTACGACGTGGAGACCAAGTACGGCTTGCTTCAGGTAAGCGGAAAGAACGCAAAACTCGATCGGATTCACAATGAGGTGTTTCATTGTACTTTTTAACGGAAATGTAGATTTCGGAGGGTTTGTCCTTCTTGCACAGCGGGGTAAAAATGGTCCACGGGAATCTGTGTCCGGAGAACGTAATTCTCAATAAGAGTGGATCGTGGAAGATTATGGGCTTTGACTTCAGTATTTCATCCAGCAACCCGTCGGACTCTGATGTGAGTGAACGCAGACGTTTACGACGTAATTCCCGGCCTACGGAGCGCACCTGGTTACAAGCCTCACCGAGTACATTTGTAAAGGAAATACTATTTGGTACATACATAAGCTGCAAGTCCCCACATTGAAACACAAGATATTTACAAAGAAAGACGGTACACAGAAAGAGTTTAACGCTAGTGCTAACGCTAGCGCCGCGCTAAAGCTAATGCTAGCAGGGCCGGTCAAATAAAACTTACTGGTAAATTATCACTGAGACACGCCAGTAACACAGCAGCAACACTAGCGCAGCTAACACTAGCGCAGCGCCAACAGGGCTGGTAAAAGTCACTTCCTCGGCACATATATTCCACCAGTCTCGTTCTTAGATTTTCCGCTCGAGTGCCCCCTTCCGGCCGTTAGAAAAATGCACAAATTAGCCGCATCATCGCATAAACCGAAAGCGTGTGAAAAAAGTCGAAGCTTGTAGGCCGGAAATTACGGTAATTTCCCACAATTCGGCACGTGTGTTTGACCCCGCACTCCCACCCTCGCAGCCTAAAT